>NC_139561.1:40996526-41357342 GCF_965112155.1 Podarcis liolepis | reverse complement strand
TAGAGCGGCTTTTGTTAATAGCAATGTCACGGGAATTCAACGCGCCTGAGTTCTGAAGAATAATAAAAAAATACCATGGTTTTTTCAAGGCAGCAGAAAGCCCACAAGTATTTCACCAGCAGCCCACTCAAACCCCCCTTTGAATATCCATCTTGTTCCGTCAGATCTTGCCTTTTCTTGCTCTCTGAACAGTTTGGCTTATATTGTGCTGCTATGTAGGGCATGTAATTTCATATGAATATGAAAATCTGTGACACAGATTTGCATACCATATGCCTATGCTGATTTAGATATATCGTTTTATACATGCAAAATTGGTTTACTCATGAGATTTCTTACCCACCCTTCACCATAAGGCCCCAGCATGGGTTACAACAACATAATCATGCAATTAAGAAACAAGTCCAACGGTTTATACAATTATAAAGAAGCAAGCAAAAGAGCTCTGAACAAAGATGACAGGGCAGAAGTAGAACAAAACAGAAGAAATTGGTCTCACTAAAATATCTTAGCTGTCAAAGGCCAGGGCAACGGTGGTGTGTGGCACATCATTGTGGGGAATGAATTCTTCATTTTAAGGCAAGGAAGGGGAACCTGTGGCCCTCCAGATGTTGCTGCACTACAACTCCCATCATCCCTGGCCATTGGCTATGCTTTCTTTCCTAGAGGTAGAAAAGATAAGGTGGGCCCTGCTGAATCAGTTCAATGTCTCATCTGGTCCAACATCCTGTTCTCACAGTGGCCAATCAGAGAACAATGTGAAGCCCGCAAGCAGGACCTAAACACAACACTCCTCTCCTGAGGTTTCCAGCAACTGATATTCAGAAGCATTACTGCCTCCGACAATGGAGATACAACAAAGTCACTGTTAACCATGAATCCATCAATATTTCTCCTACTGTGATGCTGCTTTTCCTCAGCTGCCCAGCTACACCCGTTCACTGAATACTCTTTGAATAGCACGAACAGGGCTATAGTGTGATGGTGAACGACCAACAGCAGCCTTCACCCGTCTTTCTTTTTGTGGCAATCAGCATAAACGGGATCCTGGGTTTTGGGGGTTTTTTCCTGAAAGGAGTTAAGACAGAAGACCTTCAGATAATCTACCGAAACCTGCAATCTCAATTTGAAAGATTCCAAGCATAGCTAGGAAATTAAAGGGTGGAGGGGGAAGAGAAACCTGACTTTTTAATTCTCCCGATTTCTGGCTTCCATCAAATAGACCCACCAGCATCCATAAATGGAATGAAAACTTGTGGAATTGCCTTGTTAAATAGCTTGATTGCTTCAACGTTCACATCACCTACATAGACCATTAGCTGAAACCTGAAGAGGGCAATCAGGAGAGTGGGTGACGGGGCAGACCTCAAAAGGTTTGGACATGTGTCTCCATCTCTCACTTAAAAAAAGAAAAAGAGAATTTAAAGCTTTCATTGGGCAGAAAATCTTGCAAGAAAAGCAAGTGTTTCTCCTCAGAGAGATTTATGTTCTCTTCCAAAACAATTAAATGTCACAGAAATTGCCTCTCTCTGATATAGTTTCTACTTCTGTTGCTGGCTGTAAGCTTAAGCAGAACATTTCAGGAGTCAACATCAACATTTTTAAAAGTACATTAAAAAAATATCAAGTCTCATCTGAGCATCCTGGAGGCAAGAGCATCCATAGATAAGCTGCATTGTCAAACTATTGTGATTTTGAAGAGTTTCAGGTGTTGTCCAGCTATGCTCCTTTGAGGTTAAGAAATCTGGGGGGGGGGGCCTTTAAAGGATCAGTCTCTCTCTCTCTCTCTCTCTCTCTCTCTCTCTCTCTCTCTCTCTCTCTCACACACACACACACACACACACACACACACACACACACACTATTAGTTTCTCACAGCTAGTTATATGTTGAGATACCACTGCATGGAAATCTTAATATCTAAGATAAGCTCCTGTTCTCACACTGGCACCTGGAATAAGGAGTACTGGTTAGTCTTAAAAGTTATCTGTGTGGGTTGCCTGCCAAGCATGAAGAAGTCTTTCACTTAAATTGGAAGATACGTGTCACCCAGCACTCAATATGGCTTATGCAACCCCAACAACATCTAAGCTTCGAGATCAGCTCTGCTAGACAGGACCTCAATGTACACCCTAGACTGCAGAAAATGCTGCACACCAGCCAAGCTCTCCCACAGGGATATAAGCATAACTGTACTCCTTTGTAGTTTTCTTTTAGTCCACTTAATAGAATCTTTAGCCTGCACCCCATTTCTGTGTTCATTGTGTTCTGAATCCAAAGAGAATATTGGCCCCAAGGCAGAACACAAGCATCAATTTGCCACCATATGAGGGGGCAGAACAGAAGAAGGTTTAGCCAGAAGGCGCTTCAGCACTTTTATAATATTCATTTATACACTAAGATAATATTGGGGTTTTTTGGCACATCATTGTTTACTTATCTAAAAACAATTTTTAAATCATGCTTTTCAGCCAAAAACAGAAGGCTCCCAGAGTGACTAACAAATCATAGAAACATAAAAGCCCCTGCCCTTAGCTTTACAATCTAAAAAGACCCAACACGAAAGGAAAATGGATTGTGAAGGAGGAAAAAACAAGCAAACTTAGATTCAAGTTCTTAGTTGCAAGTTGTTCTAATGACCAGCTGGGAAGGGAAAAGATCATAAAATTGCCTCAACCCTTATAGGCCCTGTTCTCCACAGCAGAGAGCATGTTGTTATTATCTGTGTGGAGTTTGGTTTATTGGAGTTAAGCCAGACTTTTGACAAGGGTGAAAGTGAGGGTTTGAAGGAGGAAAGAGGGGCATAGCTTGGGGAAAGTCCTGAGGACCAAACTAATGGCTACATTCAACTTCCAGGCCTGAGGTTCCCTATGCCCACTCTGATCCAATCCAATCCCAGTGATACCCACAAACCAGTTTGGTTGCATAGTATTATGACATCATCACATCCAGTATTTGATTTTGAGTGGGTTGGATGAAAATGATAGTCACCAAAGAAGCCCTGAAGGGAGAAAAGGTACTGAGAACAGAAGGATTTTGTGGTGGTTTTTTGGGAGTAGGTGTGTGTCTTCCAAACACGGCTTCCTTGCTGAAAAGAAAACTCGGATAACCTTCTGTTAACCCCTAGAACAAACAATCCCTATACATGTCTGTGGAAGTTTTCTTGCCCGCCAATTGTTCTATCCCCACACAATCTCACCCATGACATCAACTCATTTTACTAGGGTTCTGTCAGTCATGTAAGGCCTTCACCATAACTATACATTGCAAAAGAGCTGTTTTATTATCCTAGGAGGAGCTGACCTGGAAATATCATTGGCACAAATACAGCACACTCTATAGCCTGCCCAAGAGGTAATTGGGTATTGATGTGTTTGTTCAAGGAGGTCTCATGGTAGCGGAGCCACCATCCATATTCCATAGCTCAATCCACCGGGTCCATCGGAAGCTGAGCAGAGTAGCAATTGTTGTGTTGACAGCTTTATGGCCTCCCTACCTCAGCTGTTCAAAGAACCACATTATGTCTATGACGTTACCAAATCTTCCCATTTGGAAGTCATGTCATTGTTATTTGGAAAGGGCTAGGCAGCCTCACTGGAAATGCCTTTTGTTGGGGGCTGGAGAGATTTTTATTTTTGCATTGTCAAATAATCTGTTAGGAGTCAGCATTATGTGCAGAGAAGTAAATTGAAAAGGAAATGCTTCTCGGACTTTCAGCATGTGAGGTGAGGAGGAAAGGAGAAGTTATTTAGCTCAACATACCGAAGGGGGAAATCATTTGCTCTTGAGCTCAATTGTGGTTTTCAAAGGTCAGCAGGGAAGACCTTTGCCTGGTGACCTTCCCATTCCAGCTCATCTCTCACTAGGGACGCAACAAACCCAGAGTGCTGCATCCCAGGGGTTTCCAGCCTTTTCAGACCCAGGGACACATTTTGAATTCTGTTGTGGGCACCACTACAAAATGGCTCAATGATAAGCCTCTTTTCCAGTTGGTTCAAAACAATGGTTTGAATTATATTTATTTAAATCAATCCAGGCTGCCCGATGCAAAGGTAAAAGAAAAACAACAACACCCAGATGTACTTCTTAAAAAATGGGAAGGACAAGGGGCCCCATTTTGCATGGTGCCCACAATCTTCATTTTGAGGACCCCAACGCTAGACCATACAAGCACCATTTTTACCTCTTCCCCCAAGGCATTGTGATTGGAGTGCCCTGGGAAAACAATTAACTCTGTTTAAAAGCTAGACCTGCCCATCAAAACAAAAGATCCCCTCCCCTCTCAGGCTCTGAGTGTTTCCCCAGACAGGTTGATTTCAGTTCTTATGGTGAGGATCTAACAAATCTGCTTTGTTTGGAGAGCTGAAGTCACAGCACTACTTGGAAGCCTAAGGTCCCTGAGATGCCTTGAAGCACCTTGTAGATGATGCCTGATCTGGAAAGGTGAAAAACTTTCCTGAATCATCCTAATTCATCTAATTCATCTCATAATTTGGGGTACACCCGCCCCAATATTAGTCCACAACCAATGCTCACCCCTAATAATAAATGAATGTTGTTATTTTAAAACTGAGCTGTTATTTTAAAACAGACCCAGAAAAGTCTTCAAGTGACTTACAATATATTTTAAAAATAAACGTTAAGTAAAAGCGCATAATAATGTAAGCACTCACAACAACACAGGCAATCCATTAAAAAAAAAAAAGCCACAAAGCAACTCAGCCCATTACAGCAGCAGAAAGTTTTGGTGCACCCAATATAGCAGCAAAAGAACATTATCATAGTTCATCTAAAGCCTGTGGGGAAAGGTAAGCTTTTACCTGGTGCCAAGAGAATGCTGGATGAGGCACCAGGCAGAGCTCATGAAATTCTCCTTCGTTCCTTGCTGGAGCTAAACAAGACATAGCTATACAAATTAGGAGGCTTTGCTGCCTTGTACTGAAAGAACATTGGTCCATCTAGCTCAGTAGGGACCGGCAATGGCTCTCCGGGGTGTCAGGCAGGCATCCCTCCCAGCCCTACCTGGAGATGTTGAGGATTGAATCGGGTGCCTTCTGCATGCAAAGGAGATGCTCTGCTGCTGAGCTATGGTCCTTCCCCACATGAGCCTATGCAAACAGAGTTGTCTCTTTTGCATTTATGGTAAGCAGCCAAAGTACATAACAAAGGTTAGCTGCACTAACTATAAGCAATGGGTTAACTTGCTGGGCAGAGGCTTGCTGAGCAGAGATCCGAGTGCCGTTTTGCTCCCAGGAGCAGAATGCATCAGAGAAGTCTGGTCTATCACCCCCCCCCCACACACACACACAAATACACCCAGTCAACTAGCACTGAGCTGATTAGCTAAGGGGCAGAGCATGTCACAGTCAGACTGCAATTAGCCATGCTAATCTTGCCATTCGCTCCTGTCTCTCCTCTTAGCCCCAGGACATAAGTGGGTCATTCCCTAATTCTGAGCAGATGAGCATAGGATTCCATGGTGATCTTTGCTGCAACAGGGGTGCTACAGGCATGCTCCTATTGTTATCTATGGCATGCGGAAGGGGATGCAAAGTGCACTTGCCCAGCCATGAGGCTGCTCCCCTTAGGTCATGGGTAGGCAAACTAAGGCCCGGGGGCCGGATACGGCCCAATTGCCTTCTAAATCTGGCTCATGGATGGTCCGGGAATCAGCATGTTTTTACTTGAGCAGAATGTGTCCTTTTATTTAAAATGCATCTCTGGGTTATTTGTGGGGCATAGGAATTTCTTTTTCTTTCTTCCAAAATATAGTCCGGGCCCACAAGGTCTGAGAGACAGTGGACCGGCCTCCTGGTGAAAAAAGTTTGCTGACCCCTGCCTTAGGTGGTGCTTCTCCCTGACACTAGAGCTAGTATTGATCAAGGGATCCAACAGATCCTGGAGCTGGGCCCGGTCTCAAATGAAAACCTGGTTTCAGAAAGGTTTCACAAAAGGACAGGCCAAATGACAGAGGATGGAGAGACTCCCCTATGAGGAAAATGCTGCAGTGTTTGGGAGTTTCTAGTTTAAAGAAAAGGCAAGTAAGAGATGAGATGATAGAAGTTTATAAAATTATGCATGGCATGGGAAGAGTGGCTAGAGAATAGTTTTCTCCCCCTCTCCTAACATTAGAGTGGGCACCCAAAAGAAGCTGAATGTTGGCAGATTCGGAGAAGATAAAAGAAAGAATTTCTTCACGCAGCTCATAGTTAAACTATGGAACTCACTCCCACAGGAGGTCATGATGGACTTCAACTGGGGTGACTTCAAAAGAGGATGGGACAAATACATGGAAGAGGAGACTATCAGTGACTACTAGCCATGATGGCAATGCTCTGTCTCCGCTCTCAGAGGCATTATGCCTCTGATTACCAGTTGCTGGAAATCATGGGTGGTCAGGCTGCTGTTGTACTCGGGTCCTGCTTAAGGGCTCTCCACAGACAACTGGGTGGCCACTGTGAGAACAGGAGGGTGGATTAGAGGGTCATTGGTCTGATCCAGAAGGCTCTTCTTATGTTCTGACCTGGAGCCCCCTTCCCCTTCCATCTCTCCCTCTCTCTTTTTCCAAATTTGGCTTAGCTGGCTTCTCAAGCCAGCCGTGGGTGGGACTTGGAGAAAGGAAAAGAGGTTGCTGTGAATGGGAAATGAATTTTCCATAAGAATCCACTTCAACTTCTCAGTAATAAGATATTTGATTCACTCATTGTGTCGCTGCTTGTTTTCGTTTCACAAGTTTTCGCTGCCTAGCCATGAAGCTAAGATTGAAAGCCAGGGCGTTTGGTAATTAAAGACGGGCCCAGCAATCCAAAAGTTGCACTCCTTCCCAATGCCAAGTAGTAAATCCTTTAATGCTTCTGGATTTTACACTCCAGTTTGGAATTTCCCAATGGTATTTAGTAATATGCTTATTGTATTGGTTTTAATTCCAGGGTCAATGGAGTTTTCACCAAAAACGCTAACTCCATACAGTAGCTGACATTGATTGGAAAGAATGCCGGGTTGTATTTACAAAACCTTTCTTTTTCTAGCAGAAGTTCCATGTAGAAGCTGATGGCCCCAGCTTCAGATGACCCCATATTTTCTGTTGATTATAAATGAGTGTCACCCAGAAGAAGGCAAAGTCTTGTCCCCTACTGCCCTAGTAGATTTAGGCTGAGCATTTAGGCGCCTTCACTGTATTTTCCCCCGGTACCTGCTAAAAGCATTCTTGTGAAGACAAGTCTACACAGATGCTTAGAAAGTTTAGGTAATTTCAATCTGTTTTCTTATTTTAACTTTTATATGTTTTAAAGTAAGGTTGTGGTTTCCCCCCTTGGTTTTAATATTTTATCTTTTGTAAACCACTTTGAGGTGTGTGTGTTTTTTAAAAAAACAATCAAGTGGTGTATAAATTTTATGAAATAAATAAACAAAAATAATTTAACAGTAAGAGCACTTTGACTGGCCAGACTCAACTCAACAACCTCGGTGAGAACTACTGCACTGAAATGACATGCTCATGTTTAATATCTCACATGATGGCATAGATGCCTTGTGACTGTCAGAATGTTAGCCATTCTCCCCCCCCCCCCCCAATGAGCAGCAAGTTTTCTTGTTTATTGGGGAAGCAAAAGAAAGTTCAAAATTCAAATTTCAATTTGAGATTTGTATAGTGGCAAATTCCTTACTGGTCCATTAAAGAAAGATGGCAAGATGTACCCAAAAGTTTAGCTGTGGGAGTATGCACACTGGTTTCTAGCTTTCACAAGTGAACTGAAACATCAGCAGATAGAAACTATAGCCCTCTGGATCATGTTCCATGCATATGGACCATTTGAAGCTGCTGTCTACCCGGTCAGGCCATTGGTCCATCGAGCTCAACATTGTCTACACCAGTCATCCCTAAACTGGTGCTCTACAGATGTTGTTGGACAGCATCTCCCAACCATTTAGCTCATGACTTGCTTGCAGGCTTCCAACTGGGGTAACTGGTTCAACACAATGAGACCAGGATTCTGGATGATGCTGGGCTCTCCTTAACAAGGGAGCTCACACCTATGACTGTATTACACTGATGTTAGTACCATTTGGTTCTCATGAAGTGGCATGCACCCTAATGAGACCATTTGGCCTTTGTGGGGGGGGGGGGAGACAGTCAAGGCAGCAACGGTGCAATACTTGTGAAAAGCAACATCCAGAGGTGTTCCATCCCTTAAGCATTTTGAGCTTTTTTTGGTCCTTTCTTTCAGGGGGTATATATGTGTGTGTAGTCCTTCTGAAAGGTTTAACAAGTCAGGCTATTGCAGCCCCCAAGCACTTGTTGTCCCTTAGACAAATTGGCAGAAAAGGAGGCAAGCAAAGAGGGGTTTTTTTGCAAGTGACATTCCATCAAAGCAATATGGAAGTGTTTAAAGGGAAAGGGCTGGCACATGGGGGTGGGGGGAGTCGAGATCTGAACCTTTAAATTACAGCCATTCCCGGCCTAATGATAAGTAAATAAACAGTTCACAGCTGCACGGGGACCAAACAGAGAAACACATCGATCTCTTGGAGGCGTGATTGGCGAGCAAGTAATTAAGTGTGAAATGTGAGCCCTCCATCATGTCAGCAGGAGATGCTGGAGGTCTCCAGTTGGACAACCCCCTAGGATTAACCCTTCGAGCACCCTTGGGTGAACTGCAGAACACTGATCCAAAAGAAAAGAAAGACACTTGGAGCCGCAGAAACCTCCCTCTGAATAAGGGAGGGAGTTGCTTGTATGAGACCATTGGGAATGATGTCTGTTTTTAGCTGTAGCTTTTCAAAGATCGTGAGGGCTGGAGAAGGTGGAGTGGTTAAGGCAGAGGGAGTCAACCTGGTGCCCTGCAGATACTGCTGGACTCCAACTCCCAACAGCCCCAGCGAGTGGTCAGTGGTCAGGGATGATGGGATCTGGAGTCCAGTGACATCTGGAGAGTTACCATATTGGATATCTATGGGCTAAGTGGTGTCCAGATTTGATGAAGTGAAGGGCGATGAGGTTGTTGAGCTGTTTTTATGATTTTACTCCAAAGTTGTTGAGCTTTGTTTAGGATTGAAGTTATTGAGCTCCCCCCCCCCCCCCGGGATTTTACCCCAGGAATTAAACTGCCACAGGGGCCAGATTAAACCAACTGGTGGGCCAGATTATGCCCCCAAAATGGAATTTGGACATGTCTGGAGGGATGAGCTACAAATAAGAAAGGCCCAGATTCAAATATTGCCTTTGCCGTGCACTCTCTGGGTGGCCTTAGTCAAATCTGTGTTAGCAACGTCTGCAGTATATAGATAATAATAGTGGCCTGCCTTACAGGGCTCTTGTAAGAGTGCAACTCTATAATGTATATGAACCTTCAAAAGCATTATATTATTATTATCATTATGTCCAGACCGGTTTTTAGAGTCAGTTATTACTGAGGTCCCTCACATCAAATGTATGGTGTGGCAATTAACCTCTGACATGCTCCCCCACAGCCAAAGTGTAGCATGCATCTTAAGCATCCACAAATGGGCAGGTTCCTTTTGTTCATGGTCAGGAAGACTGAGGTCCAGTGCAGGATTCTGCCAGCAGAAAGAGGGGAGGCAATTTTCACTAATTTCCCCTGCAGCCCCTTGCACAGTTTTTCAAGCTGCTCCACGGGGTCCCCCAGTCCTCAGAACAGATTGGTTGTGGGATTGTTGTTGTTGTTTTGGGGGGGGGGGGTACAAGAGACTGCAGAGGGAAGGGGAAATTGATGGGGAAAAACATACCCCCTTTCTACTCTAGTGAACGTCCTGTGTGGAACCCTGTTTAGGGGGTACTTCCATAAGCAGAGACCTAGTTAAAATCTATGGCCCTGTGCGTAGAAATCTAGTGTATCAAGGAGCAAACTTGGCTGTTGCCCTTCTCCATAATATTCACTTTTTTTTTAACATGGAGGGTTTGTTTAAAAAAAATATGTAGGAACATTTAATTGAACACCCTCTATTTGATTCTGCAATCCTAGCCTGAATTTGCCATGTGATATTTCTGATTGTGTAGTTTGTCTATCTAGTGGCTGTATGGGAACTGCTGCAGAGATCACAAAATGATCGCCATGATTGTTCAGTTCACACATTATATTTGACCAGGTGTACACCTTTAATCCCCTTCCACCCCCACCCACTTGTCTCTCTTAAATGCAGCTGCCTCTGGGGTGAGATCCATCAGCTACTTAAGAGCTCGCAGCATTACACCCCTGCAGGTCAGGCTCTCACGGAAAATGTCATTGCCAGCTGTAGCTGTCAGGGAAATCAGATCAGACCAATTAAATTACCCAGATTCCTGGAATTTGGTTGGGAGACAAGATTAACACCAATCCCCTTTCAAATTGGTGTATGACCTCGAAATAGCACCGAGCTACTCAATCTGACGTTCAGCATTCACTCTGCATTTATGGTTGTGTTGGCAAGGCATGAGTGAGAATGTGTTTAAACAAAAACATTGCGAGATGAAACATTTCAGATCATAGCATCGAAGAGGGATTTGCATTAACAAGCCAGGAATATTAAAGGATATATATATAAACACACACACACGTAGGACAAGGCATAAATAACGTCCAAGCTAAAACTGTGCTCTGTTGCAAGCAAGATGGATTTTTATTTTATTTTACTTTATTTGCAGGAAAAGGATGGAAGCAGGGTTGGGAAGGAGGAGGAACTAACTGGCTGAGAGGAACTGCCAGTTTTAGTATCTGGTGAGGAGGAAAGAAAGCAATTACCACAAGTGAAGAATTCCCAAGGCAAGAAGTGCTGACTTTTGGAAAGAAACTCATATACTCCACAATGTCTTGGTCTTTGCGGGTAAGTTTTGTCCACTCACTCTGTTCTATTTTGGGTTGCATACACACCATACCTGTAAAGCACATTCAAAGCACATACCTTTCCCCAGAGAATCCAGGGAACTGCAGTTTATCTTTGAAGAGCTACAATTCTGAGCATCCTTAACAATTTACAGTTCCTAGGATTCTTTGGGGGAGGGGAAATGTGTGTTAAAGGTTTGGTATCTATTCTATTCTATTCTATTCTATTCTATTCTATTCTATTCTATTCTATTCTATTCTATTCTATTCTATTCTATTCTATTCTATTCTATTCTATTCTGCTGAGAAATGCTTTTAACAAGCAACAGGTGAAACAAATCTGAACATAGAATATAGTCTTGCAGCTGAAATGATCCAGTGTTAGAGTCATGCTGTATCGGACCAAAGGTACAATATAGCTGAGCATTCTGCCCCCAATTGCTTTGATTTATTGCATTTCTATGCCACTTTTCGGGATGCAGGTGGCGCTGTGGGTTAAACCACAGAGCCTAGGACTTGCCGATCAGAAGGTCGGCGGTTCGAATCCCCGTGACGGGGTGAGCTCCTGTTCCTCGGTCCCTGATCCTGCCAACCTAGCAGTTCGAAAGCACGTCAAAGTGCAAGGAGATAAATAGGTACCACTCTGGCGGGAAGGTAAACGGCATTTCCGTGCACTGCTCTGGTTCACCAGAAGCGGCTTAGTCATGCTGGCCACATGACCCGGAAGCTGTACACCGGCTCCCTCGGCCAATAAAGCGAGATGAGCGTCGCAGCCTCAGAGTCGGTCATGACTGGACCTAATGGTCAGGGGTCCCTTTACCTTTTACCTTTATGCCACTTTTCATTCAAACGAACCTCAAAGCAGCTTGCAAACAAGAAATAGCAATAACATAACAAAGCATAACAGAACATTGCAGCTACAGCATAAATCACAGAAAATAATTACCAAATCATCAGTAAGACAACCGCAATTTATAAAACACTATTAACAAAACAGTGACTAACAAATGAGCTAAACATTACAATTACAGCAAAAGTCATATTATGTGATTAACAAACGGACACAGAATCTATGAAATAATATTAACAACATTAACAAAACACCAGATAAAAAAAATAAATGGCCAGCCGGAAGCTACCGAGAAGCCCACAGAGCAGGGCATGAAGACAGCAGCCCCCCCCCCGCTGCTGTTATTCAGAAGCAGGCCACTGCCTCTTAACATGGAGGTCTGTTTAGCCACCATTCCTTCCAGCACTCATGTCCAGAGGTGTGTGCTGGTGCTTGCTTAGCCAAAATGTCATCACTTGCACTTAATACATACGTATAACAACAGGCTTGGGAGGACCTCAACATTTTAATAAGTTGTTAAAAAAACACCTCACTCATTAGTCCAGTTAGTAGAGCATGTGACTCTTAATCTCAGGGTTGTGGGTTCAAGCCCCACATTAGACAAAATAAAAAATAAAAATAAATTCTCCATTGCAGGGAGTTGGACTAGACACCCTTGGGGTCCCTTCCAACTCTACATTTCTATGATTCTATTATCTTTAAATGGGGGGAATACCTAACTGGGGCTTGCAATGGGGTCAGGGACTCCCTAAACACTCCAGTGAGGATGTTTGGTGGTCAAGGACTGCTGCCTACCTGTCGCACGGCTGGTGGACACATGGAAAGTCCAGGTTGGGAGGAGGTTGGAATGGAATATTTTGAAAGAGAGCATGGCAGACTGAACACTGAACAGGAGGAATTCCATGATGCAACATTCCGTTTCAGGTCCAACTTGTCAGGACTATTAATCACGGATAGGCTATTTGTTAATAGGCTATCCATTGCTAGGCCAATCTTTATGAATCTTCACCTCAGTTTGTGGCCATCCCTGCATCTTGTGGCGGTGAGTTCCACTGTGTGGTGCGAACAACCTTTTAAACTTTGGCCACACCCACCTTGGCATGTGTCCCCCTACCCAAGGGCTGACCATGGGTCAATGCAGCTCTCAGTCCAGAAATGGTTGCTCCCCACCACTCAACCCCAAAGCAATAAAATCTCAGCATGTGCAATGTCAGGGATTGGGGGAGGGGGGTTCTACCCAGTGAAGACCAAGCCCCTCTTGTCTCCATTTGTTGTATGCAGCAGGAGTAACACCTGAATGGGGCTGGTGATGACTTCTGGGGCAGTTCACAGATTTTATTTTATTTTTAAATATGCATTTACATTCTGGTTGGTGTTCTGCCAAAAAGCAAGAAGGTACCAGGTCATGCTCAGCTTTTATCTCCATACTTTCTTAGCTTATGCCAAAAGAGAGGCCAGGTGATCCTCTGTCTTGCCACTCAAGGGGTGTGGGGCTCTTAAGTAACATGCCTAACATTTCACTCTGTGGGCTGGATTTAATCACGGACAAATGAATTTAGGCGAGATCGTAAAGGGTCGCGCCCAGCACCTCCAGCCAAAACAGTTTTCGTTGGGTTTGCCCTTGCTCTTTGAAACGTTTGCAAATTCCTCAACATATTAATAACAAAATCTTACTGTAGGCAAAGATTTTGAAGGGGTGGGGGAATCATTGCAGTTGGGTTATAAAGGGCAGCAGCACAATGGAAAGTGCGTTTCAGTTTCATAGGCTTGGAAGGGGTTCAGCAGCAAATACATGATCAGAAACACATTGAATGTAACTGATATTAGATGCTTACATGAAATGCCACTATTAAGATAATACATATTAATCCCTTATTTGTACAACGGGCTAAAGAATAGGCCGTACCTTAAAAAGAAAAGAAAAAAGAGTTGTGGGCCAATGCTACTCCTACTCAGAGTAGACCCATTTAAATGAATATTTCAGTGGTTCTACTCTGTGTAGCATCAGATAGAACACCAAAATTCCTGACCCTAATTGTTGTTTGTGGTTTGGCTTGGAAGCAGTTCCTGCAAAACCTTCTTCTAAAAATGTGGCAGTAGAATCAGAGAGTCAGAGGCGTGGTTGAAAGTCATCAAGCTCACCCCTGGACTTGAAACAAGTAGTCCAGAATTAGAGTACAGTATCTCCAACAGATGACCACCCAGCCCTTGTTTGAAGAGCTCCAGAGAGGGCTATCTTCCACCCAGTGATAGCTGAGGCCCAGTGGGACTGGTGGGGCAGAAGACATGGAGGTCAACAGTAGGGGGAGCCAGAGCAAATGATAAGCAGAGCCAAGTAATCCCAGTTTTGTCCCCAACCTGCTCCCTGCTGAGTTCTACGAGGACAACTTGGATGTAAGCAAGAAGGCACGCAGGTCGGGCTTGGCTGAGAATTGTTAAAGTAAAGGTAAAGGGACTCCTGACCATTAAATAATAATAAATTAGGTTGAGTCGTGACCGACTCTGGGGTTGCGGCGCTCATCTCGCTTTATTGGCCGAGGGAGCCAGTGTACAGCTTCTGGGTCATATGGCCAGCATGACTAAGCTGCTTCTGACGAACCAGAGCAGCACACGGAAACGCTGTTTACCTTCCCGCCAGAGCGGTACCTATTTATCTCCTTGCACTTTGACGTGCTTTCGAACTGCTAGGTTGGCAAGAGCAGGGACCGCGAAATGGGAGCTCACCCCCTTGCGGGGATTTGAACTGCCCACCTTCTGATCGGCAAGTCCTAGGCTCTGTGGTTTAACCCACAGTGCCACCCGCGTCCCCTGAGAATTGTTAGGAGACTCCTATTCCCTTCTATAATTCTCAGAGCAGTTTAACAACCAATCCCTCTTCCCAGGGAACTCTGGAAACTGTAGCTCCATGAGGGGAGTAATGGTCTCTTTACAACTCTTCGCAAACTAAACTTCCCAGGATTCTTGGGGGGTGGGGGGAGGCATAACTATTTAAAATGGCATGATACTTCTTTAAACCTATAGTGCTGAAGTTTCTGAGGATGGACCTCTTCACCCTGGCCTTTGACACCTGGAAGATATGTTTGTAGCACCCACCCTGCTATTGCAGCTGTAATTTGTTTTAAGCTGTTTTTAATGCTAAAAAAATTAATGGCTGTAACCTGCCCTGGAATCTTACAGCGAAGGGTGGGTAAGAAATTGAAACAACAATGTGAACTGGCAATTCTGCCAGGGACCTTCTGTGTGTGCAAAGAGCACGCTCTGACACTGAGCTATGCCCTTTCCCCTTGACACGGGATCAGATCTTTATTTCTTTTTTAAACAGATCTCTCTTTTTTTAAGCCTATTTGCTACTAAATCGGAACACTTGCCGTCAAATTAATAAACATGCTGCTTTGTATGCAGCATATTTCTCAGCGTATTGTCTGTTGCCATTAAGTTCTGGTCTCCCCCTCCCCTGTTTGTTGTCTAACATTTATGTATATTTCTATGCATTTTCAATGCATCAGATTCTTCTGGATCAGACTTCAGTTCATCTAGTTCAGAGATGGGCAAGCCTGTAAATGATAGTGCCTCTCAGTTTCTCATTTCCCTGCTTTCAGTCTTAAATTCAGTTCTCCACATTTCTGCATCAGTTTGTGACACCCCCTCGCCCCAAAAAAATTCCTTACAAAACTTTATCAGCATTTTAGTAATTCTCTTAGTGCCTTTCTGCCCAATGTACACATTTTTATAAGCAATCTTCTCTGTTATAATGCACCTAGGGATGTTATTTTCGCAGAAATATGTGTGCATTTCCCTCCCCCGCACCATTTCCCCTAATATGCAGACTTTTGAAAACTCTTTTGCTCGGACAACTGAATCTCAAAATTCAGAGCAGCGTGAATTTCGAAGGTGGTCTGCGTTTCCATTTGGGCATTGTTCTTGGAAGTGTGAATAAAATGGGTTCGCATGAAAACGCAAACCAAATTTCTTCCCATCCCTAATTCTGATAGCCTCTTCCCCACAGTGGCCAACCACAAGGGAATCCCACAAGCAAAACTTAAAGGAGTATTTTTCATAAACTGATTGTTCCCCCCACTGCCCTTTGGTGTTCACGGGTATATACAATGGTGGATTTATGGTCTGTGGGGCCCTGAACACAGTCCTCTTTTTGTGTGTGCACAAGTAAGCATGAATGCGTCTGAAAATAGGTCAGAGCTAACTGCATAAGAATGAGTTAATAACACAGGTTATCTTTCTCTACTATTATATTATTACACTGTGCTTTTTGTTTCTCATTAATGATATGTATACATAGAGAGCTATAAAAAGAAAACACCACCTTCTGTCAGAAAATGAACTTTATTTAAGGGAACAAAATGGATGAAAATTAAAAGACTTTTGTAAACTATTCACAGGTAGTCACAAAATATACGTGTGTGTTTTTCTGGCATTTCCTTTTGCACAAATTGGTTGAGGAACTTGCTGTAATTTACGTCTTGCTATGCAGAACTTTAGAGGGCTGAAGTTTATTATTTGTTTTATTTATTACATTTACATCCAACCTTTTCTCCAATGAACTCAAGGTTTACTTTCGTGGTGCTCTCCCTCCTCATTTAATTCCCACAGCAACCCTGCGTAATAGGCTAGGCTGGGAAGTGAGTAACTGACCAGGGCCACCCATGGCAGAGAGTCGATTCAAACCCTGGTCTCCCAGGACTTAGTCCAACACTCTAACTCTTGCAGTACTCTAGCTTTCTAAATGACTTTAAATTTCCAAACTCATGAAATGCTCTTGAAAAATATTATAACTCAGGGAGGGGTCTCTCAGCTGCATGGGCCCTTCTACATATACTGAGTGTACCTATAAATGTACCGTTGGGTAAACTGCTTATGAACATGGAGGCTCTATTTAACTGTCAGGACCAATAAGCACCAATAAACATATTCTCCATTTAATTCCATGTAAAGTAAGTGACCACTGATGCTTCTTTTTGCAGAAAATTCCACACATGAATGATGTGTTATTTGGGGAAATGCTTTCTTTTTGTATATTTGAGAACCCGTTTGTTCTCCCTTATTTAATAAGGGATGGTCAAAAGCAGAAGTCAGAAGTGCCAGTTGCTTCTCGTAAATCTCCTCCACCTTAACCAAACAAAACAGAATGTGCCAACTCACAGACAACCCTATTATTTGACTTGCCGAAGAGCTTCTCCCAAAATTAGTTTTCGCTGAATGGGTGGGGGTGGGGTATGAACTCAAGACACCTCAGAAATTGCATTGGAAAAACTAGCTGGTCATATAGATATATATATATAGATATATATAAATATTTTAACCAGAATTTTGAGAAAATAACGTAAGTCCATGAATGAAGAGGGAAAGTTATATATTGAGGAAAACAACACATGACACAGAATACAGTTAGTTGGTGGTGGCTTTTACCTGATTTAATATTTGATTATGACAATGTTTAATTGCTGTAACCCACCCTGAGGTCTTTGGGCAAAGAAGAAGATATAAATAATATAAGCAGATAAATCTTTGCATCTCATGTGCGGTTGTTGTTGTTTTTTTTTTAAAAAAAAAAAAACCTGCCACCTCAATGCAAATACTAGATTTAACGTTAGGGCTAATTTGCCCCTAAGACGTCAATCATGAACAGAAACTCTCCATTCCGCAGAATGGCACTAGGATAAATAAAAGACAGCAAGACTTTGATTTAAGTTGGCTGCGACCTTTGAAACAACGTAAATTGGAAATCTCTACAGGTCTACGAATAATAATCCCGCAACTGAAAATGCCACAAGATTTGACATTTTGTGGCAGAGCTCAGCAATATACACCTTGGGTAAAACACTAGGCTATATTTGTTCCTTTTAAATATTTAAGTTGTTGTTTGTAGTCGGGTTCATATAGCAACACAGTGTAAGTCTGTTGGTGTTTCTGCCGCTCATTTGACTTGTTATTCCCCCTGCTGACACCAGCGATCCCAAACATGTCAGGAAATAGGAAGGGAAATCTGTGGTGAATGAAGAGGAATAGGTCTGATTAGTTGAGAGAAGACAATGTATCAGTTAAAGATCAAGTTGTGAAGCTGAATTAGCCAGAGAATAATTAACTGCTTGTTAAAATGTGAATCTGAACAAGTTTTATCTGGCAATCTCATTTGTTGCTGATTTAAGCAATCTAACGCCAACCAAAGAAGAAATCTGGACTTTTTTAAAAAAACAAAAAAATTAAAAAGTTAATGCAGCAAATACGTGCATATGAAAAGAAATTATATCATACCTATGAAAATCACTCTGGGAATTTAGTTATGCAGCCCACAAGACTTAACTCCCCTGCTGCAGAAAGAACAAAATACAAAATGAATACATTTCACATTCGTAGGTATATATGTTTGCTAATCTGGTGTGGGGGTTATTACCATTACATGCAGCAAATTTTATGTTTCTTTCATTTTAATATGCTCTGTTATGATTGTGCAGTATTTACATGAGTCTAAGTCGCTTTTATTTCAAGGGAACTAGCTTCCGAGTGAACATGCTTACGGTTTATGGGGCTGCTGCAAGTTTAAACATTTCCCCTAAGGGAAAAATGTTGGACATATTTAGAAGAATTATTTACAGTCTGGGGTGATATACGTGGGCTGCAATCCTACACTCCCTTCCTCTGGGAAGAAATGTCGTGGAACTTAATGAGGCTTACTTCTGAGTAGACATGTCTAGGCTCACACAACTGATCGATCTATTCTTGCAGTGCTGAACTGATTTAATAAGTGAGTAATGATCCCTGTTTTCCTCCAGTAATACGTTCAATATTCTTTTTACCTGATGTAATATTGATAGGGAATCAAATGAAATTCCTATGGGTTGCATCAGTCTAAATACCGTTCAGAGTAAACTCATTTGAATGAATGAACCTGTTAGTCAAGAGCATTGATTTTGGTGGGTCTACTCTTGAGCAGGGCTAACACTGGACACAACCCCAAATTTTGGTTGTTTTACAAACTGTGTTAAGCTTCCATTAGAGATGGGAAGTCTAGATGTTTGACACTTACATTGCTTCCCTGAGCAATGAGTGGTGTGCCTGGTGCTTTGGTTGTTAAATTCAAGCCTAATAAATTTATAAACTCCTTTTTTCAGAAAACATTCTTGACAAAGTCCTATGAAGTATTATTTTTTGAGTGCACTTTTTCCTCCAAGGAGCTCAAGGTGGCATACAGGGTTCTCTATCCCCCCCCCCCCTATTTATTCCTTACAAGAACCCTGTAAGGAAGCATCGGCTGAAAGGCAGTGACTGGCCCCAGGTCACCCGATGATCTTCGTGTCCAAGTGGGGATCTGAACCCTGGTCTCTCAGGTCCTAATCCAACCCTCTAACCACTACAGCACATTGGCTCTCAGTAATAAAAATGACCAATGCAAATACCATTGAAATGCACGAAAAGAAGGGTAAGCCAGCACAGTCCTGTTATCCAGATGTTGTTGGACTACATCTCCCAGCATCCCTGAACATTGTCCATCTTGCCTGGGACTAATGGGATCTGGAGTCCTGCAGGATCTGGAGGGCCCTGTTACCACAGCGCTAAAACAGCCACACTTTGTAATGATCTAAAAAAAATCAGCTCCAAAACAGTCAACTAGCCCAGGATAAACTCAGTAACCTATCAGCAATTTAAAACGTCTCCACAGCCCAGATTACATCAAGGATTGAAAGCTCGGAGGGGGGCAGAAATTTCTTTTTTCTTTCTTGGATTTTATTTCCAGTTTCTAAACTACCTTGCTCACCTCTGTGGAAGGTGCACATACAATGGACAAGAGAATCTGGTTGATATATAAAGGATGGCCAAAATGACCACCCTTCCTCTTTAAAATATGTTCAAAGTGGTTTATCATCATAATTGTCATCAATTTATTCATCACCTTCTCAGCCACCATCTCAAGGTGATTTACATAACAGGTTTTTAAAAAAGGTAAAAGCACAGCAACAAATACATTTAAAGCAAGACTGAAACCCTAACAAGTGGACAATTTGCAATAAAATATTCATTTTCATTTTATTATCAAATATATGTAGGCTCCAGATGGCACACAAGGTTCTCCTCCTCCGAGTTTCTGAGAAACTAGTTTTCAAAATCACTCAGTAAAAATTTTAACCCTAAGTCTCTTAGGTCCTGGTTCTACACTCTAACCACTACACCAGGCTGGCTCTTTCCAGAAATCTATTCAGAAGGTTGTCCCATTGAATTCAATAACACCTACTCCAAGGTAAATGGGTATAAGATTGTAGCCTCTCTAGCTGTTTTTGCTGGCATTTTATTCTAGTGGGCTTTTGCCTGCTAAGGTTTAAAAAAGGAGGTTATTTTTATCATGATCTCTGTCGTTGCTTTTGAATAGATTTCTTTTTTAAAAGTTGTGTACTTTATATGTTGTGAATGTTACCTTGTTTTATTCTTTGTTTTGTAATGTATATTCAATATACTGTGATTTTAAAATGCTGTCATCTGACCTGAGTGATGCATTGACACTAGACGGATGTGGTAGAAATTTTTACAAAAATAAAATATTTCATTAGTAAGAATTTGGAATAACAGTGTTTGCCATTAGTTGGTCCACAATACGCTCCTTGAACAAACTGATGTTGCCCCATTAACTTCATCCCTGAGAGCCAGTGTTTCCCACTTCCCCTAGAAATCTAATCATTAAACACCTTAACCTTTTAATACGGGATAAATGCTGTATTAAATGAATCACCGGAGGAAAATGTAGATCAGTCAAAAAGAAAGGAAAAAGCAAAAACCTTGAATTGTGCCCTGCTAGACTAATTAATTATGGTTTGCAAATAGACAGCCAGTTTTCCTCTCGCCATACTGGAAGTCTGAACAACCTTTGATGAACCAAGATTTTAACGCTTGAAGCCACAAATAGCAACAAGAACAGCTCCTTTAAACTGTTAAACGATGGTTTTACACCAAATTAGTGTTCTGAGCAGCTAAACAGAGATGATGAGGTCGAATCTGCTTTAAATTGTCAGGTTCTCGGAATCTTGAAGGTTTTTTTCTCCCCTGGTTTGATCTGCAGAAGTAGCAATGCCCCCTAATGGATGAAGATGGAACTCCTTTCCTAATCAGCACAGCAGGCTTCCTCCTGATAAAGATCTTTACCCAGACTTTAAATCCTTTAAAACAGATTTACAAAGCAAAAGTTTATCTGGAAGAATAACAAAATGCTGAGGTGGAGGCTCGAAAAATATTTGGATTTCTTTGCTGCACGCCAGTACTTGAAAGAGGGTGGCTCCCGAATTTCAGCAACACCAAAATTCAAGTTGAATTCTGCGGTTTTAAGTTTTGATCTGAAAATTCATGCCCATTCATTTGGGAAGCATTTAAGCACCTTCAAAGCAGCACGTACAAGCACCCAGACAATAGGTTAACCCTTTTTTGTCAATTCTGCATGGTGTATTTTTTAAAACTGGGAACTCTTTTAAAACTGAACATTTGTTCTCCAGATTAACACCTGTTCCATTTCATCCACAGAACAAAACATTTAAAGACTACATAATCAATGAGGCAATGCAACTGCGAGCGAAATACACACTTAATGAGAAAGGCTAAAGGTTTGTGTAGCTTGAGGAGTACGCACACAGTGGGATGATAGTGTAACTTGGAGTGGCAATGGATGTATTGGGTTGCCATTCGTGGACTAACACTAACCAGAGTAATTCCCAAAACAGAAAATGATGGGCACACATCCTGATCTGGACAATTTCCAGATTGCTAAATGAATTTTCCATGGAAATCTGTTGCTTGTGACAGGGAAAATTGAATTGTTGCCAGAATCCTTCCTTAATAAGCAAGTAACATTTTATAAAAGTGATACATTGTTTGCACTCAGAAAACTTTGCTTTTGTTTGTCAAAATCTTTGAATTTTGTAATGTTTATCAAAGTTGTGGGGTTGTTGTTGTTGTTTTTAAAAAAATTCCTATTTGCTGTAGACATCTCTGCTTCAACATGAGTATCATAAATGTGTCTCCATAGTTTCTTTTCTTTTCTTTTCTTTTCTTTTCTTTTCTTTTCTTTTCTTTTCTTTTCTTTTCTTTTCGGTGCCATGACTTGGATCTTAGTCTTATTAAGACACGTGGACTCCAAACCTGCTCTGATGTACTCACAGATCTATCCCCCCCTTCCACTCAAGTTGTGGAAGCCTCCGCACACAGAGAGATTCTCCCTTTGCCTGAATTTGAACTTTGAATTTGATTCAAAGAAAGTTTATTGTGCTGAAATCCCGGGTGTAATACATTTACCTGTGTGCAAGTCCTGTCGAGCTCAATGGGGCTTGCTTCTGAGTAGGCTTGCGCTGCAAGCTAGTCATCATTACCAAGTGTCATTCGTTTCATTTATATTTAAAGAACAACTCATTGACTTTGATGTGGGGCCATTGATGTTCTGGAGCATGGCTTAAAAAATAATAATCTGTGAATTTGGGGGCTGTGGCTCTGTTGTCTGTACTTTGAAAAACTTTCCAGGATTTGAGATTTCATTATGTCAGCACATATAATCTGCACATCCCACTCCCTGCGTATATGTTACCTGTCAACAGATTCTGAAATAATTCCTATGACTTTTCACAAAATAGTAACACACGCAGAGGTCACCCCGCCCTCCAGCTCCATTAAGCAAAATCTTTCTTTCTGTACTTCATACAGAGGATGAAACTAGTTGTTTCCCCACTCATTTCAACCATCGGCAAACAAGACATAGTGTCCTACAGATTTTTATCATATCGCTAGTGGTGTCTTTTAAAATCAAGCTGGTGCCTCTCTATTTATCCAATGTTATTGGGATTAAGGCAAACATATTTATAACGCAGAAATAAAATTGAAATCCTAAGGATTTAATGCAGCAAGCTACATTTTGACAAAATACTAATGTACAAATGCCTACAATCTGGCTCGCAAGAAGAAAATACGGGTGGAACAATTGGATTGAAAGAATAAAATAAAACCAAGTGAAATAGTGTGAGCCGTGTGAACTTTTTAAAAGCTGCTTTTCCTTTGTATAAATCTCCCCAGATTCTAAATGTGTGGTTTTTAAAAAAGATTGTTGCCTGCCCAAAATCTTCCGGGAGCAAGGCAAATTAAAAACTGACTGACAGATGTAGAGATATACGCATTCAGTGGAGAGATGCATAAGATGGAATGCTGTATCTGTTAATGAAACCTCTAATCGGCTTGCAATAAATCTGCAGCGAGGAAAAAGAGCTAGCAGCTTTTGAAAAGAAAATCTGAAGCATGTAGGGCAAAATATGTTATAAAAACAAAAGTTACAGTGAATAAAGGGCATGCAGACCTCTGAAGTAACTTTCAACAGCAACCAGTATTTACCCAGCAAGTTTTCTTAATAGGGTGATAGATTACTGAGGTTTCTCCAGAAAGGTTCCAAACACACTGAAACTGGAAGGTCTTATATGATTCCTGAGAAAGTGTGTGCATTTCAGTCTTGGGAAAGTGGAGGAGGGGTGGGAAGATGGGCAAAACATTGAAAGAGAAAGATCCGGTACCTACAGATTGAAGAGTCCACCTCTCTCCCAAGCCGGTTGCTTCTCGTCTGCTGGTCTCCCTTTCCTTAAGGAAAATAAAGGAAGCATGTCTCTCTAGCACAGCTTCAGAAATAACCCATCAGGAAGTTGGCAACATCTCCCGACTAAACAATCATTTAAGGAAACACAACAAATGCATAAAGGCTACTCGTTTTCCTGAGGCTGCCTTGGAAGGCGGAATTGCACAGAAACTCTGAAACAAACAGATTGCAAATCTGACGGCCGGACATGTCAGTAGGAGAGACGGGCCTTTCCCTCCCCACCTCCCTGGCCCGAAAGGCAGTAAAATTAAAAGAAACTGTACTTCATAAAATACCGGAGCAATTTTCCATGAACCTAAAGCAATCCATGCTCCTAAAACATTTACACAGCATTTCATAATTTCCTTGCTCCTCCAGAAATTTAGACTGGAGTATTTCCTCGCACAAAGTAAGAGAGAACAAGACAGAATTGTGTCACTTACAATGTATTTTCATGTGGATTTGTAGACATTGTATTGTTAGCATCTCAGACCAATTTTAAGAAACCAGAAACCAAATTACACTCAAGAATAACAGCTAAGTGGAATTCATTTTAATCTGTTTGCTTCCAGACCATGTACACAAGCTTGCGTCAATGCTAATAAATTCCGAATTCTTGTCACTATTTAGTTCCACAGTCACTAGCACGGGGATGGGAGGTGCATTTGATTGGTTTGCATTTTGATAGGAACCTCCCTCATTTGCATTTCCCAAATCAGAATGCAGACTGCAACACTAGCTGTCTTTTGAAAGCTGCACATCCTCAAGTTTTGCAATGCACTTTTCCAGCTTAACCATAATGTATAAAAATGCATTCTATTCGCAAAATTCCCTGGGAAAGTGGTAAATATTGGGCCAAGTTACATCAAAAGGGCATGCATTAATATAAATGCACACACACGAAAGCTCTGCACAATTTTAAAAATTGCTATCTGGTGCAGAAAAGGGGGTGACTGATTTTATGATTAGAACTTTAGAAACTGAAATTGATATATTTGACCATCCTCAAAATCAGCCATAATCAGTCACTGAGAAATTGGTTAAAGCTTGATATGGGGCTAGCCCATAGTGCAGGTTTAAATGGTGCAAGTTTCAATTTATGCAAATAAATGTAAGATAGATGCCTCTTGAGATAAATTCTGGCCCCACAAGTGAAATCTGTGTCAGTGGTTTGGTTTTAGAGGGCACGATTCTGAATTTCCTTTCACTTCTCAGATGTTGAGTAAAGGTTGTCCAAAACCTTTTGTATTGCCAGTAGAAACAAATCTTGTCTCTTTTATCGTTTCTCCAAACTGAAGGCAAAACTTTGTTTATTTTTAATTTGCTCATCGGAACACCAGGAAGCCACTATGACAAAGAGCTCACTGTCTAGGAATATAGGCAGATTTGCCAACTTTTAAAAATGATAAAGAGACCAGAAAAGAAAGGTTGTTTGAAGCAGTTAAAAACATAGCAAAATTCCTTTAAACTGAGTTACTTTTCTCTACTTCATGCAAACATTTTTGAAAAACTGCAATTTTAAGTCACCAAATCCAATAGTCATTGTATATACTTTCTATAAACAAAGTATATATACTCTCTAGCAAATCCTGTGTACTAATTTTACACAAATGTGTTTGGGGTTACATTGAGTGGATACTGCCAACTGCCTTGACGCCACTCATTGTGTGTAGCAAAGAAAATTGGGGCATCTAAAAGATCAAGATGTATATCACAGCAAAAGATAACAATGAAATGCACCTCATAAAATTAAAAGTTCTGCAACTCAACAAAGGAATCAAAAGACATCATGGTGGAATGCATCTAATTGCATATAAGAAAAATATATCTACTATGATTTCATAAAAGTTTGAGTTATAGTAGCCTAAAAAACAACAACCCCCTAAGCAGTAACAAAATAGTCTTAAGTGTTTTATTCCTTAATAAAAAGCACCTCTCACCATTTGTACTGGTGACAATCACTTTTTCAGAAAAATGGAGGCAGTTTGAAAGGGGGAGGAATGCTTGTGAGTGATATACTAAACTCACTTTGGTTTCTGTTGAACAGCTTTTGCAATGTTTCAAGACCCCCTTTTCCCCAAGTGACAGTGGCACAAAAGCACTAGGTGTGCACACCATAAGAAGCAAAACTTTCAAATCACTTAAAAAATAAAAAAAAAGGCATCCGATAACAAAATTAGAAGTAAGCTTTGCCCTTGGGGAAAAAAAAAAGCTCTGGTGAGGCTGGAGGAAACAGACTAGAACTGTGACATGGGGAAGGTGAGCTTTAATCCTTGCCTCGGCTATGATCCGATTCAAATCCCCACGTGCTCGCTGTTTGCAATGGAAGGAAAGCTCCCATTGTCTCCAAATGGAAGGAAAACTCCTTGGCTCCGGGTGGGAAGAAAGCTCCTATTGACTTCAACTGGAAGGAAGGAAATTCAACAGCATCTGGATGCCCCAAAGCTCCCCACACACAGTTTATATAGTTGTCATGCTAATTCGTACCTTAGTGTGACACTGGGGATAATTCTCTCTTTTTTAAAAAAAAAAATATGTTTATTAAAGTTTCAACATATTACAAAAATAAGAGAAAAAAGAGAGAAGAAAAAGAAAGAAAGAAAGAAAGAAAGAAAGAAATATATATATATGCTTTCGTAGATTTTCACGGGTATAGGAATGCAGGTTTTGGTGTCTTCGGGTGTCTTCCCGTGTAAGAGTTGGGGTGTCTAGGCGACGTTTCGACGAGGTCTCACTCGTCATCTTCAGGCTGGTGCTTTCGGCTTCTTGTTACTGGAACAGAGCAGGATCTCAGTGTTTGAGTTCCTATAAATACTGTTGAGGGGGTGTGGTGTGTAGCCTCCAACGTTCTGGGCAGATAGGAAGTTCCCAGGTTAGTGTGCCTTTTCTTCTTTTGTTCCTTAATTACTTGAGGGATATCCTGAGTGATTTCTTGAGTGATATTCTGAGTACGACACCCGAAGACACCAAAACCTGCATATATATATATATATATATATATATATATATATATATATATAGAAAAAACAAGGTAAAAACAGTTAAAAACAAATCAGTCTTTCCATATCTTGTCCTTCATTTGCTTGTTTCCCTGACTTCCTCACACCTCCCTTTTTTGTATTCCAGTTCAATTAGTTAATTCAGCAAATCCTTTCCCTCTTTGATTTTATCTTAATCTTTTATCTTAATATATTATAACTTTAGATTATCACCTGTTAACAATCCATTTTTACATATTCCTTTATAACATTGCTGCTAAAAACCACTTAACTTCAATCCAACATCATTCTAACATTCATTAATTTTACAGTGTTTCTGTAGATAGTCTTTAAATTTCTTCCAATCTTCTTCCACCGACTCTTCTCCCTGGTCTCGGATTCTGCCAGTCATTTCCGCCAGTCCCATGTAGTCTATCACCTTCATCTGCCATTCTTCCAGAGTGGGTAAGTCTTGTGTCTTCTTTTTTTTTTTTTATAATAGTTTTTTATTTGCTTTTTTCCAGGGTAAAAATACAACATCATTAACACTACAAAAGCAGTTTTTACAGAGAAGGAAAAGAATTATAAAAAGAAATAAGAAAGAAGAAAAAAAAGAGAGAAAAAAGATTCACTTTTCCAAATCAATTTTCATAATCAACCAGACTTCCCCACATCCCCCATCCCCTGCTTTCTTTACAATAAAATAAACAGCAAATTAATACCTTATTTCAGTTGTTTTTGTGTTTTCATTTAGTTATATTATCCATAATTTATACATTTCTAAGTCTTAAACTTAAATTCTCTCATTTACCAATTTCAATACTGAGGCATATTTTTCCAAAGTACTTAGCAAATTGTCAACATTCATATAACTTATAATGTTTTTGTAAATAGTCCTTAAATTTTTTCCAGTCCTCTTCCACTGCCTCTTCTCCCAGATCTCGAATTCTGCCCGTCATTTCAGCCAGTTCCATGTAGTCAATCAGCTGCGAATGCCATTCTTCCAGCGTGGGTAACTCCTGTGCCTTCCAGTATTTAGCTATAAAGATTCTTGCTGCTGTGGTTGCATATAAGAAGAAAGTTCTATCTTTCTTTGGCACTCTCTGGCCCACAATGCCCAGGAGGAGGGCCTCTGGTTTCTTGTGAAAGGTGTATTTCAACACCTTTTTCAATTCGTTATAAATCATTTCCCAAAAAGCCTTCACCCTCGGGCATGTCCACCAGAGGTGAAAGAAAGTTCCTTCAACCTCCTTACATTTCCAACATTTATTGTCAGACAGATGATATATCTTTGCAAGTTTGACTGGGGTCATGTACCACCTGTATACCATTTTCATAATGTTTTCCTTTAAGGCACTACATGCCGTAAATTTCATACTGGTGGTCCACAACCTTTCCCAGTCTTCAGACATAATGTTGTACCCTATGTCCTGTGCCCATTTTATCATTGCTGATTTGACAATCTCATCTTGGGTATTCCACTTAAGCAGCAGATTATACATTCTTGAAAGCACTTTCGTCTTAGGTTCAAGTAATTCTGTTTCTAATTTTGATTTTTCCACCTGGAAACCAATTCTTTTATCTTTTTTAAAAGTCTCTAAGATTTGGGCATAGTGAAACCAGTCTCGCACCTTTCCTTTCAATTTTTCAAAACTCTGCAACCTCCAGTTATCACCATCTCTTTCAATTATCTCGCAATATTTCAACCAGCCACTCTCCATGTTACGTAATTTTATAGCCTTAGCCTCAACCGGTGATAACCACCTCGGGGTCTTACTTTCAAATAAGTCCTTGTATTTAGTCCAGACAATGAGTAGAGCTTTCCTGACAATATGGTTTTTAAACAGTTTATGAGACTTTGCCTTGTCATACCAAAGGTATGCGTGCCACCCAAAAGCATTACTAAACCCTTCCAGATCTAGGACATCAGTGTTTTCTAACAGGAACCAATCTTTCATCCAGCAGAGAGACGCAGCTTCATAATACAGTCTTAAATCCGGCAGGGCAAACCCCCCTCTTTCTTTTGCATCTGTTAAAATCTTAAATTTTATTCGGGGCTTTTTGCCCTGCCAGACAAACTTCGTAATGTCTCTCTGCCACTTTCCAAAACATTCCACCCTGTCCACAATCTGAAGGGTTTGAAACAAAAACAGCATTCTTGGCAAAACATTCATTTTAACTGCAGCAATTCTTCCTGACAAGGTAAGTTTCAATCTTGACCAAACTTCCAAATCCTTTTTAATTTCTGACCAGCATTTTTCATAATTATCCTTAAATAAATTCAGATTTCTCCCAGTCAAGTTAACCCCCAGGTATTTCACTTTTGTAACCACATTTAATTCTATTTCCTTCTGAAACCCATCTATTTCTGACGATGTCAGATTTTTTGCTAAAACCTTAGTTTTTTGTTTGTTCAACTTAAATCCCGCCACCCGACCAAACTCAGAAATTAATTCTAGAGCTCTTTTTGTACTGGTTTCTGGCTCCTGTAATGTCAAAACCAAATCGTCTGCAAAAGCCTTAAGTTTGTATTGCTTTTCTCCGACCTGTATTCCTTCCACCAGCTGATCCCTCCTAATCAAGTTCAGCAACACCTCCAGGACAGAGATAAATAACAAGGGTGATAAGGGACACCCCTGTCGTGTCCCTTTTTCAATTTTAAACTCCTCTGTCACCACGCTGTTTACTATCAATTTGGCCTTCTGTTCTGAATAGATACCGTTCAATACCGTTTTGGAACGCCCCTCCCACTCCCATCCCTTCCAGGTTTTTCTTCATAAATTTCCAAGATATATTATCAAAGGCCTTCTCCGCATCTATAGAGATCAAAACTGCTTTCGTATTCATATTTGTCTGTAGTAACTCCAAAACATCTATGATGTTCCTGGTGTTGTCAGACAAATGCCTACCAGGGAGAAAGCCTGCTTGGTCCTTATGAATTACTTCATTCAAAACTTTTTTCAGTCTATTTGCTAAAATGTCAGCAAAAATTTTATAATCCACGTTTAGGAGTGAGATGGGACGATAATTTTTAAGTTGGGTCTTTTCAGATTCCAATTTTGGTATCAGGGTGATGAATGCTTCTTTCCACGATTCTGGTGCCCCCTTCCCTTCCAAAATCTGGTTGCAGACCTCCATTAATGGCTGTATCAAATAATCCATCAATGTCTTATAGTATTTGGAGGTAAGCCCGTCTGGGCCTGGGGATTTGCCTATCTGCATGTTCTGAATGGCTCTTTCAATTTCCTGTTGTGTTATTCTACAGTTCAGGGCTGTTCGTGTGTCTTGTGTTAACTTTTGCAGGCCATAGCTCTTTAAAAAGTTATTTATTTCCATCTCTGCTTGTGGTCCTTGAGTATATAGCTTTTTAAAATATCTCTGGAAACACTTTCTGATTTCTTCTGGTTTCTGAATACATTCTCCTTCAACCTCCAGATTGGTAACAAAGTTCAATTTTTGCCTCTTCTTCAGCTGCCATGCCAACAGCTTCCCACATTTATTTGCCGATTCAAATGATCTTTGCTTCATCTGTTTAATTTTCCATTCAATTTCTTGATTTATCAATTTTGTATATTGTACTTGGTAAAATTTTATTTCTCTTAAGACTTCTTTTGATTTTGGATTTAGTCTCAGTCTTTTTTCTCCATCTCTTATTTTATCCAAAATCTTGTCCTTTTTACCATTCCAGAGTTTCTTCTTAATAGTGTTCTGTTGTATCAGAAACCCTCTCATGACAGCTTTGCTCGCGTCCCAGACTATTTTCTTTTCCACTGAGGTGTTCAAGTTTATTTCAAAATAGTCCTTCAACGTTTTTTGGGCCTTCTTCACAATCTCCTGATCTCTGAGCAGATGGTCATTCATTCTCCATCTGAAGGATCCAGCTGGTGTAAGTCTCAAGTCCATTTTTAAAGCATTATGGTCGGAGCAGGTTTTAGGGCAAATCTCAGCTTTTTTTGTCTTAGGAGCCAGTCCTCTTGATATCCAAATTTGGTCTATTCTTGTCCATGATAGGTGGGCCTCAGAAAAGAAGGTTCCCTCCATGCCTAGAGGGTTCTTTGTTCTCCAGATGTCTATCAAGTCCATGTTGTCTGTGAGTTCAAAAAAAGTCTTTGGCAGTCTGCCATCCTTGTTCAAATTTTGGTTCTGTGACTTATCCATATGGGTAGAGACTACCCCGTTCATGTCTCCCATCAAAATGATATTTGTATAGTCAATATAGTCCAGCATTGTCTCATGCAGCCTCTTGAAAAATTCCGACTTCCCATCATTTGGTGCATATATTCCAACTATCAGAAATTTTTCTCCTTGTGATTGTATTTCGATCGCCAAAATTCTTCCTTGTTCATCTTTAAAAACCAATTTTGGTGACAGGCTCTCCTTTGCATAGATCACTACTCCTCTTTTTTTCACCTTGTCTGATGAAATAAACTCTTGGCCTAATCTCTTGTTAATTAGTACTCTCCTGTGGAGCCTGGTCACATGTGTTTCTTGAAGGCAGATGACATCCAATTGTTCTTTTCTTAATATATGAAAAATCTTCTTCCTCCTTTCAGGAGAATTTGCACCATTAATATTCCAACTAAGAAGCTGCAGAGACATCCTGGGTCAATTTATTTGTCAGCAGGGGGCTCTTTTTTGTCTTCTTCACCTGGAGGTGGAACCGGATTGAAGCCAAACGAAGGAGGTGGCCAGGGTCCTGCTACTCCTTTCCGAAGATCCTCCCCGTGGTCGTTTAGAAACTTTTCTTGCTCCTCTGCTGTTCTGATTCTTATCTTCCTCTCTTTCAGGGTAAAAGATAGTCCTTGAGGGAATTCCCACCTATAAGGGATTTTGTTGTTTCTCAGTAGGCTTGCTAAATCCTTATATGTAATTCTTAAATCCAGAAGCTGTTTTGGTATATCTCTGAAGATTTCTGCCGTCTTCCCCTGAATCACCAATGGGTTTTTGAAATGTAGGCCGAGTATGTTGTCTTTTTCTTGCTTAGATCTCAGAATGATCAAGCAATCTCTTGATTTATCCTTCTTAACCACTCTTCCTAGTCTGAAAGCGGTGACTATTTTAAAGTCCTTTTCTTCTGTCAATCCCCAAAATTTGGAGATTTCTGTTGTCAAAAAGCCAATCAAGTCCTCCTTCTCAGATTCTGGGATATTTCTCAATCTGAGATTATTTTCCCTATTTTTCAATTCTGCCAGGGACAGGTATGCTTGCTGTTCCGTTACCTGTCTACTGAGTGGCCTCACCTCCCCTCTTAATTCCTCTATCCTCTTTTTATTTTCCTCTGCTTTAGTATTAACTTCCTCAACTAATTTCCGGTTTTCTGTTGTGACTTTTTCAATACCACTTATTGCCTGTGTGTTTTTAGTAACCTGGTCTGTCAATTTATTAATGGAAGCTGTCACCTGGTCAAATTTGACAGATTGTTCATCAAGTCTAGCTGCCTGTTCGTCAGCTTTCTTATTCAATGCTACCAGTTGATCCAATATTTCTTTAGAGACAGGATCTATCCCTCCAGCAGCCATCTCCCCAAAAGATGGTTGTGTAAATTGTCCTTCTTGCAGACCTGTCACAATTGGGACAGACGATCTGCGTAACTGTCCAGGCAGAGTTGTTTGCACAAGTTCGGAATGTTTTGCTTTCCTTCCAGCCCTTGTTTTTGATGCGCCACTCATTCCACAGCTGTCCCGGATTCAAGGTCAAACTGTAAATCCCATGGGAAACAGTCCTGAGAGAATAAACATCCAGAAAAAAAACAAAGAGCAAGGGAAATCGGCAGTTCTAAGACTGTTAGTTCTATAATCCAGTAGAGGGAGCTCCCAAAAGCAAACTTGGAGGAGAGGAATAGAAAGATTCCGCCATTAAATTCCCACAAAAGAGGAGAAAGAGAAAAAATAAGGATCAAATAGCATCCAAAACAGGGGGATCTTGCATTCAATTTTAACTGCAGAGAAAAATAGTTCTTAGCAAAGGTGCATGCAACAGTTCCCTTTTCTTTTCCAGATACAAAATAGCCCGATCTAGTTTTGTAATTTGTATACAGTTACCGCAGTCCGATACAACTTATATCCAGGCAGGTCGGGAGCCGGGTTTCGAAACTTTGTAATCCACAGAAAGGGAAGAGGAGATACTACAGTTTTAGTCCAGATACGAAGCTGTTATAACTTCTTTTAAAGTCAAAGCAGTCTAAATCAAGTTTGCCAAGTAAATTCCAATTTCTTTTGAACTCCTTTCAATGCTTCCGTTTTAGAAAAGTCTTTGCTTGATACTTTAGGCAGAGCCGGAAGACTGACTTCCTTTTTAACGTCTCCCGCTTTCAGCCGAATTTCACCAATTTAGTTCTGATTTAAAGCTTTAAATTTCTTACTCACGAGTAAGTTGTTTCGATCCAATTGTTGAAGGAAGAAAGGTCAGCGCTAGTCAGCAGCAGCCGCGCGGCTTCGCTTCCGCGGAAAGAGCGATGGATTCACAGCACCGCTACCCCCTCCACGTTCCGATACCCCTTACGGGGTCTCTTCTGCGTATCCGAGGTCGCTTCTGGTGCCCGCCGAACCCCACGGCCACGAGCTCACTCTACCCGTGGTTTATCTGGATGGGTCGTCGCTGTGCCGCAGCGCACGACCCTTTTCCGCGGAGCCCCTCTTCAGCAGCTGAAGAGGACCGCCATTGCTGAGCGCGCCGCCTCCGGAAGTCCCTAGTCTTGTGTCTTCCAATACTTTGCAATAAGTATTCTTGCTGCTGTTGTAGCATACATAAAGAAAGTTCTATCCTTCTTTAACACCAATTGGCCAACCATGCCCAGGAGAAAGGCCTCTGGTTTCTTCAGGAAGGTATATTTAAACACCCTTTTCATTTCATTATAAATCGTCTCCCAGAAAGCCTTGATCCTTGGGCACGTCCACCAAAGGTGAAAGACTGTACCTTCAGTTTCTTTACATTTCCAACATTTATTATCGGGCAAATGATAGATTTTTGCAAGCTTGACTGGTGTCATGTACCACCTGTATATCATTTTCATAATATTCTCTCTTAAGGCATTACATGCCGTAAACTTCATACCTGTGGTCCATAACTTGGGGATAATTCTCTAAAGTGAAGGGGGGTGTACACACACACCAGTCAGAAGCAGCTTACTAGGAGTGGCAAAATCACTACAATAGTTCCATGCCAGGTGGGTCACTCTTGCTTACCAGGAGGAAGAGGGGGAGAGGCAAAGTGACAGGAAGGTCAGTGCTATGCAAATCTAGGACGGTATATAGCAGCCCCAGCCAGCATGACCAATGACCAGGGATGATATGAGTATTGTCCATGCTAATGAAGACAGCAGTTCCTTTTTAGTACAGCTGATGTATGGATAACACTTGTGCATCAAGCACCACTGCTTCTCAGTTACATTCAGTGACATTCCACCAAGCTAAGCAGTTGGCTCCTTACCTCTCTCGCTCTGACCTAGCCACTGTGATCCACGCAATGATCATCTCCAGACTGGATTATTGTAACTCGTTCTATGTGGGGCTGCCCTTGAGACTGACCCAGAAACTCCAGCGGGTGCAGAATGCCGCGGCGAGACTCCTTACGGGGTCCTCGCTGCGAGATCACATTCACCCGGTGCTATACCAGCTGCACTGGCTCCTGGTGGAGTATAGGATCAGGTTTAAAGTGCTGGTTTTAACCTTCAAAGCCCCATACAGCCTAGGACCCTCGTACCTACGGGACCGCCTCTCCTGGTATGTCCCACAGAGGAACTTACGGTCTGCAAACAAAAACATCTTGAAGGTCCCAGGCCACAGAGAGGTTAGGCTGGCCTCAACCAGAGCCAGGGCTTTTTCGGCTGTAGCTCCAATCTGGTGGAACGCTCTGTCACAAGCGACTAGGGCCCTGCGGGACTTGACATCTTTCCGCAGGGCCTGCAAGACAGAGCTGTTCCACCAGGCCTTTGGCCAGGGTACAGCCTGACTCCCTCCTTTGGCAATCCTCACAGAACTTCTAGCCCAATGGTTGCCATTAATTTGATTGGAATTAATTTTATAATGAAATGATTTTAGAATGTTTCATCGTATTACTGTTGTTAGCCGCTCTGAGCCCGGCTTCGGCCGGGGAGGGCGGGATATAAATAAAATTTATTATTATTATTATTATTATTATTATTATTATTATTATTATTATCATCTTCTATCATTTCTCCACAATCAACCATGCAACGCTGGCATATCGATTTGCAACAGAGATGAAGAACCCGTGGCCCTCCAGATATTGTTGGGACTCCAACTCCACATCGTTGACAGCCAGCATAGTCAATGGGAGGGGATGATGGGAGGTGAAGTCTACAACATCTGGAGGGTCACAGGTTCTCCACCCAAGTAAGACTTTTGGTCAATCTTCCCAGCGCTTTCTTCTGGGGATTGAAACTGGACCCTTTGGCAGGCAAAGCATATGCTCTAACATTGCACTTACATCCCTTCTTCAAGCGATGGTGCTGTCTCTGTGGTACCGAATGAGTCCGCTCAGAAGATCATGCGCATGCACAGGGGTCTTCTCAGTGGCTTCCCTGCAAATGTGAAATGCGTTTCTCTTGGAGATCCATCGCGTCCTGAGCATCTTTAGGGAAATGCAAAAGTCAAAACACGCGGGATTATGGCAGGGGCCTGATGTTTCTTGCAAAAGCAATGGACCTTTCTGCAAAAACATACACTTCTGATTCAGCGGTGAAATGGTTAGCAACTCTCTTGCTGCTTTTTCTGGTACTCAGCACTGAAATTGGGTGAAATGATGCAGCAAGAGCTCTCAATATTTTGCCAGCACGCTGTAGCTGCCTGCTTTCACCACTGATACAGTTCAGAATATTAGAGAGAGAGAGAGAGGAGAGAGAGAGAGAGAGAGAGAGAGAGAGAGAGAGAGAGAGAGAGAGAGAGAAGTAACATGATTTGAAATGAGCCAACTTTTCATACATGCTATTTTCTGGTTTGCAGAAATTTCAGCATAGAATTCGACCTTCTCTGACATATAATTTTTGGATTTCCACAGTGCTGAACTCAGATGCTTTGGGGTTGCAGGGTGTGAACTGACCTTGTGCCAGGATTATCTTCAGATTGGTTCATAGATTTCTAACGATGGGTTATGCCGAGAGTTTGAATGTCACTGTTGACAGTAGCGCATATATATATATATATATATATGAAATAATGAATGTTTTCTTGCAACTTGGCTGCCTTCCACTCCCTCCCAGAGATGAGAAGGCTCTATAAACACTGGATAGGAGATTAGCACTGCTGTTCTAACCTCATATAGAGATCTGGGCCTTGGAGATGGTTTGGCCACTGGCAATCTGATGTGGTTCACAATGCCCTTTTGGGGTTTGTTTTCTTTTTTTAGGGAAGGACTGAACCACTGGAATCGCAGATCCAAGCTGACCCTGTTGTCTCCCACTGTGATTTACCCTTGAAATGTGCTGGGCAAAGAAGCTTGTCACCTATTCCTATCCTCCCCACTCTCTCCCTCCCCCTTGTGTGGGGGAGTTAACAAGTCAGAGATGGGTGTCAAAGCTATCTTGAGGAACCATTCCAAAAATCCAGCCAACTTTTTAATGGATGATGCCTTTGCGCTTGGCAGTTAGGCTGGGCAGCCTAAGAAATGTGAGCTGGGGACTGCCAAGGAGGATTTCCTAGCAGACACTGTGTGTTTGTGTGTGTGAGAGAAAGAAAGATAGAAAGAGAGAGACCCAATAGCATTGTAACTTGGAAGTTTATATTTCTTTAAAAGCGGGGGGGGGGGGGAGAGATCAACAGACAGAACAATTCATTATTTAGATCTGGTTCTAAAAGGCTATTGATTTATGAATCAGAGGCAGCACCCCACCCCTTATCTCTTTGACCTCATCTCCTGATGCCCCCCCTCCCATGAGGTTTTACTCCTCCACTCCTGCCACTCTGAACTGCCTGATGATCTCACACTAGGGATGAGGGTGGTGGAATGTGTTTCAGTTTGCATTTAAAGGTAAGCCCACCAAATTTGCAGGCTCTGAAATAATACACGAACCGAAAAACAGCCATCCTTTGGAAGTGGCACTTTTTTGAATTTTGCAACGCAGTTTTGCCACCAAGTGATGTGTCTAAAATGCATATGCCAGGGTAAAGCATAAATAAAAAGGCATGTGTTGTTGAAAATGCCATGCAGTAATGCATTGGGTTGTATCCCGCATTAGTCCTACTTAGAGGAGACCTGTTGAAATTGATGGGCATGACATAGTTGCATTGAATTCAACGGGTCTCCGTTGAGCTGGATGCTACCTGTTATATTAGGGAAAGCTGGCTGGCTAAAAATGAGTCTATTAGGGAAAATTGCATAGGAAAATGTGTACATTAGGAGAAAGGTGTGCTCAAGTGCTGATGAATTTTCATGAGGACTTTTTATATGTGTAAACTGATCTGGAAATGTGAAGATTTGCACTTAAGCTTGGAAAAAATGACAAACTGAGAAAAATCAATACTGACAGATTTGTCTCTCTCCTAAACTAGTCTGCTGCTTCTCCCTAAGTGCCCCCTTAAGATTGGATTTTTCTCCCAGAACAGATTATCACCTTTCTCTCTAACCTCCTCAAAGCCTGGGATCCACAGAAGATAAAACTCCCCCCCCCCAAAAAAAAACACTCCTCCACCAGCCATACTCTATGAATCAGAGTCTGGTTGCACCCCCTCAGTGTGAGGTTAGAGCTCTAGACAGCAGAAGCAGGTCCTTTATAGTGGTGGCTTCCAGGCTGAAGAATATATTTAATTACCTCCAGAAAATGTGGACCAATAGTGAACAACTTTTGGTCCAGCAGGTTGTGCTTTATGTATTTTTGTCAGGCAGCTTTAGTGAATTTGTAAATGACGCCTATTCTATTTCTATTATTTGATTTGACTTCCCGGTTTCAGTGTGTGCGCACGTGTTCTGAACTTTCTTCTTCTTCCTTTTTTAGCTTCTTGGAAAAGTGGCATTAAAATGCTTTAAATAAATAACAGCCAAAATCCTCTAGCCAAAACTAAGCCTGAGAATGGCAAACTGCACTGCCCACCATTTAAATTTAAATTTTATCTATTCTCTTAACATTTAGTTAGTTAAAATTTACCCAACCTTTCCACTTACATTTTCCATGGCAGCCTACTAAAACAGTCGTGAAAAATAGCAAGTCAAAGCAAATTAAAAATGACAGGAACAAATAGAATAGTATTACCGGCAGTTAATACAAGAGAATTCAGCTAATGTTTATGAAGGCCTAGATATAGGGGAGAGGGAGAGGATATTTGCCAAAAACATTGGTTTTAACAACAGTAGCCAGACTATGCAACCAATTCCTTTCCTTGGCTAATCCTGTGTTCTTTTTCCGTTCTCTCTAAATTTAGCAGGCAAGCTTTTGGGGGCAGAGACCTAAGTTTTTTTTAATGCTCATGAGAGGGCAGAGTCATTTAAAGCACATTTACCAATCATCAGCAAGCAGGTGATGCCACCATTGGGGGCTGCCTGGTTTGTGTTGACCCATGACAGGGCCTTTTCAGTGGTGGTTCCCCACTTGTAGAATGCCCTCCCTAGAAAGGTGTGCCTGTGCCCATCATTATTCACTTTCAGGGAAAATCTGAAAGGATTCCTGTTTACCAAGGCATTTGGTAGGATACTGTCCCTAGATTGGATGATATTTTTTTTAAAAAAACTGCTTTTTAGATGTTTTGAACCATAAATGTTCTTTAGATACCTTTAACTGTTTCACAGTGTTTTCTTTTTGTTTTTAAATTGTGGGTCACTTTGCCGTCCAGCTCTTTTGTGAGTACGGATACGATGTAAATGAAAATGAAAATCATCATCATCGTCATTTAAAGCACATGGCTTCCCTCAAAGAATCGTGGGAACTGCAGTTTGTATGGATGCTGGGAATTATAGCTCTGTGTGGAGAAAACTACATTTCTCAAGATGCTTGGGGGGGGGAGTCATGGGCTTTAAATGTGTGCCTAATGTGCTGTAAATGGACAGTGTGGCTCTGCACCTTTGTAAAGTCTAGTAACCTGCATGATGCTGATGCTAGCCGAATCTAATTCGGATCCATCATTTCGATTCGCTTATTTTAACTTGTAATGCACATAGTAACGCTGCCCATGATATACATGTCAACAAGAAAAGTTGTATATATAGTGAATCAGATTTGCTTGTTTGTTTCATGGCAACTTTTGCAGATTTGGATCATTTATCTCAACAGAATCAAACCTCTCTTTGGGGTGAAGGCACAATTATCAGATTTTTTAAAATAAAAAATGTGCAGAGAATTTAGGAAGCTCCAGGGATTCGATACCCACTGGCTAAAATCCTTTCATATGCTGGACCTACCACAGACTAATTCACATTCTTCACCGTCACCTTTCTTGCACCACAGAAAACCTGAAACTCCAGAACGGAGTATTTACTTTATCCCAAAATATATTCAAATCAAAACAACCCTCCAATATGTAACGCCCCCCCCCAAGTCCCCAAGATCTTTAAATAGAAAGCTTCCTTGGTTAACAATTCTTTCCCGCACTGCTCCTTTGGCTCATTTTACTTACCCTCAGTCCCTATAGGGCTCATTGTTTTCCCTTTAGGGTATGAATTTCTTCTACGCATCTGAACTGTTTCCAAATCTCTTTTAGAAGTCTGCATTCTAAAGTGCCACTGCTAATATATATTTGTTCATGTAGAAGGAGGAGAAAGAAAGAGTGGGGTGGTTGGAAGAAGGGCCATTTGCCTCTAAGACCCTCTCCAACTAAGAAAACAGATTGCAGTTAAAATGGGAGGCAATTACCTTTATGAGACACAGCAAATTGCTCCTTTGAACCCTTGAGAAAGTTCCCTGGTTCCTTCATTGTCTGTTTGATGCATCTGATGGTCAAACTCCTAGGGCCCCCAAGACAGCACCCAAGTATGAAAACGGGGGTTTATTATTCCTAATAAAATACCCACATGCACCGCATGACTAGGAAATGGTGATGGCACTTAAGAATCCTAGTCTGAGAGGCAGAAAGAGATGGAAATCCAGTGTGTGGATGTTTGTTCAAATACCATTTAAGCCTTCGTTAATTTAGTTCAGGTGTTTTTTTTAATTGGCCGTATTTTGCTCAATTTAAAAGAGATCTTTCCATTCTCGCAAGATCTGCTTTACCCCCTTCCGTAATTGCTGTTCGCTGTTTTTATCATCTGCCTTTTCCATCAGGACTCAAGCAATATAACCTTTTTTTATGGACAAAATGTTAGCATGAGTTTGTCTCCTTCCATAAAACGGTTATTACAAGCAGATAATTTCCCAGTGAAAACACACACTTTCTAAAGAAAGGGAGGGGGGGGAGGAAAGGCATTCTGACATGCTTTGTTTTGCCATGTTCAGTTTACATTTATTATTTTAAAATGATCAAATGTTGTAATACAAATACACACCCAAGAGTTGCTTTGGTTTGATGTACCGAAAGCAAAACATTTCTCATTGTCTCCTTGGACATATTTTGAAAAGTTAAGCTTAAAATGAACATTGAATTTCTTAAGCATCGCAAGAATTAAGGTTGTGATGGTGCTTTTTATGATTTTTTTTTAAAAGGCTATTTGGATAAAACATATGATCCAAGGGTGAGAATGAATTAGTATTTATTTTATTAACAGTGGCAAAGATGTCATTGGCCAGAACAAAGGAAAAGGAGCATCTTAATCTTCAATATGGCAGTGGAAATCATTGACCAGTGGAAGCTAAACTGGGAAGCATTGGGAGCACTATGGGTTCTGTGAGATTAAGGTATTGTTGCATTCAGTTGAAAGAGAAGAAAGACGTAGAAAGACAGAGAAAACAAGTGCAGGTGTTTGTCTGAGATTGTTAGAGGAATTATGGGGCGTGTTATTTCGGTCTCACAAATATTACATAAATGAAATTGTTGTTTTATTTTGGAGTGTGTATGTCATAGATGGTGGTTGCTGCAATTTTATATGACGTGTTTTCTCTTTTTTAAAGGATACTGTTAATTCCTAAAAGATTTGGTTAAATTTGACAATCAGATTTTGTTGCTTTTGCTGACCTGGAAAGTGAAGAAATAGTAGCATTCCATAAGTTCATGATGCAAACCTGAACTCAGTTATTCTTGCATAAGTGCCATGGAACTCAGTGAGGCTTATGCCCTGCACAGTGGGAATTAGCAGGATTGCCCCCCCCCCCCGAAAATCTTAAAATAGACCAGCTTGTATTTTTAAACATAAGGTGTAACGGTCAGCATCTTGATAGCTTTTGGGGGGTGCACGATTTTTAGCAGTTTAGTACAGATTCCCTGAATTACCTTTGCGTGATTCAATTAACTACCAAAGCAAATTTTCATATATTTGGATGGTGCTGCTAGAATAGGATAATTGGGATGTCTGTTCCATATGATATTGGAAATGTACTTTTTTGTCTTTTGGGGACCCTATCGAAGACATTTCTTTTTCAACAAGCCTTTAAGTGGAAATTTTTATACCGGTCTGCCATTGCACTGGGTAAGGAATTGTGTGTGTGTGTGTGTGTGTGTGTGTGTGTGTGTAGCTTTTAATTGTCTTTATATATGAAGTTGTTTTCAATTGTTTTGCAATACAGAATTCTTTTGCATAGGTTTTCTTGTTGGTGTTTTTATTGTTACATCATTTTGAGATCTTTCATAGGAAGCGGTTTTGTAAATGAAATCCAATAAATAAAATTGCCAAGGAATACCCACTTAGATAAACGCATGGATTTCATGAGCTTCAGTATGCCCCCCCTAAACCCCCTTCTGTTTATTGTACCTATTCATCCCCATGCTGATTATCTCTCTACATGCACAGTGTGCTGTTACTTCATTGTCAGATTCTGATGCCCATATTCTGAACAGCTTTTTGAAGCAGGCTGATAGCTCCTTGTCCACTTCCCATAAATTATTTTCTTTTATGCCGTCGTTCCATTGTGTTGTGTCTGTCATTTCTCCTTTATGTTCTGAGTAATGGCAAAACAAAATGAAACACTTAAAAACCAATTCATCCCAAGCAATCACATTTTTAATGTGAAACATTGTCAGTCTTGATGGGATAATCTGAGTATTTGATCTCATATATTTCTCTTCCTCCCATTTTGCCCAGCTCATAGTTTGGTTTTTCTGCTTATCGTGGGCAAACCTTTTTTTACAACAGGTGAAATTACAACAAAATGACAACATTAACAAGGCAGGATAGAGAGGAATTCATTTTGTCTGCTTTTCACAGCTGACAAATCCAATCTAAAGCTCCTAAACCTGCTTGCAGATCATAAAGCAGTTCTCAGTCAAATTAAGCACTTTTTTGGATTTTTGCAACACTATTCTTGTGTACAAACAGCACGCACAAAGATACATACTTTTTACATAATAAATGCATACAAAATATACTGAAAAACATTGAGAAAATGTTTATTTTTACATCAAAAAGTGCACATAAAATGCACACAAATTAAGTGCAGACTTTTCATGCATTCTCTCAAAATATCTGCATGGAACGGGACAAAATGGAAATGGGGCAGAAGTCAACTCTTAGGTTCATCCCTACAGTGAAGGCTGGCATAACAGATAAATTATTTGATAAAAAAACATTGTAACTAGCAAGGCAAAAGCCTGCAGCAGCAGCAGCAGCATAGTTACAGTGGTACCTCGGGTTAAGAACTTAATTCATTCTGGAGGTCTGTTCTTAACCTGAAACTGTCCTTAACCTGAGGTACCACTTTAGCTAATGGGGCCTCCCGCTGCTGCCCTGCCACCACCGCACGATTTCTGTTCTCATCCTGAAGCAAAGTTCTTAACCCGAGGTACTATTTCTGGGTTAGCGGAGTCTGTAACCTGAAGGGTCTGTAACCCAAGGTACCACTGTACTAATAGAAGATGGTTAAGGAGGGGATCATGCAAGCTTCATGGAGCAAGGTATTCCACTGTTTAGGTGTGGCTTTAACTCCTGCCTAAGCCACCAGGTTTCCACCATAGGTGGGATACAGAGAGGGAGCCATCCATCAGATTTTAGTTGATAATTTAGTCAGTGGTGCAGTTAGACCTGGACCTTAGGGCTGAAGTCCAGGGAATCATGTCTTAGGAGACCCTCAAATGACCACCTTGAGAATGGCAGGTGATGGAGGCAGTGGTTCACCATAACATTCATTCTTTCTTTCTTATGCCCAGTTCATTGAACAGGAGTAATAGTATTTTCATGTAGACACATTCTTGAGGGATAAGGCCATCAATGGCTACTGCTGCGACATGTTATGTGACTTCCAGTCACTGGCAATCAGAAGTGGCGCAAGTCCTGCTGCACTCACTGAGGTCTGGTTTGTGGACGTCCTAGAGGCATCTAGACAACAGGATCCTGGCTGAGATAGGCCTTTTAGTCTGGTTCAGTGTGGATCCTCTCCTTGAGATGGGACGGTTTTCTCAGCATCAGTGAAAGCAGAGATTTGCAAGACACTACATGACCTGATAGAGATAGTGTTTCAGGAGTCCCCCCAAATCACACTCACCCACCCTTGGCCATTCTAAAGTTCCAGGTATAAGGAAGGTCCATAGCTCATCCTTTGTATACAGAAAGTCACCGGTTTGAACCCCGGCATGTTGAGGTAAGGCTGGGGAAATATCTCTATCTAAAACCCCAGAGATTCGGAGCCAGTCAGTCTAGCTGGTACTGAGACTTAGATGAACCGATACTTGATCAACCCAAGGCAGCCATTTATTTATAGTGCTCAATTGGGCTTAGTTCTGGGTAGACACACATAGAAATGGCACTGTGAGAATATTTATATTCCCCCCCTCTTCAACAGAAGCAGCTGAGAAAGAAAAGGAAATTAATCAGCAGAATAGAAATTTTAAGAAAAGGGATTTGAAATGCCCCCTGGAAAACCACACACAAAAGAAATAAACAGCCCTAAATAATAATAATAAAGATAGCACTAATGGCAAGAATGTAAGGAGAGCTTGGCTGGATCAGGCCAATGGCCCACCCAGTCCAACATCCTGCTCTCACAGTGGCCAACCAGATGCCTGTCTAAAACCCCAAGCATATCTCCATGATATGTCTACAATGCCTCTGATGTTATAGTTGCTTCTTCCTTAGCCAGTCAGTTTTACACCCTCCGCTGGGCTATCCTGCACAGACTGAGCAATGTTGAATTAGAGCTGCATTTTGCCTGGAAACAGGCAGTCTGTCTGCATCTAGGCGGTTGGTTAATTAGTGGCTTTGCCAGTCTGTTAGTTGCGCTGTTATGTTGGGTTATGGAAATTCTTCTTCAGCCAAGGAGAAACCCTTCTGGATGCAGGGCTTCAACCTCTACTTCCGTAACACTTTGAACCAAATAAAAAGAAGGAAAGAAAAATCTTTACCCAACAAGTCTCTGGTTTGCTATCCTGCTATTATTGGCTATGACTATTTTTTAAATTATTATAATCGTCTAATAGGCCCTTTCCAAACATTGCAGAGGGCTTTGCAACTGTTTGTTCTCTCTGTTTCTATTTTACAGAGCGAGATTGAGGATATGCAGGTTACACAACAAATCAGTGGCCAAGAGCTGAGTGATTTGAACCCAGGTTTCCTACGCATAGGTCCAAATTCTGACCAGACATGTTTCCTCCCAGTGCAAAATACTGTGTGCTGGCTTTCTGCTGGCAAATGGGGTGGGGAAATCCAGCAGTTCCCCCTCGTTTCTTGTTAAAATGCTTTCCCCTAGGCAGGTTATAAAGCTGAATTTGGAGAAAATGTATTAAAAAGCACAGACTGGGTTGATGACAACCCCACAACCTAGTTACTCACATAATTTCTACCCTCTACATTTGTTGGCTGCAAAGCAGACCTGAAAAGTGGGGAGAATTGGAGAGATGAAGAATGCACATTACTAGGCTTGGCCAATCCCTTCGTTTTAAGGAGTTTAGCAATGATCCCTAAGAACACATTTGGTTCTAATCAGGCTACATTCACTGGAGTACATCCTGTTTGTCTTCACTTATTATTACTGACAAATTATCCTCCTCTCAAATCTCAGGGAGCGCTCACTTTATCCTCGCATTAAACCTGATTGGAAACAGTAGGTTTAATTGTGCTCAGCGTGAGGCCTTGTTATAAAAAGGCACTGGGGCCTATTGTTATTATTGCTATTGCTAAAAAAAAAATACTAGATGCATGAAGACAATGTCTTTGGTATTCTGATGTCAAAATATGCACCACAGACACAGATTTAAAAAACACTGTATTATGGGTGCAATCTGGTGGGTAGAGAATAGGGATAGGTGGGTATGTCCATTTAAGTTTCTCTTCATTTCTGATTCTTCCTATCTCAAATTTAGTTCTCCAGATCAGTTTGATATTTATTTACTGGAGGAGGGGAGTCTTCATGAAAACCCACCAGCATTTTAGTTCAATTTTTTTCTCTCCTGACAATGCGCATTATTTTGCATGCAATTTCCCCTAATTTGAACACTGCTACATTTCCCTGATATAAATGTGTTTTGTATGTTATTTTCGCTAACATATCCACACTTGACCAAGCAGATGTATTTCTGCACACTTAGGGGAGAATTGCAACATTTGGAAAAGTGTGAATTTCAAAGTTACCGTATTTTTTCATGTATAACATGCCTGCATGTATAAGTCACCCCCTATTTGGGGGGACTCCAAATTAAGAAACTGGGGGGAGATTGCCCAGAGTTGTTGAGCTTTTTTGGGGGGTGTCCCCACTTGCCCAATTGCCGCAGCAACACACAATCAACACAAGCCCTTGTCGCAGCCACAAAAAACACAACCAATAGCTGCTGACAATCTCCGGTTCCCAGCAGCAAACAATCCCTCGCCCACCCCCTCGTGCACTCTCCATGTAGAAGAAGGCCCAAAATTTTTACCTACTTTTTCATGAAAAAAAAAGCTTGTCTTATACACGGGAAAGTACAGTAATTTCACGGCTACATGGCACCCATTGTGTGGAATTGCTTTCCTGTTGAGAGATGGGTGGTGCCCCACTATCTCCACTTTCCAGAAATAGCTGGGGGCATTTTTGTTTCCATGGGTTTTCCCAGCTATAAGAATACGTCTTTGCTGTGGGGACCATTTCATTTGTTGTTTGCTTGTTTGTTTAAAAAATCATTTGTTATTTTTGTACTGTTTTTTGTGTATCCTGTATATTGCCTTACGATCATAGAACCGTAGAGTTGGAAGGGGCCACACGGGTCATCTATCCCAACCCCGTGGAATGCAAGAATATTTTGCCCAACGGAGGGCACAAATCCACAACCCTGAGATTAAGAGTCACATGCTCCACTGAATTATATATGTGTGTTAATTAATTAACAATGTCTCAGTTTGTCTATTGTTTTAGAAAGTGCAGATTAAATCCTTTCCACTTGATAGGCAAACTAAATCAAATTTCTCTCTCATCCCTAGTGAAGAATAGCAATTATATAGTCTTCAACACCAAATAAGTATTGCACACACACATGTGTGTATATATATTTGTGTGTGCATGAAGAAATGCTAATAATGGAATGAGCAGCCTAGCTTCATCCCACTTCAGTTCCACTGGTGGTTATCCTAGGTCTGTTCCATCCTCTTCCATGCACTTTTTTTGAGAGAGAGAATGTATGAAAGGTCCACATTTCATTACATATGCACCTTACACATTTTGAATAACCTAAAATATTATGTTTCAATGCTTCTCTATGCATTTTCCCTTATTTATGAAATATGCATTTCATCTTCATCTTTTCCTGTAAATTGCATACTTTTGTGAATGCTGTTTGTGCACTGGAATCCAGAGAAATGCGTAATCCAACCAAGAGCATTGAATTTGTTAAATCTGCTGCGACAAGCAGAATGAAAGACTTCCTCCATCCCTAGAAAGGGCACCATTTTCTGAAACCAGCTTCATAGCTCTGTGTGGTCCTGAAGCAGAATGATGCATGGCTGTTTTACGGGTCTCAATCTTGCTTTCAAAGGACTCAGCCAACACCACGTCTGCCTGAGGCAGGGCCTACCCCATCCTCCCAGATTGCAAGCCGCCCTTGCCGGGCCATTGCCAAGACTCTCCCTTGGAAATGAAATACACATCTCCAGGGTTTTCAGTGAAAACCTTGCAACAACAATACTATGAAAGAAACCTGCAAAAGGTTAGCAATAAGTATGAGCTGGAGACTTTGAGAAATGTTGCAGCAGCCCAGGCGCAACCACAAAATACCTGTTAAAATTTCAGAAATCTCTCTTTTTACAGCTAGCTGCAATCGCCTGGCGAGCAACATGCAGACTCTGGTAGAGAAGAAACAGAGTCAAAGGCCAGCATTCTAGCTCTTTGGAATGTAATGGCCAAGTTCTCCAAAGATGCCAAGAGATGTTAGTACTCAAAGCATTTCAAACATTTTAGTTAAAGCTTTTTTAAAAAAAAATAATCAAAAAAATCCAGCCCTTCAGTTTGGTAAGCAAAAAAAAGGCAGTCCCAGTCCTCAGCTTTACAGTCTAAAATAAAGGTAAAGGGACCCCTGGCCATTAGGTCCAGTCGTGGCCGACTCTGGGGTTGCAGCGCTCATCTCGCTTTATTGGCCGAAGGATCCGGCGTACAGCTTCTGGGTCATGTGGCCAGCATGACTAAGCCGCTTCTGGCGAACCAAAGCAGCGCACGGAAACGCCGTTTACCTTCCTGCCAGAGTGGCACCTATTTATCTACTTGCACTTTGACGTGCTTTCGAACTGCTAGGTTGGCAGGAGCAGGGACCGAGCAACGGGAGCTCACCCTGTCGCGGGGATTAGAACCGCCGACCTTCTGATGGGCAAGTCCCAGGCTCTGTGGTTTAACCCACAGCGCCACCTGCGTCATGATGAGGATGGTGGACAAAGCACACAGACAAGTATCAGTTCTTCAAACATTTTTATAATCACCATCTGGAGACAGATGAAGCAGCCTGATGTGAATGGCTGCTGCTAGGAGAAGAGCAAATGGCAGCTGGTCTCTCAAGTAGAGGTACTGGAATAGTCCTACTTCCACTCTTTCCCTCTGTTGCAGCCTGAGGGTATGCAACTCCAAGATCTCTTGGATAAAACAGATTGTTATTATTAGGACTCGAACTGGAAGCCACTGGACCTTTCCTTTACTACCCTTTGTGCCAAACTGATTATGGTTGCAGAGGGGAAGGTTCTTTGAGCTATGATGTCTTTGCAGGTTCCTGTGTAACCCCACCCACTATGACCTGGTAAGGTAGGACTGCAGTGGGCTGGTCAATGCCTTGACCAAGCCTGCCTGTTTAAGGTTTAAAAAACAACTTTATCCAGATCTACTTCTTGCAGAAGTGAAACAAGTTATCAAGAATCAAGTTGACAGATTGGGAATTTTGGTCTTGATTTGCTGGAAGTTGAAAGTTTCTACTAATGGAGGTCAGTCAGACTAGGTCCATGTAGGGATGCTGCAAGTTCTCCATCTGTAATCCAGAAGGTATTTATTCCCCATTCTCCTGACACCAGCATTATGGATGTGGAAAGTTCTCCTTAGTAAACAAAGGAAGCCGCCTCAACCCCAATCTGCACCATACATTTAAAGCAGATGGTCAACATGACGACCAACAGTCATGGCTTCCTCCAAAGAATCCTGGGAAATGTAGTTTGTCAATGGCTCTGAGGGTTGTTAGAAGACCCCCCTGCAGAATGACAATGAAAAAAATGGGCCATTTCAGTGGCTCCCCCTGCTTGTGGAATGTTCTACCCAGAAAGGCTCACCTGGTGCGGATATTGACATGGTTTTGGTTTCTATGAAGAGCACATGGGAGACCAGCGTTCAGCCCCCCACTCAGCCAGATACAACTCACTCAGTGACCATGTGCACTTTACTCTCTCTCTCAGTCAAACCTGCCTCACAGGGGTGTTGTGAGGATAAAAACTGGGGAATGTACACTACCCTAAGCTCCTTGGAGGAAAAGTGTAATATAAATGTAATAACAAAATAAAAATAGAATAAACCCAGACATGTGCTAACAGTGTTGTGACTCTTGTGTTCATATTAGCTGGCAACCATGCCTTCATAGTGCAGGAAGAGATTTTTTTGTGATAATTATTAGTGGACGGTCCTTTTTAGTGTGTTGATATTGCTTTTAAATGTTGTGTTTGTATGAATTGTATTTGTGTGGCTTTCCTTCCTTTGATATATATTTTTTTCTTTAGAGGAAAGCAGCAGATAAATCGACTAAACCATAATAAATATGAAAGCCTGACCAACTGGCCCTTCCCCATCATTCATTCTCCTATGCCATTTGAAAACAGGTCCCAAGTGAGCTACTCTTGTGCTATATTTTGTCCCGATTTGGCTTGGGTACAGCACTTCTACGTTTTCAAGTGGTCACAGCCAATGGAATCCAAGGCCCATGATTCAATGGAGAGGCGGATACAGTTGACCACTTCCTCCAACTGGTCAGCCACAAATTCCTGACGTCGTCGTGATTCAAAACAGAGAGCAGGTTTTTTTGGAAAGACCCCTATGGTGACATTTGGCATCACAGAGGAAGCTTTTCAAACAAGACCCAAAATAGGGCTTATAATTAACATTTGAACCCCCCTCCCAGCTTTTTAATTATAGAGGTTGACATAAAAAGCCAGTTGTGCCCAGTGACCCAGCTAGGCAATATTACAAGAAAAATGTTCCTAACCCACATCACGCCACAGTAAACATATTTCACCTCAGCGAAACAAAACAAAAACAGGAGGCCCATCAATCAATTGGAGGTCCAAATAATAACTCAACACTCCTTCTCAAAACATCTGCGGGCGACAAAATAGGCCAGAAAAGGTTTTCATGACGTCACTTGCTGGGCTTTGGGGCATTTTTTTGCACCAAAATTGTTCCATCTTCCAAAAGGCGTTGTCACATTATAGAGTCAGAACTACATGGATCACACACTTCAAAGAGCCAGTGTAAAACCACTGACAAATATAGTGATGAACACCATCATATACAATATATAATCATAATAGCATATAATAATATCCCTTCTCAATTTGGAGCCGTTCCACACATTGCGGCTAATTCATAGAGCAGTTGTCACAAATGGGGGCATTTTTAAAGGGCTTCTTTGAAGAGAGATGATCCATAGGAAAATCACAGCATACAGACCAGACCCACAGGCATCTCCAGAGGATGCCCTTAAACAGGAAACAAAAGTAAAGGAATTGTGCATGCAGACCTCACTCACATCTGCTTGACATCTCCTCCAAACTATGGTAGTTCCCATAGTACCCCCTTATGTCTATAGCAAGCACTTGATCCACTCGGAATGAGGAGTCTATACAGCCATAGGAGTGGGTGTAATTGCGACTTTAGGATGTGATACATTTTCTTCTCCATTACAGGAGACCCTGGGTTCCTGACCACCATCTTTAAAGCCAACAATGGGTTCTGGGTGTGCAAAATCTATTCTTCCATCCGTTCTTTTCTAGCTGAAAGTAATGCCTTCACGTGAGCTAATATTAGAGATGAGAGAATATGGAGATTTCTATTTCTTCCCATTTCGTATTTTCCCCACTTTGAATTTGAATTCTCCAGATTTCTGCAACAATCTTGGTTGTTGTTGTTTTTTTTAAAAAGAGTCATCATGAAAATTCACCAGCATTTTAGTGAGGATTTTACCTAATATATACAGTTTCGCAAAGCAGTTTTCCTGAACATAATGCATTTAAATTGGTTATTTCCACCAATATATGCATTAAGAGGCATGCTTTACACTAGTTCTATGCATTTTTGTACTCATTACTTGACTGGAGAACCGCATTGCATAGTTCAGAGAAGTGCAAATTTCACAAGAATGACTGTGCTTTGACTTGCATCAGAAAAAAATCCATGAAGATAGATAGATGATAGAGAGATAGAGAGATATAGATAGACAGATATAGATGATAGATAGATGATAGATAGATAGATAGATAGATAGATAGATAGATAGATAGATAGATGATAGAGATTGCAAGCCAGTGTGGTAATATGAAGAATGAAACTTAAGATTAAAGAAATAAGAACAGAGAAAATGAAATCGACATGTTCACCCATCCCTACTGGGGACCATAATAAGGAGGGTCATTTTTTAAAAAATCACTCACATAAGTGATCTCAATCAGTCAAAGTGATTTCAGATAATAATTAAACATTCAAGATCCAGATGCCAAATTTTTTAATTCCCTTCCTTATTGAATTGAGGGTGGTTGTCCAAAGCCAAATGATAAAAGGGCAACCAAATGGGATCTGAACCCGCTTCCAAAACCAGCTCACCACAGAGGCAATTGCCAAGCTAAAAAATTCAAGAGGGGTAGCCCATCTTCCGTTTCTTGTGGTTAAAACAACAGAGTCTTCTTGCTGGGAATCACAAGTGGGGAAAGTACTGTTGCACTCAGGTCCTGCTTATGTGCAGGGGTCTCAACTTGAATAAAATATGGAGGGCAGGTAAGCCTTGCCCCACATAATCAATCAAAATACACGGCACACACATGCCATATTAATGGCAATGGCCATCATCTTGGGGGCAGCCCCCTCAAATATTTTAATGGGGGGCTAAGGGGCCTTGGCCCCTAGGAGTTGGTGCCTGTGCTTGTGGGAATCCCATAGGCATCTGGTTGGTCACTGTGAGAACAGGACCCTGGACTAGATGGGCCTTTGATCTGATCCAGCAGGCTTACATTCTTGTGATACCTCAAAGACGGACAAATTATTTTCTTCACACAAAAGCATTCATGGACTCAATGCCACTTTGTCAGCTGAAGGGAAATCTTCATTGGATTTTTTAAAAAATGTCCAAAACAGAGCAATATTTGGACACTTCCCCGATGATCATGACTTGTGTCCCCTTTGGCCCAAATCTGCAGCCTAACTTGAAAGTGAGACCCTTGTTGCTAAAGGTTTGTTTAGTAGTAAGTTGGGTACAAAGATAGACAACCAAACTCTCTCTCTCTCTCTCTCTGCTTCCTATCTCCAGAATCCGTATTAATTCAGAGATATACTGTTCCCTTGTGACTCATGATTCAAGGATGCGGCAAACAGGCTTTGGGGTCTTGGTTTTTTATTTTTCTTTCTTTTTCTGTAGAATTTGCAAGATGGGAAAACCACAAAGGATGGAAACTGCCCCATGAGATGGTACAAAGAAAAGAACCATTCTAATGGAAACACTGTATGGTTCATCTTCTAAAAGGGAAAGAATCATCTCCTTGACTGTTGGCCACATCTAACCACTTGTCCCCTGCTAATATGCATATATCTACATCTGCACCACAGTTTGACAATTTCCTTGGAACGTCATGCCCTCAAAGGGATGACATTGAAGTAGCCAGCAACCAGCAGGATGGCATTCAACTGGCTGTGGCCGGCAGCCATTTATAGTTTCTTTTAGAGAGCTGCAAACACAGTCAGTATATGAACCTGCCTTATGGCGCTGAGTCAGACAACTGCCCCACCTAATTCAGTGTTGTTCGTGCTGGCTTGCAGTAGCTCTCCAGGGCTTCAGGCAGGGCTCTTTTAAAGTCCTACCTAGAGATACCAGGGACTGAACCTTCTGGATACAACACGTGAGAAGAGTCCTGCTGGATCAGACCCATCCAATGCATCACTCTGTTTTCCACAGTGGCCAGTCAGATGCCTCTGGGGAAGTTCAAAAGCAGAACTCGGATGGAAACATGGACATTAATGAACCTTAGCGACTGGTGCCTATTAACTCCAGCAAGTTAAATAGCACTAGAATTGGATATCACCTACCAACAACAACCACTACCTATACTGGTGCCTGATATAGTATTGTGTGTAGCTAAAACTGAACACAAAGCTCATATATTTGTTTTTAAAAATAAATGTGCTGGGCATTATTTTCTGCGTCTCCAAAATCCATCGGAACATCTTCCCTGTTCTTTTTTTTATGAGGCTGGAGAGGTGGGAGATAGTTCCCCTCCTATCTCATTCACCCTTTCATGAAGCCTTAATCCACAGCAATCTTGGACTCAGCTGGGTGGGTCTTGGCCTTGGCCCTCGCAGTGACAGATCATTGTGTGCGAGCTCTGTGAAGCTCTGGATGGGAATAGCCAAGGCTCCAGCTGAAACCCATAAATCTCCCCTTGAAACCACTGGGAGCTGGAACATAACCTATCTTGGCGTGTTACATGAGCTTACCTCCTCCCCTAGTGAAAGCAGCCGGCATAGAATTTCCTCCCATTCTCAACATCGCCTTGTCTTGTTTTTCAGATGGCCTGCGGTGCGATGCCCTCTCACAAACCTTCCATTTTGTCATCTGTCCTGCTTGCAGCTATTAAGTCAGAGCTGCATTCCAAAGCCATGATTCAGAACCATATTCCTTTAAATTTCTACAAAGCGGAGGTCTGATATCTTCATTGTGCCTGTGCCTGCACTTCTGAACTTTTACCTTTTCGACAGCTGTAGCATTACGCAGCTCCCTTTCATCCTCCTCGAGGTTGGTCAGATATGGGTGGATTAAGAGTCTCCAAAAGGGACGAGGAGAAGAGCTTAAAATGTTCCGTGTTGCGTTCCTCACGCTGCTGCTTCTGAATTACGTCACCAAGACCTCCCAGTTTACTTATATGAGGACGCTTCCTTGTACTGACTCAGACCATTTGTCCACCCGGCTTAGTAGATTTCTCCACTGCAAAAGAAGTCTCTTCTTTTGAAGTGGGTATGGGTTGCAGTTTTAAAAGGGCTCAGCTAAACAAGGCACAAAGCACTTTCCAGTATATCTTTAATAACCTACATCAAGGTCAGTGAAGGTCACCTATGCATGGCCCTGGAACCTGAACGGTTGCTCTCTAGAGAATCCTGATTTCTCTCAGAGGACTGCACCATGGAGTGTGAACTGCGGGACAATGACCATATCCTGAAGAGGCTGACAAATAGGGTTGCCAACTAATCAGCAGCAGAAAAAGAAAAAGAAAACCCACAGGCATTGGTCTCTTGCTTTTAATAACAGCTTGAGCTGCAGGAATTGGCAGGGGAAGCTTTCACAGTATGGAGGTAAACATTATCACCTGCCCTTGTTTGGACATTGTGTCACAATTCAAGGGACAGCTACAGAGGCCAGCTCAAAAGCTGGCAACCTTTCTGGTAAAACTGATTGGTTTGGTCAACTGATGTTGCCAGAAATGCAGAGTTGCATATTTTTTTGCACAAAGAATATCAGGGCTAGAACCACCCTCATCACCCTACATGCTAGATTTCCATGTTCTTGGGGGGGGAATTGTCATCGCGCCACTCCTTGGTGTGTGGAGTGCCTCAGGGTGCGATTCTCTCCCCGATGCTTTTTAACATCTTTATGCGCCCCCTCGCCCAGCTTGTCCGGAGTTTGGGGTTGGGTTGCCATCAGTATGCCAATGACACCCAACTCTATCTGTTGATGGATGGCCATCCTGACTCGGCCCCAGATACACTGACCAGATGTCTGGAAGCTGTGGCTGGATGGTTACGTGGGAGCCGGTTGAAGTTAAACCCTTCGAAGACAGAGGTCCTCTGGCTGGGACGGAGCGATATGGGATTGAGGGGGCAACTCCCGTCTCTTGCGGGGGTGCAATTAGTGCCAGCATCGTCCGTGAAGAGTTTGGGTGTAATCTTCGATACCTCCCTCTCTATGGAGGCACAGATTACAGCTATAACAAAGGCGGCATTTTTTCATCTCCGCCAAGCTAAGCAGTTGGCTCCTTATCTCTCTCGCCCTGACCTAGCCACTGTGATCCATGCGACGGTCACCTCCAGACTGGATTATTGTAACTCGCTCTACGTGGGGCTGCCCTTGAGACTGACCCAGAAACTCCAGCGGGTGCAGAATGCCGCAGCGAGACTCCTTACGGGGTCTTCGCTGCGAGATCATATCCATCCGGTGCTGTACCAGCTGCACTGGCTCCCGGTGGAGTACAGGATCAGGTTTAAGGTGCTGGTTTTAACCTTTAAAGCCCTATACGGCCTAGGACCCTCGTACCTACGGGACCGCCTCTCCTGGTATGTCCCACAGAGAAATTTACGGTCTGCAAATAAAAACACCCTAAAGATCCCAGGCCTCAGAGAGGTTAGGCTGGCCTCAACTAGAGCCAGGGCCTTCTCGGCCGCGGCTCCAATCTGGTGGAACGCTCTGTCACAAGAGACTAGGGCCCTGCAGGACCTGACATCCTTCTGCAGGGCCTGCAAGACAGAGCTGTTCCACCAGGCCTTCTGTCAGGGCGCAGCCTGACCCCCTCCTCTGGCAATCTGCACAAAATTTTGCTTGATGGTTGCCATTAATTTGATTTTAATTTGATTTAATTAATTTTATAATGAATGTTTTAGAATGTTAAACTATTTTGATCGTTGTTAGCCGCCCTGAGCCCGGCTTCGGCTGGGGAGGGCGGGATATAAATAAAATTTATTATTATTATTATTATTATTATTATTATTATTATTATTATTATCTTCTTATGTGGAAGATCCTTGAAACATGCAATCCCTGACCAGTATATTGAAGATAGGAATGTTGGAATCATACAATTGTGGAGTTGGAAGGGACCTTGAGGATCAACTAGTCCAGCCCCTTCCAATGCAGGAATATGCAGCTGTCCCATGTGGGAATCAAACCTGCAACCTTGGTGTTGTCAGTACCATGCTCTAACCAACTGAGCTATCTAAGCTCAGTTAAGCTGTCTTATATTGAGTCAGACTACTGGTTTTATCTAGCTCAGTATTGTCTGCTCTGACTGGCAGTGGCTTTCCAGGCTTTCAGACAGAGGGCATTCCCAGCCTGACCTGGAGATGCCAGGGATCAAACCTGGGACTTTCTGTATGTAAGACAGAGGCTCTACCACTGAGCTATGGCCCATCCAGAATAAGATATATGAACCCGGGTTGTTAATAGTGGGTCTGAGCTCAAAGACCCAGTGAGCTGGAGAGAGATGCATGGCCTTCAGCACTAAGAGGAGGGGCAGTGAGTGATCTGCAACTGAGTGTGGAGATGCCCAAGGGGAAGTGGCACTTTCCTTTTCCCAGGCTGGGAGTGTGGGAAGCGACTGTCTCATGCAAACTCAGTTCCTTTGCAGCTTGGCCATTCCATGTCCCTGAAACGTCTGTTTTCCAGAAACACGCCTGGGCAAATCAAGCCTGCTTTGGAATCTGGCAGCCCATCTTTTATCGCCTCCCCTACAGAAGTGTCAAAAGAACATGATCCTTGCTTTGGCCTCTGAGAATGTCAGGAGCAAAACAGGTTAGCGGAGTCCAGGTTGAAACGCTGGTCAGTGCCCCTTGCTTAATAACATGATCCTCAATCGAGGAGAATACTGAGGCTTGTGGAAAAATTAAACCCTCTAGTACAGGCAGAGGAAATTCCAGAGCAAATGCATTGACAGACGTGTCTTGGAAGTCGGCTAGTTACTTTGGCAAAATCCCAATTCCAAACCCCCCTCCTTCATTTCCCTGTGGTCCTCATACTTTCTCTTTTGAAAGGTTCCTGTGACCTTCACAATGAAATTGTCTAGTCTCCATATCTCTCTCCCTATTTGTCACTGTCATGATATCTTAGTTTTTTTAAAAAAATCCTTCTTCCCAGGAGCTTAAGGCAGCATGCATCATCCTCTTCCCTTCTTCCTCACATTGTCTTCACAACATTCCTGTGAGGTAGGCTAAGCTGAGAAGTAGGGACTGGCTCAAGAGCATGCAGTGAGCCTCCAGGATGGATTGGGATATAAATCTATTCCCAGCCCTGGTCTGACACTCTAATTATTATGCCACACTAGTTAGAATCCTTCTGCCTCATGGTGGCTGAGGAGGGTCCTTCAAGGGGCTGCATGGTCTACATATGGTCTAAAGTTCACAGGTTGCCCACATGTGCGCTAGATAGTCTTGGTGTTAGGCGTGCAATGGCAGGAATAATTAAGTTTGTACCTTAAGGGTTAAGCCTGTTATCAAAAAGTCATCTAATGGAGAGAGAGTGGTGGCAGTGTTGCATACCAAGCAAGCAGAGTGTCATGATGCATGCTGAGGTAGCACATGCTCTGATTGGCTATGTAGTTCTGAGGGAGATTTTTCTCTTTGTCTGTGGTTAAATGTCTCCCTGCTATGTACAAAGCTTGAAGTAAGAAGTCTCTCTTTCCCATTCTCCACAAATTGTATACTGTTTTTGTTCAATTCCCTCAGTAAAGTGTGGTCAGGAATTCTGTGTTATTTAACTAACCTTCATGTCTTCTGCAGTCTGAATGTACTTTGGTGTGGAAATGTTTGATATTGCACTAGTGAGTTGTTAGGGGACCCCTTATTTCCCTCACAGAACTAGAATTTCCAGAGTTCCCTGTGAAGAAGGAATGATTGCTCAACCACTCTGGGAAGTGTAGCTCTTTGAGAGGAATGGAATCTCCTTACACACCTGGAACAAACTACAGCTCCCATGATTATTTGGGGAAAGGCAGGACTCTTTGAAGTGGTATCATAGTGCTTTAAATGTAAGATGTGAGTGTGACCAGAGAAATACAGGGGAAAGAAATCCACACTTTCTCTGGGCTTCCCACATTCACAGGATCCTGCCCTAAGTTGTGGGCTTTTCTGAGTCACCCTGTAAAAGCTGGTCTCCCGGCAAAGGCAGGATGACGCACACAGCCGCATGCAGAAAGGGCTTGTTTTGACAGAGCGTCTTCACAGCTAGAAATGATCCGAGAACAGTGGTCACTGCTGAGCCATCAAAGGCCCCTAACATCTCTGGCAGCTGCAGGGAGGGTCCCGAATGAATTCCTATCACTCTGACACCTCATCTTCGGACAAAGCCGATCATACGCTCATCCCAGTCGCCGTTGCAAAGGACCACCTTCAACGCTTTGGCTGCGAGGAGAGGCCTCCCCCCTCCCCTCCACGAACCAGTTCATTGACACTGGGGGATATATATCTCAAAACTTGGCTGAGAAAGCCAGCACACATGCTTTGAGGATTACATAAAGGGTGAACTTTGTAGGCACAAGCTCGCGTCAATAGCGGGAACGAAACAGAAAGGCCTCTATTGTTCCAGCCAGCCTTCTTAAGGAAGCTGATTGGCAGTAAAATGTCTTGAGTGACAGATGTAAGGTGACTATTGCTGGGGCCAAGGTCTCTCTGCCACTTTGATTACCTGCCATCCATCAGTTTGCTCTTTGCCTTTTAACAATGAGAGCTGCTGTTATCCCAGAATCATTGGGGCGGTCGCCTTCCGGGGGGGGGGGTAAATCACTTAACAAACTGCAAAGAAAGGTTACAATAATGGTATTGAAATGCCCAAAGCTTTTTTTTAAGAGAGTGGGAGAGGGAGCAGGGGATAGAAGGATGCCATTTATGCAGTTACCTAAGGGGCATGTACACATATGAATGAACACAAAACATATACTGATACGTATATGTATGTGTAGAATCATAGAATCATGGGGTTGGAAGGGACCCAAAGAGCCATCTACTCCAACCCCCTTCAGTAGAGGAATATGTGTGGGAATGTTCAGGGATGCAGGAGAGGATATATTGTTTGATTATATCCTTTCCAACTTGTGTTAACAAGTTCTACAATTTAGCAAAGTAACTTTCCCCTTTTAAACTTGCACAGCGGATGCGTTTGCTCAGGCTCGCTAAAGCCTCTAAAATAGGTTTCGTTGGTAATTTCCCCTTTAAAAAGGTAAAGGGACCCCTGACCATTAGGTCCAGTCGTGACCGACTCTGGGGTTGCGGCGCTCATCTTGCTTTATTGGCCGAGGGAGCCGGCATACAGCTTTCGGGTCATGTGCCCAGCATGACTAAGCCGCTTCTAGCGAACCAGAGCAGCGCACGGAAACGCCATTTACCTTCCTGCCGGAGCGGTAACTATTTATCTACTTGCACTTTGACATGCTTTCAAACTGCTAGGTTGGCAGGAGCAGGGACAGAGCAACGGGAGCTCACCCCGTTGCGGGGATTCAAACCGCCAACCTTCTGATCAGCAAGTCCTAGACTCTGTGGTTTAACCCACAGTGCCACCCACGTCCCTAATTTCCCCTTAAGTCCCTCATAAAAAGATAGACACGACACAGTCTTCTATAAAAGTATAAAAAGAGTTTACTCACTCACATTCTGTTTCCAGATGGATCCTAGAAGGCAGACTTAAGTTACAAAAGTAATATACACCTGGAAACTATCCCATAAGGAGATAGCCCCTTTGTTTTCTCTTGGCTGCAAGCCAAGAGAGCATCTTAGGCTGAGCTGATGTTACTTTTTTGATGAATGTGGTCAGAGAGAGAGAGATGGCTGATCAGTCCTGCTCTTTTGCTACCTGGGCAGGTGAGGTCACGCCCACCTCTAGTCACATGCAGAGGAAATCTTTCCCAGCCTAGGAGAAGCAAGAAGTTCCAACTGGCTGGTCCAGACATCCCCTTTTATGTCCACTCTAGGGATGTTGCACTTGACTGCTCTTGTGTTTCACATCCCACAATATGTTCACATACATATATGTACATATGCACCTATGCATGTACACAAAACCTGAGGGGGACACTATGGAATCCTGCTTTCAATGTGATATCCAGAAGAACTGCTTCTGCTTGAAGGAGACAGTACTTCTGGGGAAGCCAACACAGCGTCCTGTAGAGGTTGCTGGACTACAACTCCCATCATCCCTTACAATTGGCCATGCTGGTTGGAGCTGTTGTCCAGCAACATCTGGAGGCCTGCCACATCAGCTACTCCTGCACTGAGTCAAAGGAGCAAGCCATCTGACTTGTTGCAAAGCAGCTGCCCGTGTTCTTATAGCTATAATATTTCTGTTGAAGAGTAGAAGGTCTGAGAACTGACTCTGACTTATGCCTGTGTCCACAACATTCCTAGCCCTTTTTTCCACACAAAAAGGGAGCATAGGATTCTGGACTCCCAAGAAGCTGGGTGGGTTCCAGGACCACCACTCTATCAGTGGCACAATGACTACCTTTGCAACATTGTTCCCTAAGCCGCTAACAACTCCGTGGTTAGCTGTCTGTTTGTTCATATGCAACAAATTTAACTATTCCCAATTAACTAGGGCAATCCACTGGGCCTCTCTCTCTCTCTCTCTCTTTTGGTTACGATGGCTATAATGGTAAAATCATTAAGGCCACCCACCCAAGCAACACTTGATATTCTTATTGGTTTGGCTTGGATGAAAACGAGGGAATAACCAATAAGAACCGGCAAATGTTCAGATGCTCCTAAAAATATCTTGTTGCTTCTTGGTGGTCTTCAAAAAGCAACCTAACTCGTGTCTTTGAAAGAAGCCACATGCTGTAACTCTTCACCAGTGACTCTTGAAGAGGATTTGTTCATGCCAAGCTGCCGTATACTGAGTCAGACCCTTGGCCCATCTCATGGCTCGTGTTGTCTACTCATGGACTGAGGGAAGCTCACCAAGATTTCAGGAAGAAAGAACTGATGATCCTCAGGATCTTTTCCAATGATTAGGGCCGGCCCTACCATTAGATAGAGTGAGGTGGCTGCCTCAGGCAGCAGATGTTGCAGGATTGTAAGGGGCTGCAGTGGCAGTGATCATAGAATCATAGAGTTGGGAGGAACCATGAGGATCATCTAGTCCAATTCCTTGCAATGCATGCATCTTTCACCTAATGTGGGGCTCGAAACCACAACCCTGAGATTAAGAGTCTCATGCTCTACCAACTGAGCTACCTCTCCATGAGGGATGTCAGAAGATTCCAGTGAAAATGGAAACGGGAGCAGAAATTGCTGACATTTGCTTATTTGTCCCATGTCCAGAATGGAAATCAATCCAGCGAATACAGTTGGTATTCACTGTTGTTGTTGCTTACAGTTCGCACACAATATGTCCCCCTGCTCCATTTCCATTGTGTTTCCTTTGCACCGAAATGAATGGGGTGGGATAAAACAATGAAAACATAAACCATGTAAGTCATTCTGCCACAGTAGACCGTGATATGACTAATGCCGTTTTGGGTGGAAGATGAACTGCAGCGGAACTGATGCAGTGCTGCATGAGATGAATACAGGGCAGGACAGAAGATGATGCCTTCTTACTTGCCAAGTGGCAGCCCTTGCAGCTGTTGTAGGACAGAGCTGTGTCTGCGCCACCTGGCCCAGCTTGCACTCTGAAAGCTAGCCTACAGCTTTCAGGTGTGTTGCACAATGCTGCCTCTCAGCCAGCGTTGCTCCAACTACTGATCTTGTTGACTTTAGGGTTGCCATATTTCAAGAGGTAAAAATCTGGAGCTTTTTAAAAAAGCTATTGGCCAGTAGCCCCTCCGCTAGAGCTTCCTGCACACATTTTTTTAAAAAAACCAAAATCTAGGACATTTGCTTTAAAATGTAAAATTCCACACACACACACACACACGGGCATGTAGGACCCCCTGAAAGAGGACATGTCCAGGAATTCCCGGATGTATGGCAACCCTAGACTTCTGAACATAAAATGTGAAGGTGGAGAGGAACTTATCCTCTGCCTCTGGTGGCGAAATGTTCTGGGCTGCCTCCAGTGATTGGAATGAGCTAATTCTGGTGTGTGTGTGTGTGTGTGTGTGTGTGTGTGTGTGTGTTCACACTTAATTCTGACTCTACAAACTTCTTCAAGCAGATTGTGTGCTGTGTTGCAGACCTGTGGCCACTCCTATACTATTCAAACATGTAGAGAAAGCCTCTGGCATCATCAGAAAGGGACCAGATCTCATTAAATGATAGCTAGGACAGATTACCTGCTTGAATGATTCCACAGAAGAAATGAAACACAATAACTTACCTGTGTTGTGGGGAGGGGGGTTAACATGTTAAAAATGCGTTTGAGGGCCAAATTTGCCGCTGAACCAAAAGGGTTTCCTCGCTGCCAATGCAGTTGTAGGCTGCATGATCTGGATCAGGACCACAGTGGGGGCACATGGTTAACTGATCAGGTTCCCTATGTCTGAGATTTATTTGTAAAAAGCATCTCATGCATTTGCTAGCCACATTTCTGCCATTGCATCTAGTTTGGTTCTTCACCTTGCTATCTCCCTGGTGTGATAGCTTTCCATCTGCAGGGAGTGTTGGTGTTTCAACAGCAATATGGCTCTCATGGCTTGTGCCTGATTGTGCACAGTCTCCCTTTTATCTGCTGATGGTTAAAAAAATGTGCAGAGAAACAGGTATGCATCCAATGTTTGCTCTACTCAGAGTAGACCCGTTGAAATTAATGGGCGTGCCTAACCTAGGTCCATTAATTTTAATGACTCTACTGTGCGTATAACAGCTGCCTACAATCCACTTCTTTTTTTTAACCCAGTGGGTGCTCTTGGACAGATCCTGAGCAATGTTTCACAGCAGCCTGGGCGGGTGGGCGGGTTCACATTGTGTGGGTGGCTGCATTTTTTCACATGCCCCATATATTCCCAAGGTAAATTGCAAGGGGAGGGGAGCAGGAGGAGGAGAGGAAGTGTGACAGTTTTCATTGAAGCTGAGACAGATCTCCTTCTGAAATGTTCCCTCCAGAGGTTGGCCCCGCAGAGCGAGAAATGGCTACAAGTTCATATAAGTGAGGGGGCACTGTGCCAAGAGAAACAGGGCTGCCTTGCTCCCTTTCTGACATGGAATTTGCTATCCTTTAGATTCCTGCAAGCCTCTGCCTACAAGCCAGATTCTGCATTTTTTGTTGTTGTTCTAGCGCATGGAGAGATGGGGGGGGGGCATGAAGTAGCACTGTCCTGTTCAAACCATCTGTAGCCTTTAAAGACTTGTTTGTACACCTTAAAAAGAAAATCGAACAGAGAAGTGGATCTTTCTTTCCTTCTTTCCCGAAACACAGATGGAGAGGTTTTTGTTTGAAAAAGGAAAGAGCGGGGAGTCTATGTAGAAGCTGCGGTATTTTTGTTTTAGAGGATTTAAATATCCAGGATGAAAGCATCTGTCAAGCGCCTGCAACTTCGTAGCAATAATTCTAATCTGTGGTTTTGGTTTTCACTTTTTTATTCCTTTTTTCTCTCCACCTCTCCCCCTTTTTAAAACTATCTGGAGCATAAAAGAGTTAGTGTAGTGGGGTGAAGACAGGGCCTTGGATAAAAATATTACGAGCGCCCCATGAAATAGGAAATAACAACACACTGGTTTTGTAGAGGTGCAGAATTAATATCAGATGTGCAGGGCTGGGAAGGTGGCAGATGAAACATCAGGAAGATAAAATGTAAAGTGCAAAATGTATATCCTGCCGCCGCCAAGAATACAGCGAGGCCCCTGCCTTTGGGGCAAAGGATGAGAAACCTGTGGCCTTCCAGATGTTGTTGGCCAATGGTCTCGGGGATGATGGGAGTTGGATTCCAACAACATCTGGAGGGCCACAAGTTCCTTGGGAATATGCATCCAAGCCATGGCTTCAAAGGGGATCAAACAGACAAAGTACTGTGCAATCAGTTCATGGATCAGGGTAGCCAACCTGGTGCCCTCCAGATGTTTGGGAGTTCAGTTCCCATCAGCTCAGCCCACATGGCCAATGGTTCAGGATGGTGAGCTAGGAAAGGTGATGAAGGCCGTGTGGATCCTAGAAGGGGCAATCTGTAATAAGTCCTTCAAATTATGGACTTCAGATAAAAAGGAGGGGAGAAACACACTGTCTCAGATCACTATTGTAATGAGAACTGTAAATCAAGTTCTGGTGCCCGTCAAGAAAACATTCCTCCAAGTTACCCATTCAGAACCCTGCAAGGACACAAGATTGCACTAGCCAAGATATATTTGTTGTTGTTGCTTCTACCCTTCAAAATAAGAGTGTCCTAAAAATATGGTGCTAATTAAAGACATTATTTTCTGCAATCTTTTCAAGAAAATGTGCCTGGACTCTTAGTGGATGAGGTGGGTGGAGGCAGGACAGAGAAGGGAAAATTCATATTTGCACTTCAAAAAGCAAATATTTAGAATTGGTACCTAACCGTAGCCGAGAGATTGCACAAGGTCTAAATAGCATGACTGCATGAATTAGCTTGACGTATATTCTCCAGGGCACCAGGCTGATAGAAATGGATTCTTATGGGAAGCGTACATGAGCCACAGATATCCATGGACTTGTCTCAAATCTGTGTTTGTATTTATTTATCCGTTATTATAACCCATCCTTTACTGAATGGCCCCAGTATAGTTTAGAAAAATACCATAGTTAAAACAGGTAGAAATTATGAATGAGGAAAGCTGTCAATTTTTGTTTCTTTCAGTTTCTCATTTTTCCAATCTTAAATTTAGTTCTCTGCCACATTTTGCAATTTTTCACCAGCACTTTAGAGCAGATTTCTCCTAATATACACATATTTGTATGCAGTTCTCCCTAATATATGCATTTTTTTGGCAAGCAACTTTCGCTAACACTAGGGTATGCTACTTTCACAAATACATGCATTTTTGTACTCATTTCTTAGATGGAGAACTACATTGCAAAATTCAGAGGAGTGGCTTTCAAAGGATGGCTGTGTTTTGATTTGTGTATTGTTTCAGGAAGTGTGAATTAGGTGAGTCTACCTGTAAATGCAAAAGGAATCAAATCCCCCCCCCCCATTCCTACAGTTCAAAGTAATCTCTTCCATTAAAAAATAATAATGGTAGCCTATGATGATTTGCTACACAGCTCACAAAAAACCAGCTCATTTTCTGCTTAGCTGATAAATCCTCAATTACATCCTATGTGCAAGTAATTTTCATGAATTTTTCTTTTCAAATATGTCCACCAGAATAAAGTAGGGTGGCAGACTGAACTGAAATTCTCTCTCTATCTCTATCATTAAACCTAGCATATAACAAAATTCACAAATACTCTTAAGAAAAACAAAAGTGCTGGAGGGGGGGGAAACATCCACACGAACAATGACCTGGCTAAGGAAGTCCAGCTTGACCAATATTTAAAAACCATGGGTATGACACCATACTAGGGAGTGGCTGGGGGAACCCAGCCAGATGGGCAAGGTATAAATAATAAAATGAATGACTATTTATTTAGCATCTTGATCAAAGGCAAAGATATGCTCTAAGGTAAAGGTAAAGGGACTCCTGACAATTAAGTCCAGTAGCGAATGACTTTAGGGTTGCGGCGCTCATCTCGCTTTATAGGCAGAGGGAGCTGGCGTTTGTCTGCTTCCGCAGACAGTTTTTCCAGATCATGTGGCCAGTATGACTAAGCCGCTCAAAATTTCGTAAACCAAAATGTATGCATGCGATGTGCTTGTGTTTGTCACCGTGTGGACAGGTACAAGGTGGGTCTGCCTCAGCCCTCCCTGATGTGATAGGGCTACTATATGGTAGCAAATGTGCTTTGGCAACATGTCACATGTAAAGCAATGCTATATGGAAACGTTACAAAATCAGGGGCTATTTGATTTAGAAGAGGGGGGAAAGTGTAAGGAGGGACGTGACAGAGATGCATAAAATTAGGCACAGGGAAGAGAAAGTGGACAGAGAGACTCTCCCCATCCCTTTCTCATAATCCTGGAATTTGAGGAAATGTTGCAGCATTTGGATTTTTTAGTTTAGAGAAAAGGTGAGCCAAAGCTGACATGATAGAAGTTTAGAAAAGTTTGCATAGCATGGATGAAGTGCACAAAGGAAAGTTTTTCTCCCTCTCTCATAACACTGAATGTTGGAAGATTCAGGACAGACAAAAGAAAGGACTTCTCCACACAGCTGATAATTATACTATGGAATTTGCTCCCATAAGGTGTCATGATGATAACCAACTTGGCTGCCGGTCATGGTTGTATATGGTACCTCTAGGATCTACGGCAGTGTGCCTATGAATGCCGTTGCTGGGAATCAATAGTGGGAGCTGATCCTGAGGATAGGCTTCCCGGAGGCATCTGGTTGGTCACAGTGGGAAACAGGATGCCAGACTAGATGAGCTGCTGGTCTGATCCAGCAGGGCTCTTCTTATGTTCTTATGAAGCAAATTCCTTAGACAGAAGCAATGCTTCAAAGGCCAACTGAACTAGGCTGGGTTAATTGTCCGTCAAAAGAAAATTCAGTGCGGGTTGGACCTGTCTTCTGGCTTTATAATACAATATTGCTTCCTCATGTCCTGTTCTTTGGGAACGAAAGACAGATGCAGTTGCTGTGTGTGCACACAGTCGATGCAAAAGGCAAGGAAAATCCTCCTTCCCCACCCTGAGATTTGCAGTTAAAGGAAAAGAGCTATTTAAAGACCTTGATTCAAAGGTACAAGCCTACTCAGGTTTCTTTCCCAGGGCAAGGTCTTCTCTAGGAAATAGCTGACTGAACCATAAATTCTTGCCATTTATTATTCCAGCAGTCCCCCTTTCTCTTTCCTCAAACTCAGTTTTTCTAATTAACCATAATGCTTAAGATTTAGTTCTCATGAGCAGCAGAGGTGGTGGTCCACCTGTGTTTGGGGTCTGCATGTCATAGCTGGAAGCTCACCCAATTAAGAGTAAATATTCATTGCATATTTAACTGTTGGAAGATAGTAATGCTTCTGAATGCCAGTTGCTAGAAACCACAGAAGGGGAGAGTGCTCTGTGCTCAGGTTCCTGCTTGCAGTTTTACCATAAACATCTGGTTGGCCACTGTGAGAAAAGGATGCTGAGCTAGATGGCCTGATCCAGCATGCTCTTCTTGTGTTCTTATGCTAACTGGGTCCAAATCCCTCACTCAGCCATGAAGCTCATTGGGCAACCTTAGGCTAGACACCACTTCTCAGTCTAACCTACTTCGCAGGGTTGTTGTGAAGATATAAATGTTAGTGTGTGTGTGTTGCCTTAAACTCATTGGAGGAAAGGCAAGGTATAAATATAATTAATAATGGTGATAAGTTCTTCCTCTTCTTGCTCTCTTTTTAAAAAACAAACAAACAAACCCAAGCTCAGTACACCTGGAAAGCTGGCAAAGTTTGTGAAATGACAACCAGGGAGGTAGTGGGAAGAGAAGTTATCAGTTCCTCTGAGCACATCAAAGCTTTCTTGGGCTCATCTGAAATATTTCTTTGGATTCTGGACATTGGCTTCAGAAATCATATACTCCCACTCCAGATGATGTGGGATGATCATTCATCCTGATTTGCCTGCACAAAGCTTCTGTGGAAGTCAGATTATATCTGGTCTTTACTGAGCATTTTTTCTGATTTGTTTGTAGGATCGTTGTGCTTTAATGAACATTCATCTGTTTTCATTCTGGTTTGTTTGTGGGGTGTTTACACATCTCCCCATTAGCCATTCATTTGCCCCATACTTTTCAATGCGTTTCCCCCATCACTTTCCTTACAGCAAAAAGTCTGATTTTTGTCTTAAAAGCAGATTTGCTGCCCTAGGGCAACAGAGCCCTTGAAACCGCATTAACTCCCAAAACCTAATGTTCTCGTATGTGCTTGAAGCCTTCACATCAAATAGTGGAGGCACCCTTAAAGGAACCTAAGGAAGTTTGCTGGGTTAGACGCAGCGTCCAAGGAGTCCACAATCCTGAAATTTAACTCTGTTTAGAATCCTAGTCTTTGAAAAAAATCCTGCGAGTGAGCCCCCCTCCCCTCCAGATGGCTGCCTTTCTGTGCTACTTACTTTGAACTTGTTCATTTTTTACAGGCACTGCTAAAAAAATAAATCAATCAATAATTCCCTGACATATACAGTCAGTAGTAGATGCTCTGGCAGAGGTTTAAAGGCTCAGCTCTGTTCATTTGGACGATGACAACAGTCAGATACAATTTGATTGTAGCCAATGGGAGGGGTGGGCTTCCCACCAACGGTAACTTGACACCCCAGCTATCTCCACGGGGTAGCCTCTTTTCATATATTTGGCTATGCTGAGAAAGTTGAATTATAAACAAATCTTCCTGAACGGCCCTTTCTCACGTCTTGGATCAGACAGATGCTGAGGCTGATTGATGGCCCAATTAAGTGACTGGAAGGTTTTCCTTCCCCACCCCCACCACCTCCATCAATGGCTCTCATACGCTCTGGACCAGGCTAGCTCCCCTGAATTCACCCACCCGCTCTCTTTCCCCTTTAACATCTGTAATGTTGGGAGACGCCATTGTCGCTAAAACATCTGACCGTGTTGAGGAAGGGCCACAGCTTAGAGGTAGAGCAGAAGAGCCCTTGCATGCAGAAGGGCCCAACTTCAAACCTTGGCATCACCAGCTCAGGCTGGGAATGTCCCCTGTCCAAAATCCTGGAGGGAGACACTGCCAGTCTGTGTAGACAATACTGGTTTTGATGGACTGATGGGCAGCTTATGTTCCTAGTTCCTCATTTCCCTGGCTCGTGGGAAGATCCAGGAGCAGGCATGATGGGGCTCTCTTCCATTTTGAATGAGAGAGTACTGAAGATATATGGTGTTTTTCTTCATACAGAATGAACACAGAAGAGTAGACCTACACAGAAAAATAAGGAGCTGTCTTCCTCTGAGTGACAGCTTGACCTGCAGTGGCTCTCCAGTGGCTCAGCCCAACCTGGAGATGTTGAGGATTGAACCTGGGACCTTCTGCATGCAGAGCAGATCACCTACCTCTGAGCTATGACCCTTCCCAACAGTCAGCCCTGATCTATGCCCCAATGTCAGTTTCAGTTCCCTAGAAAGTCCAGGTACCTCCAGATTGACCTAAAGCTGCTCAGAACCCACAACTGGTCCAAAATGTTGTGGCTGCCCTGTATCATTGAGATTTGGCATCAATTTGCTTCCGAGCTCAGTTTAAGGTTCTAAATGAGAGTGGTTGTGCATCAGAGGAACTTAAGAAGCTTCTTTGTACTCAATCAGGCCATAGGCCCATCTAGTTCAGCACTGTCTATGCTGAATGGCAGTGACTCTTTGGGGGTTCCCAGACCTACCTAAAGATGACAGGGATTGAACCTAGGACTTTCTGCATTCAGAGCAATTGCTTTGCCAGTCAATTACTGCCCTTCTTGTCCTACCTCACCCAGCCCAGTCCTCTATTTGAAGAGCACTCAGGGGTCAGTTCTCTGTTTTGGTGCCTGAACCTGGGTCCCTGTAGGGCATGTCCTTGGACCCCATCTGCACCATATATTTAAAGCACCATGATACCATTTGAAACAGTCAAGGCTTCCCTTAAAGAACCTTGGGGATAGTATTTGATGGTTGGTGGAGCTACATTCTCAGTGATTTAACAGTCCATCCCTCTTCCCAGGGAATTGTGGGAATTGTAGCTCTGTAAAGAGAGGTCTCCTGACAACTCCTAGCACTCTAAACAAACTATAGTTTCCAGAATTATTTGAGGAAAGCCTTGGCTGTTTACCATGGTGTGAATCTTCTTTAAATGTATAGTGCAGATGGGGCTAAGGCGGATTTGTTTATTTAACAGGATCTCAGTAAACAAATGTGGCACAATAGTGCTTTAAACATGTGGCTTGTGAATATGGTTTTTCTGTAATTATGGGCAGCTCAGGACTATGGCTTCCCATTGCATTCTGGGATTGGCCTCTGATTGGCCTCTGATTGGCCTGCTTTCATGCATGCAAAATGGCAAAGACTACACCTCCCAGCTTCAAAAGAACAGTGCCCATGTGACCGCAGAACAAACAACACGAAGAAGTGCAAATGTAGCAATCTCTCCCCCACCCCTGTTCCTCCTTCTCTTTCTTCATCCTCCCTCCGCCCGTCCCCAGAACAGTAGGGCTCCTCTCTATGCTTCCAAGCGAGTTGAGAAGGGCCTTCTTGAATGCATATCAATCCATTCAAGGATTGGAGGAGGAGGAGGCAGCTCTGGTTTGAGTTACTGGGCCAATAATGCTGAGGCTGTAAATAGGGTTTATTGCTTTTTATGAGAACGCTGTGTGATGCTTTTACAACTTTCACAAGTCATAAATGTCTACATCAATTTAAATGTTTTCTGAGAAGAGCTTTTCCCTCCTTTCACCTCCCTTCTCTACTTAGACTAGGCAGGCTTCCCAAATCAGTTCCCCTTCAATGGGTGGTAACACCAGTCGCTGCTGCGGAACACGTCCTACAGGTCCAATGCAATTTGTGCTGTCATCTGCAAATGCTTGGGGGAGTCCTTCCTCGTTAGGATTCACCAAACCGCTTTCTCTCTTAATCTGCCCTGCCCGTTGCTCTCCCCTCTCCTCTTTTAACTAGCTCTCTGAGATCACTTCAACGAAAGCTTCCCCTGGAGTTTCATCAAAGTCCAAGCACAACCGATTCCCCCTCTCCAGCAGCTGTTCAAGCATCAGGAAATATTGGGTTGCATCAAACTAAACTCTATGCCGAGCAGAGCCATTGAAATCAATGGACCTACAGTTAGCCATGTCCACTAGCTTTGGCAGGTCTCCTCTAACTAGTCTTGGGTACAAGATCTGTGTTGGGAGCATAGGGCAATGCCTAGGGATAGAAGGAAATGTCCATTTCCATCATTTTCCAATCTTAAATCCAGTTCTCTGCATCTCTGTAGCAATTTGCAACTTATTTTTTAATAATAATGCTAGAATCGTCATGAAAATTCACCAGTATTTTAGTACGTTTTTTTCTGAATTTCTCTGAACTTCTCTGAATAAAAATGCTTTTGTGTGCAGTTTTGATGAATTTTTGCAAGCATAACTTAATGTATTTTTACATGTGATCTTCCCTAAAATTTGCATTAAAATACACACTTTCCCCTAATATATGCATTAAAACGACACTTTCCCCAATAATCACTTTTTTGTAAGCATTGTTTGGTTGGAGAATGACTTTGCTAAATTTAGAGAAGTGTGAATTTTTAAGGATGGCTGTGTTTCAATTCTCAAATTGTTTCAGATGGTACAAATTTGATAGTTTTGCCTCTGAATGAGAACTGAATTGGATTTGTCCTCCATTCCTAACTACACATGCTGACCTTGGCTTAAATGTCCCATCCTCACCTGCTTAGTTCCAGACCTTCCCTTGCTTAGCAGTGAAAATCTGGAGGAGGTTTCAATGCACCTTCGCTTGAGTAGGAGTAGCATCCTTTGTGAGATTGGAAACCCCTATTTATCAAAGTTACCAGCTGCACAGAAGGTTCTAGTCCCAGCAAACACAGGTATCCCTGCTCCATGGGAAGGCTGGAAACAGAGAGGTTGAGGCTGGTTCATGTGGGGATGTTTGGGGCAGAGTTGATGCACATGGGCCCTGGGATCCCAACACAGGTAAAAAAATTCCTTTTCAAACATGTCTATGGCATCTTCTGACTGAAGACAGCTTAAGCCTCATTCTCACCTTCGGTACTAGAGAGGTGCATTCAACAAGTGGTCCATCTGTGTACACAGGTAAAGAGATTGCACACTTGTTGAATGAAATGCTGTGAATATCCCTGGTAAATGAGGAAGCTGCCTTGCTCTAGCAAAAGAATGAAGCTCTACATTTGCTTGTTGCAGTATAGTGTTCAGGTCAGACAATGAGGGAAACAAAGAGAGGCTAGATTCTTCTTTCCTTTCCTTTGTCTGGATTCCTACTTCATAGCAGTATCATAATGGCAACACTTGGGCACAAGATTGTACAGACCCGCCTGCATGCTTGGAGTCTCCTTGGGAGTGCAGCTGTGGACTGTCCTTTGGCCAAGGGGGTGAGGTCAGGTAGGGTATCATCACCTGTTCCTGCACTTTAAATTTTAAAGTTAGCAAGGTTGTGCAAAGTTGTGCCCAGGCCCATTGAACCAGGTTGTAGAAAGAAAGTCGCCAGCAGGACAAGCTTTCCTACAGACTTTCAATCCAAAAATATTTTGCTTCCAATTTTAAATTTGAAAGCTGGGAAAGGTATCAACTTTAACCTTGGCTCACTTTCCATTCAGGATATGTTCAGCCAGTGCTTGTCAACTGATAATAGTCACCGCCACCATCCCTCATGCTTCCCTGCCTCCCATGTTTCCTGTCCAAATTGTGGCTGTCAGTAGGAATATCTCTTAGGAGTCCACGTGAACAAGAAGTCTGAGAAGAGAACATCAGCTATGATGAAATCTTTCAAATGATGTCAGAGGGGAAATGGTAAGATTTGGGACTGATGTAGTGGCAAGAAGGAAAGAAAGAACAATACGACTGCTATGTAGCTATTCTCAGCTTGGTGCTTTCCAGGTACCAAACCATGGATGTGGGCAAAGGCTGGTGTCCTTCCTGATACAATGAGAAGTTATCGCCATACCTAATATTGAGTCCATTAATTTAAAAAAATAAAACAACAAATTCTGTCAGAGTTTCCACTCCTTATTATGGCCCTATTCTCTCAAAACAGATCCCTTGTGGAGTGGACACACAACGAAAGGCCTCAGATGATGATCGCAGAGACTAGGTTGGTTCATATGGGGAGAGGTGGTCCTTGAGGTATTGCGGTCCTGGGCCACTGGAATTCACCCTCACACAGCAAGATCTGGCATTTTTTTTACCATATCAGGAGAACAACAAGTTGCCTTATTATCATCTAGTCCACAATAGTCTCTTCTGTTTGACTGGCATTAGCTGTCCAGGTTCTCTGATGAGCAGAGGTGCCAGAGATTGGACCAGGGACCTTTGTTTTTAAGTTTATGATTACATTTATATCTCACCTTTCCTACAAGACACTCAAGGTGGTGTACACAGTTCTCCTGCTTCACTATTTCATCCCCACAATCACTCTGGGAGGTAGTTAGGCCAAGAGACTGTGATTTCTGTTTCTTCTCCTTCCACCACACCTCTTCGGCCTGTGGCTGACAAACCATGCCAGTTCCTGATGGCACTGAGAGGCCCGTGACAAGTCTAAGGATAAAGAAACAGAAGAAAAGGGGAGCATAGGCCCTGAAGTTGTCCATCAACAGTTAGTGCCTGGATAGCAGACTTCTCACCACAACATCCAGTGATAGCCACCAACTTGGAAGTCTTTAAAAGAGGATTGGACAAATTCAGGGAGTGAAAGGCTATCAAGGGATATAGCCTCTGTCCAATTATGTCTCTGAATTCCAGTTGCTGGTGGTTACAAGTGGGGAGTGTGCTCAGGTTCTGCTTGCAGGCTTCCCATAGGTATATGGTTGACCAATGTGAGAATAGGCTACTGAACTAGATGAACCTTTGCAGATCCTCCAAGCATGCCTATTTTCCAGGGACAGTCCCAGATTTACAGAAGCCGTCCCGGATTCTGATTTGATCCCGGCATGTCCTGCTTTTCCTTAAGACATCCCTATTTCCATTGGAGAAATGTTGGAGGGTATACCTTTCACCTCAACCAGAAAGGCTCTTCTTGTGTTCCTAAGATTCTTGGACTCTCTTCTGCAGTCTCCCACACTACGGAAGGGCCTATTGAATTTCTATTTCAATTGTTTCTAAATTTGCGTCTATAAGTTAGCATATGTAAACTTCATGCAACTCTGTACTTTTTGGACAGTGCATTCCCTCTGTTTTGGCGATGCAAAAAGCTGCCACCCTCATTGGGGAGCCATCTCATTTTACAAGCAAATGGCTGCTTTTTCAAAGCATGTGCATTTCAGAAGCGCGCAGAGACGTGCGCACGCACACATATGCAAACAGAGAGAAAGAGGGAGAGGGAGAAGCCAACATTTTTATTGCAGGCCTGTTCCTCATTAAGGCCTTAGCAGTCTCACACAAAAGCTAATTACTGTTTTTTTCTGTCATGTTATTTTGATTCATATTTCCTGTCTGGAAAACAGACGAGAGTTTTCGGCATGGTGCCAAAGCTGGCCTATAGTGTAGCTCCAGCGAGAACCTGCCACAATTGTAGAACAAGGCAGTCGAAAGACCCTTTCTGTATGTATGTGTGTTTGTGTGTGTGTTGTTTAGAGGAGGAAATGGGAACTTTCCATGTAGGCGTAGTTCACTTAATCCACACACACACACTTATACTCCTGGGGTACTGGAAAGAAAGAGATGTCACACTGCTGATTTTTGCTCCGGAAATGCCCTTACAGAAGGGAGACTCATAGCTTTTTAGTAATCACAGAGCTAGATCAAGCTCGCATTTGCAATAGAGAGGGTTTGGGGGTGGGGAGCAGTGTCTGGGTAATGAACCTGTTGAATTTTAGACAAATACGAATTCTCCGTGGACTGATAATTCTATTCTGGTGCCTCTTATCAAAACGCAGACACCGCAGGGAGAACATTATGGGACTCACACGCTGAAATCAAAAGGGTTTTTTGTGGGGAAAACAATGACTGGTAGAGAGGATTTAGCACAGACGGTAGCAGCCAACAGGGCTTGGGTCCTCCGTGCTGATAGGGCTTCTTAAATGCAAGCAAACACTTGAGGCCAATGTCAGCCCAGTGCCTGGAAGAAATGGCAAGCTCAGATGTTGAACTTGTTTGCTGGAAGGACAATGTCAAATGCAATTATGCCAGGCAGTGCAACTGCCAGGTCATACATTCTTGGGGCAGAAGGTGTGAGGTTCAACCCTATGTGCTACCCTTGAGGTTGATCAAGAAGCTACAGCTGTTGCAAAATGCTTGACTGCTCACTGGGGCAGGGTATCTCCAAAGGGTTGCCCCACTTTTTTGGTTATCATTTTTATTGATTTATCATAAACATATGTGTAAACTAACACATAGCTGCCAATTATCTCCCTGGCAAAGCTGAAGGTGCTGGTTTTGGTGCATGAAGTCCTATACAGCTTGGGACAAGGATAAGAGTGGGATTGTCTTGCCCCTTACACACCCAGTTGATCATTGCACTCTGGAGGTGAGGACCTCCTGCAGATACCATTTTACCAGGAAGCCAGTTCCTCACAGTGTAGGAATTGGGCCTTTAGTATTGTGGCACCTAATTCCATCCCCTTGAATATCAGATAGGCAACAAGTTGAGATCTTTTCCAGTCTGCATCTGTATTGCAATTGTTTTAAAGATTTAAAAAAATTATCTTATTGATTGTTGTTGACCACCCTGGACACCTTAAAGGGGAAGTGTGGAATATAAATTTAATTAATTAACTAACACAATTCATTAGTGCAGGCAGCTCAGGGAGGTTGCATTTATGGTATTCTTGGTGCTTTTCTTCTCCATCAGGTAATTCCAGCTAGTTTTGGAGCAGGGAGAATAGGGAGTGGGGAGATAAATTTGATTTGGTTCAGATTTTAATGTGAACCTACCTAATTTGCATTTGCCAAATTGAGCTGATTTTGCATTTGTTTTGGTTTTGGAAGGCAGGCTGCATCAACATATTCCCTTCCTCCTCAGTCAGAATGTGGGAATGCTGAAAAACAGTTGCCTTCCCTTGCCCTCATTTGTTGTTGGCACATACTAAAGCTGATTGGTTACGACATAATCGCATCCAAGCTGTGATCCCTGACTATCTGGGTTCACATTACAAAGAAGAAGAAAATAGTGCCTGGATCAGGGTTGAGAGGAGAGAGGGACACAACTTGAATCTAACCCAGCCTCCAAGTACAGTGGTACCTCAGGTTACATACACTTCAGGTTACACACTCCACTAAGCCAGAAATAGTGCTTCAGGTTAAGAACTTTGCTTATCCTGAAGCAAAGTGCTCCGGGGGCGTGGCAGAAGCAGGAGGCCCCATTAGCTAAAGTGTTGCTTCAGGTTAAGAACAGTTTCAGGTTAAGAATGGACCTCCAGAACGAATTAAGTACTTAACCCAAGGTACCAGTGTCATTGCACTTTGGGGGAACATTTAAGAATCCCACTTTTCACCCCAGCATCTTCATGGGCAAAATTCAGCACAGAATTGGTCTCTCTGTAAGAGATTCCATGGTTTCAGGTGGTTTGCTTGTTTGTTATGTGTGCTTGTTTGATGGGAGGTACCTAAGGTTGGGCACACTCAAGCTTTGGTGCCCTCTTCAGACAGAGAAAGGGATTAGGCGTGCATAACATCAGCCTGCAGAAGTGGCAGGCACCATAAAGCCTTTTGATTGGCCGGACCTGATGTAAATATGGGGAAATATGGAAAGCCTGCCCTTCTGCCTTTGGGATTCGGCCATCAGAATTTGCAAAACGTTGGGCAAAAGTAAAAAAAGCTCAACAACTTGTTTTGTCCGAATTTTCAGCCCTATTATTATTGCTGCTATTACATTCAGAGCATCTTCCTTGCATGCAGAAAGTCTCAGGTTCAGTCTCTGGCATCTCCAGGTAGGGCTGGAAGAGACTCCTGTCTGAAACCCATCAGGGGAAATGAAAGTGAAATAAAAACATTCTATTTTAGGGTCTCTTGCCGTGTGATTGTGTGTGTCCCATTCTACACCCATGCCGCGCTTGTGGTGTCTGTACTGCTGCCTGCTGTTTTCCTGAGCCCTTGCTGGGCTGGGTTGACCTTTTTTCCATCCTGGCTCCTGCCACTTTGTTGACTGAGTGAGTGCTTTATAAGCAAAAAAAAAAAAAAAAAAAAAGGCCTTGTAGAAAACAGAGCTGGGGGGGCGGGGTGGGGGCAGGGTGGAGAGGGAGGGAGGAAACCCTGGTTAGCATTAATGAAGTTTGCATTACTTTTCCCAGTAGGACCTCAAATTTAATGGCATTATGTTTTAACACTGGTTGGCAAGCCTTGGAAAAACAGTTTAGCATGCTCCACTTATAAAAACAAAAGCCAGCGAATAAGCTCTCCTTTCCCATTTGAGCTGAAAGTAGAAACTGATCCTTCTCTCTCTCTCTCTCTCTCTCTCTCTCTCTCTCTCTCTCTCTCTCTGTGTGTGTGTGTGTTTCCTTTTGAAAGAGAAGCCTTTCTTGGATACCACCCCCATTTCCCAATTCTTTACCCTGCCACACAAGTCCATCCACTTTGTTACAAAGAAATAAGGAAGCAGGCAATAAATTTACCTCTCTTCCCTTCAGCGTGGGCGTACAAAAAGATGCTTCCTCCATTGGCACTGATTGCTAGAAGATGATGGTTAAATGAACATTGCTTGCTGGTGGCTGCTAGTTTACCTGGATGGAGAGAAATGGCAGCTGCGTGGATGGAAGGGCATACCTGGGTCTGGCAAAAAAAAAAAAGTAGTTGCAGGAAGAAAAGACTAATGCCAGAAGAAGATAATGACCATGGCTCAAGAGTAGAGCCTCTGCTTTGCATGCCGGTGGTCCCAGGTTCAAGCCTTAACATCTCCAGGTAAGACTGGGAATATCCCCTGCCTGAAAACCTGGAGAGCTCCTGCCAGTGCAGACAATACTGAGATAAATAGACCAATGGTGTGACTTGGTGTAACACAACTTCCTAATGTTCTTAGAAGATCAGCTGAGGGCAGTTTGGCTTTCCTAAAGAAGGAAGCATTAACTAGAAGGGGGTGAAGGTCAGAAAAGAAAGCAGTGCTTTCTTCCTAACACCAAGGCTCCCCACTGCAAGAACACAATGTTAAAAGAAAAGGGGAGAACCCTAAACATTTCTCCCAGTCTTTACTGAGAGCATACATGTCTTCCCCAGGACCAGGGAAAGCCTACAACAGAAGAAAACAGGGTAATGGATCTTTAAATACATGCCATTATGAATCCAAGCTTAAAGCTTGTTTTAACTCTCAATTAAATTTCTGAAGTAAAAAATAGCTTTAAAATAAGGTCAGAGATGCACTTCTGATCTCTCCAAATTCTTCATCTCCCCCTGTTATAATTAGCAACTTCTGAGGCTGACTCATGTTAATCCCTGCAAAGCGGCTGCAGAGAGCCTTATTTAGAGTGTAAACTGCACTGCAGCCTCCAGTTTAATATTTAGTTATGATGTGGTTAACAATATTACACACCAGGCATTTTGCTCTTCTGTTTGCTTACAATGTTGTCTTTACTGGATGCCAAACCCCCGCTGCTCAAATGAGCAAGGGGTTGCCAAGTTATTAACAATTATTACCTTTTACAGTCATTTTTGGCAGCCTGTCACTTTTTTGGTGGTCTAATAATTTCAAAGCAAGGGGAACTTTGAAATCTTAGACCAGAAGACCAAAGAGCACCACGGACCAAGCAACTTCCTCTTTTCTGCTGTCTTCCAACTCTCTCGCTATTGTGAATCATTTTCCACCCAGCCATCTGCCCAGAGAGGTATGAGGTAGACTCCTCCTGCAGCTAAATGGCATCTTCTTGCAAAGCATAAGAAAGGGGCTACATGCGTAAACAACCCACATACAGAGCAGGACAGGGCGGAAACTAGACTGTGATCCAACAAGGGATACAAGAATGTAAGAGGAGCCCAGCTGGATCAGGTCATCTATATCAGGGGTGAGGAACAGTTTTCAGCCTGAGGGCCACAGTTCCATCTAGACAACTTGCTGGGGGCCACAGGTCAGTATTGGGTGTGGCTGGAGGCAAAAATGGGTGGAGCAATTAATGTAAACATTATCTTTGTACAGTAGGCTAGTTTCTATATGCACCCTCATGCTCTTTCATCCATCCATCCAGGCAAAGAATAGACATTATCAGCATTTGAGGACACATCTAGCCACACAAAAACACTCAAAAAGCGTGCAACACTCAGGTGGAATCTACACATATATAAAAGCCATTCTGAAAAGAAAAGAAAAAAAACACATTGAATTTTCCATAAGGCTCACCATCGCCATCTAAAGTCACATTGTATATTGCACTTAAAACACACTTAAAATGTTTTATTTGCAGCTGTGTTGCTGAGTCCTCATCAATGAAGGGTGTGGCTTAAGAAGAGGAGGTGGGTGCCATTCTCTGGATAGGTAATTTTCCTGATGTTGTTTTTAAATGTCTCCAGAAATAGATGTTGGAAGCTGCCTGTTGAAACCAATGGAGAAATCCAAGATTTTAGTATAGCTGGGGTGGGGATCGTCTTGGTGAAATCCTTGGGTAAGCCTGCAGCTGTTACAGAGTTGCAGTCTATGCTGCCAGGCCACATTCCCACTATTGAAGGCACTAGGAAGCCGCTTTAAACAGCCATGGCTTCCCGCAAACAATTCTGGGAGCTCAAGTTTGTCAAGGGTGCTGAGAGTTATTAGGAGTCACCTATTCTCCTCAGACAGCTACAATTCCCAGAGTTGTTCAACAGTCTATTCTTCTTCCCACAGAACTCTGGAAACAGTAGTTCTGTGAGGAGAATAGGGGTCGCCTGAGAACTGTCAGCATCCTCAACCTATGACAGCTCCCAGAATTCTTTAGGGGAAGCCATGACTGTGGTAACATGATGCTTTAAATGTATGTTGTGAATGTATGTGGCCTCAGCTCAGAGACACTGAAATTGGGTAAAGTATGCAACTCTTAATCTCAGAGTCATGGGTTTACTGGGCAAAATATTCCTGCTTTGCAGGAGATTGGATTAGATGAGCCTCATGGTCCCTTCCAACTTTACCATTCCATCATTCAACAACAACAACAACAACAACAACAACAACAACAATAATAATAATAAATAATTGCATCCCACCCTTGATCCAAAGATCACAAGGCAGTTCACAACATAAAAATACAAAATGAGAACACAAAATACATAATAAAAAGCAAACAATTACACACACACCCTTAAGGTATTGCAGTCCTGAGCAGTTTTTGGCTTTATAGGTTGAAACTAGCACTTTGAATTGGGCTTGGAAATTAATTGGCTGTCAGTGCAGTTGGACCAGGATTGGCTCAAACCGTCTTGCCCCGGTGAGCAACCTGGCCACAGCTCATAGGACTGGACCTCTCTTTGTTGTTTTGTTTTCATCCCTTCACTATCTGGCACAGAGCTGAGTTCATTCCTGGCTTCTGTATGCTTGTGTGAAAGTGTTATATTAAACAGGCACACAATTCCTTTTTCATTGATTCGGCTTGGTTTATTTGGGTTTCTGATCCTGGTGAGTGTTGCTATTAAAAACTGCAAGGAGACAAACCTTAAATGCATCGCCTCCTTGTTTTGTGGTGTTGTGTTTTCTAAATTAAAATGTGTCCCTCTTCCTTTGCACTGCCAATACATCTATACTACAAATTAGAGACACACAGACACACCCCATTCGCACATTTTGCGTCTTAAAAAGAGGCCATTTTGAAAGGGTTGGAAATTTGTGGCTGGTCTGCAGGAAGGCATCTGGGTATGCGTGGGGCCTTTAGCATCCCATCGCTAATTCCTCTCCCCGTTTCTCCAAATAGAATTTGGCACCCTGTTCGCTTGGGCGTTGTTCCCAGAAATCCTTTCCAAAAAACCCTCTGTAGAATGGAAATTATGATTGGCCATTCTAATGACAGCCATCAAAACAGCACCATTTTTTTTTCACAAGTAGGGTGATGAGGGGCATAAATGTCTAAAATATAAGGCATAGAGCTGGTTAAATTAATTGATTCATCAGTGCAATCCATCCATCCAAGCTTTCACTGAGGGTTAATGTTTGTTCCAAGATTAAACCAGTGAGATCTGAAAATAAGCAGTCGTTGACACAGGACCTTTGAAGAGACCAGTGTGATGCAAACTACAGAGAGGCAGTGTCTCCATTCCCCACAATTTGAAGGTAAGGAGGCACTCTCTTGGCAGAATGTAAAGGGATGTGCTTGGAGACCTGAACGGACTACCCTAGTGAAACTAGTTGGATGGATTGATGATGAGGTTCTACTTCCCTTTTAAGTCTGTCTCAGATCATGTTCCACAGAGTCTCCCATAAATGAATGGGAGTCAATGAGCCAGGCCCTATCGACATGGCCCCACCTCTTTAATCTGCACAATCCCACCTCTTTGTCCCCATAGCTCCACCCTGAGTTCCCTTAGTGTGATGCTAAAGTATCAGGCTGTGAGTGCCATCAGCTATGGAAAGGGTTCTAAGCATGTATAGCATGAAGAAACCCTCTTTCCTGCTCAGTACAGGAATGTCAGGGGTACAGCCTACAAGTTGGGAATATTGGGGCGGGTGTCGTGCATGCTGCCTCATGTTCCCTCTTTGCATTATTTCCACACACTTTAGACTAAATAGGACTATGTAAACAAATGCGCATACAGATAGACCTTGAATCAATTTTCTTCCTTTGCGGTGCAACCATTACAGTGGTACATAATTTGGGTTAAGAACTTAATTCGTTCTGGAGGTCCGTTTTTGACCTGAAACTGTTCTTAACCTGAGGTACCACTTTAGCTAATGGGGCCTCCCGCTGCCACCGCACCACCGCCGTGTGATTTCTGTTTTCATCCTGAAGCAAAGTTCTTAACCTGAGGTACTATTTCTGGGTTAGCGGGGTCTGTAATCTGAAGTATATGTAACCTGAAGCGTCTGTAACTCGGGGTACCACTGTAATTGGATTCTACCCAACACTTATTGTGGACAGGAAAGAAGTCATAAGTAACTATGGCATTGCACTGAAGGAGAATTGTGTATCTTTATGCTAGTAACATCTCTTTCTGCTCAAGAGCTTTGAAACATAAGAACATAAGCCAAGCTTGCTGGATCAGGCCAATGCCCCTTCTAGTCCAATATCCTGTTCTCACAGTGGTTGACCAGATGCCCACAAGCAGGACATGAGTTCAACAGCACTCTTCCAACCAGTGATGCCCATCAATCAGTATTCAGAGGCATAATAAGTGTGCACATACCTGCTGACTGAAGATACACCATTTTAGCATTCTGCTAATATATTGCTTCCATCCCAGCCATCACTGCACTTTTTAAACCCAAGCTTTGTAGAAAGAAAATAAAATAAATATACCACGGAGGGGACAGCAAATTAAAATGGACTTACATGTCATGTACACATCAATGGAACACCCTCTCTGGATGTGAATCTGGTGTCTGTGTAGGAGAAGCATTTGTGTGAAGGAAACTAGGTCTTTCTTTCCCAGACCCTGGTAAAACCCTTTAACTGTCGAAAATTATATACAGGAAAGCAATTAAAGTTTTAATAATGTAATTGCTTTTCCTGCAAAAGCCGTCAGGGGGGAAATATGGAGTGAAAACATTTTTCAGGGCCACCGGCCGCGAGTGGAGGGATGAAAGGGCACTGAGATAGCCCAGGCCGAAAGAAGCTGACATGTTAATTTGCACAGATTGACTGCTATTATTAATAGGAGAAACGGCTTGAAATATTTTTCCGCCATCTTTTGAACTCTGAGCAAACGTAATTTTGGCTCCTCAGCTGCAGATAAATCTCGAAGAGTGGGTTATGTCTCCCTCACCGTTTTCCCTGAAAGAAGTCCAAGATTTTAATGTTCGGACATGAAGGAGGTACCCCGCTGCTTTCCATGCTACGAGGGGGAAATTGTGGCATGGACGATGGAGCGCCCAAGTTGTAAAGCCAGAACGTAAAACTTCACGATTAAGAAAACAACAACCCATGTTCGGTAGCTTCTTTCCATGTTAAAGGAAAGGAAGACAGGTATAAAACCTTTACCTGTCAGCTTTTCAGGAAGAAAATGTTTAGTTTAGGAAAAAAAGATGCATACAAGGAAACATGATGGAATTGCAGTGGTCTGTAGTCTTGGGGGAAACCCATTGGTATTTCTGCAGCATTGTCCCTGTCCCCAGTGTCCTAGAACCGTCCAATCAGCTTGAAAGGGAAGCTTTTTAGTCACAGTATGCTCCAAAGCTAAGCATTTAGGAACCATACATCATTCCAGAACATTGCCCAGGAGAGAATATGGCCCTCAAGCTGAAAAAGGTTCCCCACGTCTGTCTTATGGTGCTGCTTTTTAATATGGGTGTTGCTCTTCCACACACACCCCATACTACCAGTGATGGGAGCCCAGCACTCTTTAGAACTGCTGTCCCCTTGAGAAATCTGAGCCATCGTGTCAGGAAGAGGTAATAATGATACAGGATGAAGGATCTCTCTTAGCTGACCCAAGAGGAAGCTCAAGTCAGGCAGAAGCCACGACGTGATAAGTCAACCAGGAACAGGAAGTCTGAAGCCAGAGCAAAAGGTCTGATTGCGACTTCCCTTTGAAAGAGGACAAGTGGTCATCTCAGCAGACAGAATCCCTTATAATGTCCCAGAGTGAGAGCCATGCCCTTTTGCTAAGAGCGAAGCTCCTACACACAGAGAAGAGGCAGATGCTTCATGTAAATCAGCCCCGGAACATAAGTGGCCTGGAGGTCAACTGGCCATGTGGCCCGCCGTTCAGATAAGGGAAAAGGGAGGTGGAGGAAACAACCCTGATTTTCCCTTGAGACGCTGCAGGAAAGATTTTTCTTTTCTTTTCTCTTCTCTTCTTTTCTTTCCTTTTTGCAAATTCCCTCTTGCAAGCTTCGCCTGGGTTTCTACACCAGCCTTCGCCAACCCTCTAAATGACTTGGACTACCATTCCAGCCAGCACTTCTATGCTGATGGGAGATGTAGCTAAGGATTCAGTTTGCATTGAAAGGCAAAACTATCCAATTTGTACTTTCTGAAACAATATGCAGACCTGAACAAAGACTTCATTTGAAATTCACATTTTTTTCCTGAATTTTGCAATTCCGCTAACCAGCCAAGTCATGTGCACAAAAATGCATATATTGGTGAAGACAACATACAAAAATGCATGCTATTGGGGACAATTCCTTTGCAGATGTGGACATTGGCAAAATTGCATGGGGGGAAATGTGCATATTAAATGTGTTTTAAACCAGTTTTAATATTGTGTTTTAATTGTTGTAAGCCACCATAGGACCTTGGGGTAAAGGGCAGAGGGATCCTTCCCCCTTCCCCAGCCGAAATGGCCTCCCCATGGAAACTGCAAGTTTCCCATTACTGACCCATCCTCCTCAAATGTTGGAATATTCATGACCATTCCATGACACCCCAGCATAGAAAGGTAGACAGATGTTCTAATTTCACAGCTGATGTTAAGATCCGCTTTTCCACTGTATTTTATAGGGGCATAATCTTTCATGGGAGGAGAACAATTTCAGCTGAATGTAAGGGTTCAAGACCTGTCTTGGGTCGACCAAGCAGACTGCCACCTCCGAGCAGGAAGTGTATGCCCGAGTAGATCTGTGGGCTATCTCATGGTCAAAGCACATGGCGTTACATGGCGTTACCAGCTACTCATCACCACCTTTGCGCAAAAGCAGCTGAGAAAATATTTTCCTGGCAATAAAATACAGTGCCTGGAAGTGAAGTTGAGCTTTGGTATTTTAGGCACTTACACCTTGTGCACCCCCTCCCCTCCAAAGCCCATCCCTGACACTCTCCCTTCATCCATTGTGTTTTGTGCAAAAAAAACCCCCACGCATGGCGTTTACAGAAGAAAACACAAGTGTGCATTAAATTTCACAGTTTCTTAACTGTGAGAAGGGCTGCCTTTAGGCAAAATATTAAAATCTGTCTCTCAAATAACCCATTTCAGGCCTTTCTGGATCACTGCCTCCCCTCCCAACCATCTCCATACACACAGTATCTCCAGATCTTGATTGTGTGACCAGCGCTGCTGTCCAGCATGGTGTCAAGAAAGTAGATAGGAGAGGTTTCCCCCCTCACATAATTACTAGAAACCCAACAGGGCCATCCAATCAAGGTGAGTGTTGGAAGATTCAGGACAAAAGTACCTCTTTCTGAGCCAGTGTGGTGTAGTGGTTAAGAGCAGTGGACTCATAATCTGGTGAACCGGGTTCGCTTCCCCGCTCCTCCACATGCAGCTGCTGGGTGACCTTGGGCTAGTCACACTTCTCTGAAGTCTCTCAGCCTCACTCACCTCACAGGGTGCTTTGTTGTGGGGGAGGAAGGGAAAGGAGATTGTTAGATGCTTTGAGACTCCTTGGGGTAGTGATAAAGCGGGATATCAAATCCAAACTCTTCTTCTTCTTCTTCTTCCAACAACACACAGTTAAGCTACGGATTTCATTGCCACAGGATGTAGTGATGACCACCGACTTGGATGTCTTCCGAAAAAGATTAGACACATCCGTGGAGGATAAGGCTCCTAATGGCTACCAACCACAATGTCTCTATTACCGGAGGCAGTGTGCCTTTGAATACCAGTTGCTGGAAATATCGCGGGGGTAGGGAGTGCTTTTGTGCTTGGGTCCTGCTTGCTGGTTTCCCACAGGAATCTGGTTGGCCACTGTGAAAACAGGATGCTGGACTAGGTGGGTCACTGGACTCATCCATTAGGGTTCTTCTTGTGTTCTTATCAGTAACAACAGGAGAGGGCTGTTGCCTTCATGCTTTGCCTATGTTGCTCCTGGAGCCAGACTATTGGCCACTGAGGAAACAGTAGCCTAGAGGGGGCCTTGGCCTGATCCAGAAGATTCTTCTGATGTTCTTACCTTTTGCCCTCCCTTGACCTGGACTTTAGACATATGATGAAGGGGGGCAATGATTTCTCTTCTCCACAGAATTAATGGAGTTTCTCACTAGAAGTTTGGCTGAAGGGTGTGTGGAGCAGCCATAATTATATACAAGGTAGGTATACCTGCTTGGTTAACTTCATCACAGGGCAAACTCCTCTAGGGAGCTTTGGTTATATTTCTTACTACTTTATTTCATAAAATTTATACACCGCTTAATTCTTTTAAAAAACAAGCTCAAAACGGTATGTTGCTTCAGTTTCTTTTTGGTACACACCATGCTGAAAGTTATTTCCAACAACTAGAGCATTTCATATCCACTTTTTGTACAGTTGGGTTAAAAAAAAAAAAAGGAAGACCTTTTGAAAAATAAACTGAGTATTTTTCCAGCTTGGCTCAGCTTAGTTCAGAATGTGCGATTTTGCAATTTAGGGCCAAAATCACTCAGTCAGAAAGTCATCTCTCTCTCTCTCTCTCTCTCTCTCTCTCTCTCTCTCTCTCTCTCACACACACACACACACACACACCCGACAGATTTGTGACCAAAGAACAAATTCTATGCCCTTTGCTATGATTGTAGCAAAAACATCATTGGTGGAAAACTGTTGTAATAAATGGGCTTTAAAATGCATTAGAAGACTATCAGAAGAGGTTAGTGGCCCACTAAGTCCAGCCTTCTTTTCTTGTAACGATCAACCAGTTGCCTTTAAGAAGCCAACATACAGGACCTGATTGCAATAGCACACTAATCCTCCAGATAGATAAATACATTGCTTTTTCTGGGGGTACGCATACCCCTAAACATTTTGTGAATCTTTGTACTTTGTACTTTTGTCCATTTACTGTATTTATTTTTTGTCCATTTACTTTATTTTTTGTCCATTTACTGTATTTATTTTTCCCAGTTTGAACTATAAAATTTTCTTGAGTCAAAATGAGAGTAATGCTAAACTTTTTTTTTTAAAGCACTGGATAGATAGATATCAAAAAGTATATAGGACTTGATTGTAAAACAAAACAAAACCACTTCTCAGAAGTTTACAAAAATATAAAATAAAATATTAAAATTATTGATTTAAAAAGTTGCTAAAAAGAGATAAAACACAAATAACTTTTGTATGTCTGGGTAGGCTTGCCAACACAAAGAAATGTTTTAAACAGGCACCGAATAGAGCACTTCAAAGGCCTGGTGTTGATAGGGCATTCCAAAGTGTAGGTGCTGCCACACTAAAAAATAAATTGCTGCAGGTTCCTTCTATAGCAAGGATGGGGGATCTCAGGCTCCTTACACAGGGTTGCCAGGTGAGGAGCATCGGAGACCCTGAGATTTCAGCGCCCAAGCCTGAGACCTACAGGCAGACCTGGATGATGTCATGAGGAGGCTCCTAGTGATGTCACAGGGGCAAGCTTTGGAGACAGAGATTAATTGGGAGAAGAGGAGAACAGGCCCAAGTGTCCATGCTATTATTTGTGGACAGCTCCTTCTAGGCTGAAGCTTGCAAGCTGTATGCACAGTCTTTGTAATAATTTGTATTATTATTACAGGCAGTCTTGCTGACTTGGAGGAGAACAGGCCCTCCACCTGCCACCTAGAGGGGGCCAGTAAAACCAGGAGACTTCAGCTCAGACCTGGAGGCCGGGCAAACCTGTCCTTAAACCTGTTTCGCCTGCGTTGCCTCCCTGTGGTGTGTGTCTTTTGCCTATTTCCAGCTCCTCAGTTTCTCTGGATAGAATTTTTAATTCTTATGCCATGCATGTGAAAGAGACTGGCCTCTTCAACATCCGAAGGGACATTTCTGGTCCACATTGCAAGACAAGGCATTGATTGATTGGGAGCATTATTCCAAGCTGCCAAACCCCCATATTCATTTGCATCCAAGCATGGAGCTTTGCCACCTCCATTAGCAGAGCAAAGGGTCACTAGAGAAACAAAATGGGTGGCTTATGCTGGACCTGACAATGTTTTATGGTCCAGCTATAAAAAAGGTGCTCCAAACTGACGTTTCAAATGGCATGATGAGTTTTCTGTGTCTGCTGTATCTCGCTGCATAACAGCACTCTCTAGAAGCATCCGGCTAATGGAAAAGAACCAAATAATGGGTGAATAGGAACAGGGATGCCTGGAGAGTGTCGTGTAATTCACACACAAGAATGCAAAGAGCAAACATGTTTCAGGTGGCAAAGGGGAGCCTATGGGGAGCTAATTCTCAGAGCCATTTGTGTGTGGGGAGGTGTCAGCTCTTGGACAAAGGAGCTGCTGAAAATGGCAGACAAGCAACGTTTTTTCAAACTCTTGTCGTGAGCTGGTGTCCTTTCTGAGTACGAACTTATTCCGTTCTGGAAGTCTGTTCTTAAACCAAAACCGTTCTTAAACCGAGGTGCACTTTCCCTAATGAGGCCTCCCACCGCCGGTGCCCTTCCACCATTCGGATTCCTTTCTTAGACCGAGATAAAGTTCGCAAACCGGGACACTACTTCCAGTTTTGAGGAGTTCGTAAACCGAATCGTTTGTAAACAGGACTGTTCTTAAACCGAGGTACCACAGTAAAAGGAAGGAGAACTGACGGAGGAATGTGTGCCAATGAAACCTCCCATATTCCAAGCCACGTGGGGGAGGGAAGCCATAACTGGGACTCAAGATCAGTTAACAATACAACAGCCTGGGGCTACAGGACAAAGACAATGAATAAATGCCCTTGTAGTGTCAAACCAAAGGTTCTGGGCACCACATTTCAAACTGGATATTTTTGAGCTGGCAAACATGTCCTTATACAAATCTAAGCTATCATCACACTTAGAATACTGGGTGCCACTTCGGACACTACCCCTCAAAAAGATGATGTGGGGTTGGAAATGGGTGTGATGGCCTGGGATTCAGACTCGGAGGCTGAACCTGAGGAATCCCAGCCTGCACAGGATTCCCCGCCTCCAGAACCAGCTGAGCCGGGGCTGGGGCATGAGCCTGAAGGGTCCTCACCTGTGCTGGATCCTCAGGTGCAGGCACCAGCTGAGTCTGCTCTGGCTCCTGAGGTGATGGAGGACCCATTGCCTGCAGGTGCTCCACTCTCAACCCCGTGAGGGAAAGCTGAGGTTGCCTCTGGGTCCAATAACCCTCCAGCCTCTCCTGAGCTGCAGAGGCTCAGGGCAGAGAGGCGGAGGGAACTAAGTTCCCGCAGGAGGAGTGCTCGCCTCCAGGCCAGGAGAGGCGAGTCACCTGTGGACCGGGGCCGCCCTATGCCTTGGGGCAGATAAAAGCCAGCCAGCCCCAGTCCCAGGTTTTGGGAGCAACATTGTTGGTAGCCTGTTCCTGCCTGCACCCCGTCCTGCTCTCCTGCCAGAGTTCCTGACCCCACCTGACTCCCTGCCTTGGATCCCGCTTCAGCTTTGACGGACAGCCTCCATACCACACCCTTGACCTCGGACTGGACTCGGACCTCGTCGCACGGTTAACCCTCGGGACCAGCACAATGGTGCATAAGAGTGGCCAGAATGATTGGGGGTCGGGGTAACTCATGCACGGAGAAAGGTTGCAGTGTTTATTTTCAGGTTAGAAAAAGAGTTGGCTGTAAGAGGGTGGAAGACATAAGAGAAGTTTGTACAAAATGATGCATGGTGTAGAGGAAGTGGGAAAGGATGCATGGCAAAGAGAAGCCTTTTTCTCCTCCCTTTCTCAAAATACTAGAACCCAGCAAGGTCATCCACTGAAGCTGAACATTGGAAGATTCAGGAGAGGACTTTATCACAGTGCATAGTTAAACTATGGAATTGACTCCTGCAAGAGGTAGTGATGGCCACCAACTTGCATGATGTGGAAAAAGTGGACAGTGAAAAGTTTTTTTCTCCCTCTCTCATAATAATATAACCTAATGGAGGTCACCCATGCACATTTTACCCTAATATATACATTGATTTGACCAATATACACATTTTTTTCATATTCATGAAAAGAATATACAAAAATGCATAAGGGGAAATTGCTTTGCCAAAAAAAAAAGTGTGTATTAGTCAAAACAGATTACAATGATGTGTTTATTAGGGAAAATTGGCATAAAGAAACATAGAGAAAAGAATTTAAGATTAGAAAAATGGGAAACTGAGAATACCTAAATGGACAGATTTGTTTCTCCCAATCAGCTGGGCATTGCTCCTGTTAACTGCATCACTTTGACTGGTTCGTGCCACTTGCTTGAGCCTATGCAACAGCCAGTGGTTTAAAGCAAATCATTCAGAGATTTCCCATCTCTTCCCATCTCTTCCTCTCTGGATCAGACTTGAAGAAGTGATTAGGTTTTTATTTGTCTCCTCTGGGAAACAGCTCCTATCTTTATGAGCTATGGGCAGGAAGTGTGAAACATCCTAGACTTTAAAGGTTTCCTCGTCAGAGGGAGACTCGTGTCTGTCTCCCTCTTCCCAAAGCTTAATGAACTTTGGTCCATAACCCTGCACCGCCCTGATAACCTCTTAAACCAAGAAATAAAGGACCAGTTTCCTTTCTGGGCTGCAAAGAAAGAGAAATAAGAGAACAGAATGCTTATATCATCACTCACATCCCAAGACAACTTGGTCAGGACAAAAAAAAAAGTTAACGTTTAATCAGATTGAACTTTAAGCTCACCTGAAAATATTTGGGACACTCTTTCGAGCCTTTCCTGAGATAGAACACCAAGGAAGGAGACATGCTGAATTTTTACCCTATTCAGGCCACAACATTGTCAATGCATTAAACGGGGCTTAACAATATCTTTGTACTCTGACTGCATTATTGCTATTTTATACTGTTTTAAATTGGCTCATTTCTGGGTTGATCTGGGGGAAGGCTGAGAGTAGTGATATCCCATCCTGCCCTGTATTTGAAAATAACTGTGTCATTTGCCCTTCTGGGGCAAAATTGCATGACTTATTTACATCGTTCATTATGTAAATTACATTGTCATTGTGTTACCCCGCCCAATTAATTCCAGTGCAAAGGAAACAGAGTGAAAACGAAGCAGGGGATGTAATCAATTACGTACTGTTTTTGAACTGAAAGCAGCAGCAGTAGCAGCAGCCTATACCAATGGCATTCGCTGCACTGATTTCCGTTCCAGACATGGGACAAATAAGCCAACGTCAGCAATTTCCAGTCCTGTTTCCGTTGGAATCAAAGCAACCATTAGCTCAGAAGTTCCAAAGTATATGAATACATGAATTGATGTGGAGAAGGAAGAGCACCGTCTTGGATTTGCTCAAGGAGTAGGATTGGAAAATGCCCAGGCCTGAGGCCTTGGAACTCCGCTGCTTGTTAGTGAAGACCAGTGTTCTTCAGCCTTGGGACCCCAGATATTGGAGGCTTGCCATCCCTGCTGTAGATACCGCTAGATGAACCCAACAGTCTTACACAGTACACATGACCAGAGCAGAGATGCCACCATTTTTTTATCTCAATGAAATCTCTCTCTCTCTCTCTCTCTCTCTCTCTCTCACACACACACACACACACACACACACACACACACACACACACAACCCGAAGCAGGAATGTCATGGAAAAATGTGGAAGAGCTTCAGCGAAACCCAACCAAAACGAATGGGCAAGGAAGAATGACACTTCCACATAAGGGAAGAATGGCGAAGGAGAGACCCCCCCCCAAACACCATTGCTGTCTTTTGCATGATGCCGTCGCATTGGAATGTGGTTGCTTCATCTAGAATTCCCACTTTTGACATGGGAACCAGGCCCATTCTCACTGTTGATTGCAGCAGCGTCTTGAGTCCTTTCGAGGAGGAATGTGCCATAGATAGTTCTCAGCGTGGCTCACTCTGACAACAGCATGCCCCTGGCAGCTCTCCCTTTTAGCAGATCTTCTTCTTGAAGAACTCTCTCTTTCTCTCTCCAACATACTATGAGCTTCAGTTTCATCAGCGCTAAGCACTGGGTGCACTCGATTCAAATTTATTCATGTCCTGATTCACCCAATGTCAAGAGGGTCCTGTATCTGCTTCTTAGCAAAGGAAATCGCCTTCACTCCTGAGATGTTTAAACCTTAAAGTGGTTTACATAAGATATAATATATGCATTAAAATTATCAATAAAAGTTATAAGTTAAAAACATGTTAGCCTACATCCTGCACTATATTACACACACACACACACACACACACATTACATATTCATGCACATGTTAGCTTTACATGTCTGGGCACACATGCCTAAACAGATTTTTTTTTAAGCAGGTGCCGAGAAGAATACAGAGTAGGTACTTGCCTAAAGTCAATGGGCAGGGAGTTCCAAAGGGTAGGTGTTTGCCATGCTGAAAAATAAACTCATTGAAAGTGAAGAAGAAACTTGTAACACTTGTTATAAGTGTCTATGGCACTTATAACAGTGTCAGTTCCACAAATAGGTGGGCAGTTCCACAAATGACGCAAAGTGATCCTTCAAGTAATCTGGTCCCAAGCTCTTACAGACTTTATACACTAACAGCAAGTAGCACCCTGAATTTGGCCCAATAACAAATCAGCAGACACCGCAGAAAGTGCTTATTCTCACGGCGCATAGTCAAACTATGGAACTCACTCCCACAGGAAGCAGTGATGGCCGCCAGCTTAGATAACTTTAAAAGAGGATTAGTCAAATTCATGGAGGATGGGGGCTATCAATGGCTACTAGCCATGGTGGCTATGCTCTGCCTTCACAGTTGGAGGCAGAAAGGCTTCTGAATGCCAGTTGCTGGAAACCACAGGAAGGCAGAGCGCTCCTGCTTGCAGGTTTCCCCCAGGCAGCTGGGTGGCCGCTGTGACAAGAGGATGCTGGGTTAGATGGGGCATTGGCCTGATCCAGCAGGACTCTTTGCATGTTTTTATGCCGATTTCTGAGCAAGGGTGTAATATGCTGACAGGGTCTCCACTCCTGTCAGCAATCATGCTGCAGCATTCTGCACTAACTGCAGTTTCCAGACCTAATACAAGGGAAGCCCTGCACAGAGTGCATTGCAGCAATCCAATATTAAAGTCATCAATGTGTAGACTATCAGAAGCAACAAGCAGCTTGACTAGTTCTCCGGAGCACCAAATTCCATCGAGGTGGGTTCTCATATTACTTTCTCCCTGCCCAACACCCTCTCCGTTCCAGAAGAACCTGCCATCTCTCACGAGCCCCTTTTGGCCAACCTCCGTACGCAGCGCGCAGAACCAGCCAGTCTCTTGACTCCCACACGCGTCTGAACTCGCCATGAGTTGATTTATGCTCGATATCTCAAAAGCGCACCGTGCCAGTCCCACATTGGAGCTCTGGATTGTGGTGGTCTGTCTGTGTTTGTTTGAAATTGGGCCCGGCGAAGCTGACTCGGAGCAAAGACTCCTTGGAATGCAAGCCGGGGTCTATCCAGACAGCTCTGTCAGCAAGCTCAGGAAACTGGGCTGCATAAAAAGAGATGGCTGGGAAAGAGGCCCAGATTTCCAAGCAACCTGTAGAGCTCTCTCATGAGAACACGCTGCTTTTAAAGAAGAAAAGTGGAGCAATAATCTTAATTGGAAGGTTTTCATTTTTGTTTTCATTTTGTTTTTAAATCTATATGTTAATGAAGTCCCTGCCCTGTTCATAATTCAAAGCATAACCATCCAAATTACCTCCATCAACGATCTCTCATTGGATTAAGACGAAGGAACATGCGGGGAGCCAAATATTTTCCTTCCCAGGCAGAGATAAAGCTCAGAAAACACATTATGCATTAATTTGTAACTCCTTTGAACAACAGCAAACATAAGGAGGGATCGTGGAGTAGCTGGCAAGAACTCGCATCTCTCATTATGCGCTTCTCTGTTGGTGGAATTGTGGGGTATCTCAGAGTTCAAGATTCCCCATGCAAGAGAGACCTCCAAGGCCAGATTTGGGTGGGGACTTAGACATTGGCAAAAGGGGGGGGGGCTGCAGTCCATCTGCATATTTATACATCTGCATGCATATTTATAAATCACTGCTGTCATTTAAATAGAAATACAATACATCTCTCCATAATGGAAAAGAGTGTGGCCAAGTGAGCTGTGTGCCTGCTGAGTCTGAGGCCTTTGTGCACAGGCAACATCAAGCAACCCTCCCCACCTTGTTCTCCCTCCTTATAGCTCTTTATTTTGAAGATAGGAGAGACCACCTCCTTCTCTACAGGCCCTCTTGGCTGTTAAGATCAGCAGGCTGGGAGGGCGGGGAGAGGTTCCTCTTGGTAGTTCTACCACCCTCAGAATTTCAGGGGGTGTGTGCCCTGGTAGAGCTGTGGAATTTCCTCCCCACAGAGGGGTATCTAGCACATTTGTTGAATAGCTTTCACCCTATGCTGAAGACGCACCTCCTTACCCGTGTCTTGTATCACTCTTACTAAGGGTTGCAACCCTGCTCGCTCCTAGTGGCTCTGCTCAGTTAAGACACCAAAGTCTGGGAGTTGTCACAAGCTCATTCCTCAAGTGTCTTCTTCCATGATCTTCACGCCCTCAGCAGTTGTAGATCAAAATTATCAAGGGGCTGGAGCACCTATCAACATTTCTGCATTTGGGGCATTAGACACATTGAAAGTAATGGATGTGACCAACTTAAGTCCATTCAGGTTGGACTAAGTTGGGCTGGACTAAGTTGGCTACATTCCATAGCAATGACAACCAGTGGCTAGCCTAGGTGCATAGGGACACCCCTATATCTCAGAACCCATGGGAGCCATGGAGAATTATCCAGCCTGTATTCCTGGGGGGGGGGGTGCTCCCTGAACCACTGTGCACAGCCCTGTGTATTCCCAGTTTCAGCTCTGATGGTTCCTACCTCCCATGGCTGTGCAGCTGCAACCAAGCAACTCCATACCTGCAATGGCGCCTCCAGTGTATCCCAGATGCCATGCATAATGGGGACAGAGAAGGGGGGCAATTGGGATCCCCGTGGCAACTTCTGCAGACTTTGGAAGGTTGCTGTTCTGCAGAGGTGCAAAATCCACCATGCCTTCATGAGCAGGAAGCCAATCCCAGGGGGGTTAGTGAGGCAGCAAGATGGGCTTCAACTCAAGAGGGATACAACTGGGTCATTGGGATTGGGCTGCTGGTCGGGAAGTATTGGATGATGAGCATTTAAATTCGGCTCGGTGTGCTTTATTTGATTCAGGGAGAAGAACTGATTTTGCTGCCCTCTGATGGAAAGCAATGGCAGTGGAGTTCTAAACCAAGCTCAGTGGTTTGAACCAGGAACAGGTTAAGCCTTTGTTTGAATGCCCTGCTGTTGCTGTCTTGCATCTTTGGTGATTCGGCAAAAGTTTTTAAAGAAAGAGCAGAGATTTGGATGAAAGTGGTTCTAGGCTGCTTGTTCTCCTATTCCCTTTGCAACAGATAAATACTCTGTGCTGAGTGCAACAAAGATGATGCAGTTTACCAGGGATGGGGAACCTATGGCCCTCCAGATCTTCTTGAACTACCACTCCCATAATCCTTGTCCATTGTTTAGGCTGGATGGGGCTGATGGGGTTTAGAGTGTGTCCATATCTAGAGGTCTGCCACTCAAAGCAAGTAAATGAACAAAGATACCGTATTTTTTGCTCTATAAGACTCACTTTTTCCCTCCCAAAAAGTAAGGGGAAATGTGTGTGCGTCTTATAGAGTGAATGCAGGCTGCACAGCTATCCCAGAAGCCAGAACAGCAAGAGGGATTGCTGCTTTCACTGCACAGCGATCCCTCTTGCTGTTCTCGCTTCTGAGATTCAGAATATTTTTTCTTGTTTTCCTCCTCCCAAAATTAGTTGCGTCTTATGGTCTGGTGCGTCTTATAGAGCAAAAAATACGGTATATCTTTGGTATATTAAATGTGTGTACCTGTTTACTTCACCTGATATATGGGTGTGGGGGTTTCAAGCGCAATTTTGCAGATATATTTTTATCAGATATGAGAATTTGGTCAGGCTGTTGCAGGAAGAGAAGAGATCTATGACTAATAAGAAAGTTATCAAAGGATTGAGGCAGATCTGGATAACTGCAAGGGATTAAGTCCACAGGTGATCTTTACCAACTGTGCCACAGTTCCTAGTAAGAATCGACCAGAAAGAATGGATGACAAATTCTATTTTATGTCCATTTAAAGGTTAGCTTAGCTAATTCACACTTTGCAAAACAATATGCAAACTGAAACACAGCCGTCCTTAAAATTCTGCAGTTCTCCAAATTTTACAATGCAGTTTTCCAACCAAGTACTGTGTGAAGAAATGCACATACTTGGACAAACTGTGCACTGAAAGCATGAATATTCGTGACAATAGCTTACAAAAATGCATTATGTTTGCATGAAATCACTTTGCACAAAATGTGTATATTAGGCAAAACTGCAGACCAAAATGTGATTGTTAGGAGAAATTTTCATCTAAAAGGCTGGTGAATTTTCATGACTTTAATCATCATCATCATCATCATCATCACCATCAACTCTGTGATCTAATGTGGAGAACTGAAGCTTGAGAAAAACAAGAAAGTGAGAGAAACCATAACTGACAGATGTACCCATCCCAAGTAATTGCTGACTGTTGTTGTTTATTTTCCAGTTTGGGGGACCTGAAGTCTGTTCTTCAGATCTATGTATGATTAGCACAAAGGTTTGAAGGGGATTTTTGAAGCATGTTCAGTTGAAAGCACTTAGAAATTGCTCCCTGAAATCAGAGGCTATGATAAGTCAGGCTTCCTGCTTGTAAGGAAATTTCTAAGTGTGTTCAATCAAATGTGATTTTTCTTGGGACAGGGGAACCTTTATTGGTTTTTAATTTCAGTTCACAAAACATGCTCACAAAGGGAATACAGAGCTTAATGGTTGTTCAGGAAAGAAAGAAAGAAAGAAAGAAAGAAAGAAAGAAAGAAAGAAAGAAAGAAAGAAAGAAAGAAAGAAAGAAAGATACTAGTTGATGGTTGTCATCTTAAATGTTCCAATGTAGGTAGTCAAATGAAGGTGTTACTCCACAAGGTTCCATGTATTAATGGAGAGTGAAAACCATATTCAATTGCCTTAATTAAGTCAATAAAAGGGTTTCATGTTGTACAGAAGTTGTGAGTCCTTTTTTCCACATTGATGTTCCATTTGCAGGATGGTTAATTTGTTTGTAAGCACGATGCCCCATACTTGCAAAATCCAAACTTCAAACAGATTTGCATTTAAAGTTTCCCAGTTCTTTGCTATCACCAACCTAGCTGCAGTTAATAAATAAAGGTTAAGATATTTATTGATGGCATTCCTAATCTGAGGAGTACAATAAGATAATAGGGTTAGTTTTGAGTCTGGTTGTAGCAAACATCCCACCATCTGATTAATTATTTGAAATGTTTTCAAATTATTTGAAATAATTTTGCACTAAGTGGATGATGACCTAAAGAGCAGCTGATGTACTCAGAGATGTCGGGGATGGGATTTGTGTATGTATAGAATCATGGAACTGTGAACCATGAGGGTCATTTAGTCCACCCCCCTGCAATGAATGCAGAAATCTTTTGCCCAGCATGGGACTCAAATGCATGGCCCAGTCTCATGATCTGCCTACTGGACTTTATATTTATAGACTTGTCACCTGCTGTTCACACATGCAGGCAAAAACTAAAAACATTTCCTCACCCCTGCACAACTTCACACAACGCATAATTAAGATATGGGATTCATTCCCGCAAGAGGTAGTGATGGACACCAACTTGGAAGGCTTCAAAGGAGGATTGTACGAACTCATGGATGATAAGGCTATCAACAGCTATTAGCCACAATGGTTGTGTTCTACCACCACACTCAGAAGCTCCTAAATATCATGTCCTGAGAATCCTAGGCAGGTAGACTCCTTAGTGCTCAGTTCCTGCTTGCAGGTTTCCAAAAGGCATCTGGTTGGCCACTGTAAGAACAAGATGCTGGACTAGATGGGCCATTGGCCTGATCCAGCAGGACTCTTCTGATGTTTTTGTTTGAACAGTGTTTGCTAGATTAAGATGCTGCTCAGACGCCTCAAAAATGAGAAGTTTTCTTCCATGTGCTCTGACAAACATCAAAACAACCACCTTTCCCTTTTTGCTGTGCTCAAACTGGGCTCATCTAGACTGCTGAAGAGAAGGACACGTCAAGAAATAGGTGGCCAAAGTTGAAAGTGAGAGCAACGGGACTCTTTGGTTTGACCTTTACTGGGGCCAGGGGATGGAATAGATCCTTAGACTGTATCCACCCAACACCTGCTGAGAAAAAACCCAACCCTATTACAAGAGTTGGATTTACACTGGCTCAGTATAACACCCAATAAAGGAGGCCGAGCTGGTGCAGAGGATTAAAGAATTCTGGTCAACGGAGTTGTTTTATTTCTTTGGAGACGGCAAGAAAGCTGCAAAGCTTTGCCCAGTTATTTACTCTTCATTACCCGAGATGCTGAAGGGGTTTTATGCAAGCGGCTCATGTCGGGTCACGGCGAGGCTTTATAAGGTGCAAAGATTGAGGTGGAGCCAGGCATGTTCTGCACGAGAACAGACACACTCGGGCTCAAATGGAAAGTCAGCACTCATAAAAACTATGGGGTTTTCTTGGCATGGGGCCCTACACTCTGGGGGCTAATGAAAAGGGTTTTGCACCAGCCCTGTAAAGTGCCAAGGAAATTCTGAAGTACAGCCTGGGTATTCAGACATTGTACTATTCAGCTGGTGTCTCTGCATGCTGTTTTCTAAAGCCTTCCTAAAGCATGAAATAATACATATCCATGTTTATCTGGTAGTACTGCATGATTCAAATGGCAGTTCTTGGACTTCTTGAGAAACTTTTCTTCTTCTTCTTCTTCTTCTTCTTCTTCTTCTTCTTCTTCTTCTTCTTCTTCTTCGGAGAATTGTAGAGTTGGAAGAGACCCTAAGGATCCCCTAGCCTAGTCCAACCCCCTGCAATGCAGGAATCTCAGCTAAAGCATCCACGACAGATGGCCATCCAACCTCTGCTTAAAAACCTCCAAGGAAGGAGAGTCCACCACCTCCTGAGGGAGTTGGTTCCACTGTCAAACAGTTCTTACTGTCAGAAAGTTTTTTTCTGGTTTTTAGCTGGAATCTCCTTTCTTGTAACTTGAAGCCATTGTATCAGGTCATACCCTCCAGAGCTTAAGAAAACCAGCTTGTTCCTTTTTTCCATGTGATAGCCCTTGAGATATTTGAAGGTGGCTATCCTATCTCCTCTCACCCTCCCGTTTTCCAGGCTAAACATACTCCTTAAACCCGTTCCCCATAAGGCTCATTTTCCGGACCCTTGATCATCTTGGTTGCCTTCCTCTGCTTGTCAACATCCTTCTTAAATTGCGTTGCCCAGAATTGGACACAGTTACAACAATTAAAAATTAAAATCAGTTCCAACAGAGTACAATCACAGGAATTGGCTGGACCCTGAAAATGCACCTCTTATGTATCAAAGGCCAGGGTAAATGGGTGCATCTTCAGCTTAGGGGCTGCCACAGAGAATGCCCTCTCTTGGGCCACCACCTCCACCCCAAACTTCTGAGACAGGTGGAACTGCCAAGAGGGCTACCTTCATCCCTCCCCACCCCATGCTGATCTTAACACCCAGAATGATCTGTAGGGAAGGAGGCCATCTTTCAGATATTTGGGGCCTAATGTGTGTCCCACCTTAAATATTTGAAGGTGCATCCTTAAAGATTGTTGCAAAGCTTTCTCATTATTTATTTACTTAGAAACCTTGCCAGCTGCCCTATGCAGAGTCAGACCCATTGGTCCAACTAGTTCCATCAATATTGATTGGCAGCAGCTCCTCAGCATTTTAGGCAAGGGAGATTTCGAGACCTGCATGAAGATGCTGGGATGTAAATCATTGCAGTTTTTTTTAACGTTTTAGCCCACCGTTGTATCCAGACTCAGAAGAAAACCTGCTCCTGGATCTCAGGGAGTGTCATAAAAAAAATGGTTATGATATAGTTGTGTCCAAATGCATAGTGAACAAATAGCTTTCTAAAATAAATATGCTTGCATAGCTGAAATTCATTCTCCCTAATAGTTGTGCAATGCTGGCTTTCCTTCCCCTCTATGTTTCTTGAATGTCTCAATTCGTCCAGGTGAAAATGAATGCCATTCCCTGCGAATTTTTGTCTTGGGTTTGTTCATAAAGAAAATACATACATTGCACCATCACGTTGCAGTGTGTGCTTCATTGGATAAAGCACCTCTCTTGGGATAGGGAAAGAAGCCCTCAGGGCATGCATGAGTTTTTCAGCTTTGCTTTATTTACTGCAACAACATGTTTTAGACACCAAATGGGACCATTAAGTGTAAAAATGTTCCCTTTGGTAATTCGCCTAATTATCTTCCTTTAAACCTCAGCTGCCCTAGATCAAAAGCTTGAGCTGCAAATTACAAACCCACACACACACACAACCCCAGCAGAAATTGGCCTAAAGAACATAGATGTTAAATTAGTAGTCAGAAAAAATGGAGAAAGAGTTGTACAGATTATGATATAGCCAATCAGCCAAGATTTTACTGGCCCAGCCAGTAAGACTGTACCCTGTTCATTGGCTCAAAACAGGATACAGGAACAAGGAAACTGCCTTATTCTTAGTCAAACTATTGGTCCATCTGGCTCAGTATTCTCTGCACTGACTGGAAGCAACTCTTTGGGGTTTCAGGCAAGGAATATTCCCTGCCATAAATTCCATTAAGAGCACAACATAGCCTGAATTTCATTTTCTGTTTCTTAATGCTTTGAAGACACCTCTGACAAGGTGTGTGGGGTCAGGGAAGTGGCTTCACGGTTCTCACAAAGGGAAGCCAATCAGCAGCATGCACAGCCCTGAAAAGGGGGAAGGTAGCTTTGTGACTGACACAGAGTTCAGCCAGTCCAGTACTGTGCAAATCCTCATTCTGTTCAACTAAGGCTATGTACACTATAAAGCTCATCTGAAGCACTTCCCCACCCCTGGCTAAGAATTATGGGCAATGTGTTTTGTTCAAGGTTGCTGGGGATTGTCCTTCTGTGTGGGGTAAGCTACAGTACCCACAATTCTTTGAGGGGTGAAAGTGCTTCAAATGTGCTTTAATGGTGTGTTGTGTGTGCAGCCTAAGTTTTATGTGGAGGACAGGACAGAACATGCATTGTAACTGTGGCAATCATGCTCCCAAAGCTGTCTCACTGCCCAAATTTTGCACATCTGGATGCACTTGAAGGAAGCAAGAGGAGGAGGTAGCTACCAGGTTTTGCAGACAGCCATGCCAGTGCCAGATTCCACATAGATCATCACAGAGGAGGGGAAGAAATCTACTTCCTTTCTTCATCTGCAGCTCAGTTGCTGGGCACAAAGACCAGTTTTGTAGAGGCCACTTGGCGATTTGTGTGTGTGTGCACACGCGTGCACACACACACACACACACACATGGTACTGGAAAGTGGAGGGGATGTTAAAAAGCTTCTTCTCCTTGTACTGAGTTTTGCAATGATGATGTTTAGAGAGGAGAGGTTCAGTTCTGCAAATATGGGCATGAACAGGGAGGGGAATCATCCAGTTATGAAAAGATTTCCTGGGGGTGGGGGCAGAAGAAGTGTATGGCTATGTATATAAGGATATTTCCTTTCTTGGTGACTTTTATTGGGAATAAATCTTTGGTTAAGGTGTGAAAACTGGCAGGTCTCACAGCACATTCTGACCAACTGCTGAAGACCTGTGAATTTAGAAATAAGATTTGATTCCAAGGCAAACACTCGAAGAGCCCTAAATCATCCGAGGTTGCTGTCCAAAAGATTTCAAAGTGCTCTCGTATTTTCAGAAGGAACTATATTATTAACTTGTGTCGGAGTACACATAGTGGGATGCATTCTTCAAAAACAATCCGGGCTCCGGCTCTGTTTTATAATACAAAGCGAGTGATGTCTTTGCCGTAAAATCAACCAGTTCTCAAGAGGAAATAAATCCAGAGCCCCAAAGGGCCTGTATGTTACATAAATAAGCAAATGTTTATGCAACATTCCATTTGGAATGACCAGAGCCAGGCCTACCATTAGGAAGAGGGAGGCGTCCACCTCAGGTGGCAGATGATGGGAGGCAGAGAGTGGTGACGAGGTATTGGAAGCCAGCCGGCCTGTGCCCTCTGTGTTAGCCTGCTTCACTCAGGAGGACCCTGGCCCACTGCCGGCATACTAAATAAAATTCAACTGCCAATACTCAACTGTTCCACGTGATACCGGAACTGAGCCTTAGCATGGAAGCACCTCTGGAACTGTTGTATATCAGACACGCACCTTCTCCATTGTCTATTTGGGCACCTGCTAAAAACATTCTTCTTTCCATAAGCCTTCTAAGATATTTATTCCAGTTGGTATTTGTCTTGGATTTGAACTGATTTTGTTTAGGGTGGTTTTTTTAAAAAGAGACAGAGAGAGAGAGTTGTACCTTGGTTGCCAAACTTAATCCATTCCGAGAGTCCATTCGACTCCCGAAACAGTTCGAAAACCAAGGCAAGGCTTCCGATTGGCTTCAGGAGCTTCCTGCACTCAATTGGAAGCTGCATAAGCCATGTTGGATGTTCAGCTTCTGGAAAATGTTTGCTAACCAAAACACTCACTTCCAGGTTTGCAGCGTTCAGGAGCCAAATGTCTGAGTACCAAGGCTTTCGACAACCAATGTACGACTGAAAGATAGAGTTTTTATAGGTGCAGTTGTTTCAACTGTTCTTATATAAATAACTGGTTTGCATATCTTTTTATTATTCTGTAAATTGCTTTGAGGTGCTTTGTGGGAAACGATTCATAAATAATAATACCTGTGTCCCCCACCCCCTTACATGCAATCAACTTATGTGCAATCGCATAAATGTGCAGTGCTGGGAAATAAATAAATAGAATCATACCAGGAAATCATGGGGGAGAGTTGTAGTGTCCTTGTGACTTACGAGGAGACCCTCCCTGGAACTGATGGCAGCGAGGCCAGAGGAAGCCCTGAAGAGAGCTGAGGTGCAGCAGGACTTTTGTTTTGGCTGCTCAGCCTTCCCACCTAACAGCTGGCGCATGGGGCACCAGCCGCTTTCCCGCATGTCCTCCAGCTGTCCTCAGAGCTTTGACTCCAGATATTTTGGTCTGGATTGGAGAGAGAATGGAGGAGAGAGCTGTAGAGCAGGGGGAAATGGCCATTTGGAGGCTTTTTAGAGGGTGCTCCCCACTTTACGCTATGTCAGTTACATGTGCAGGGGCCCAGAGCATAACCCCTGCCTGTAATAATTCCTTCCTTCACATTGGAGATTAGAACTGATTTTCTAGCCACATCTACACATCCCATGACTGTGGGGATCCACGTGGTATGGCATTGCTTTAAATGTATGGTGCAGATGGAGCCCCTCTTTGAAAGCTAGTGGAGGTGATACTCCCCAGGTAGCCAGCTGTAGATACTAGATCAAAGGGTTCCCCCCTCCTTCTAATGGCCTCTTCGTGGTAACCACGGAATGACATCTTGAGTAGCTTCCGATCGTATCTGAACTCCCAAGATGTGTGGTCTCCAGATCCGATATGGAGATGCATCACTTTTATGACCCAGTCTCTTGAAAGCTTGTTTTGTTTAAACCGCTCTCACATTTTGAATGTGGCTGTTTTTCCCCCTAGACCTCACCAATTCTCATTTTATGTGACGTTGTTGTTGGGTGATGGGTTCTACCCCACTTCCCTTTTCTTTTACTATTAAAAACTTGTCTCAACCCAACATCAGTTGGGAAGCAGAAGGCACTTGTGGTGAAAACAATCACTGAATTTTTGCTGGCTATTAAAAAAGAAAAAGATCAGCCCACCCACTATCTACCTCAGAATTGCTGAAATGGGCCCTACCCCCTTCACCCTAAAGCAGGGGTGATGCACCCCACACCTGAGGACTGAATGTGCCCTCTTGATATGGCCTGAGAAAATCTCCCTGAGCTATGCTTCCTTGATCCTCTTTCAGCATTTTTTCCTAGATGGAGTGTGTCATACACTGTCACAAAGCCTTTTCCATGCATGAATGTAGGGATATAAGGAGCAGACCATCTGGGAACCTCTGACTTTTGTGGAGCTGGAATGCAGCCTACCGTAAAACTTTAAGATTCTTTTAACTCTCTGCACACGTTCTTCGTAAACTGTGTTGCCCAGAACTGAACCACAGTTTAAGAAGAATGTGCACAGAGGAGGGCAACCAAGACTATCAAGGGTCTGGAAACCAAGCTTTATGAAGAACAGATGAGGAAGTTGGTATGTTTCACCTGAAGATGAAAAGACCAAGAGGTGATATGATAGCCATCTTCAAATATCTGAAGGGTTGCCACATGGAAGATTGAATGAAATTTGGGGGGGGGGGGCTGCTCCATGGGGTAGGATCTGAACCAATGGATTTAAATTACAAGAAATGAGATTCCAACTAAGCATTAGGTAGAACTGTCTGATGGTAAGAACTGTTCAACGGTGGAATGGGCTAGCTTGGAAGATGATGGACTCTCCTTCATTGGAGGTTTTTAAACAGACACTGGATGGCCATCTGTCAGGAATACTCTAGTGATGATTCATGCATTACATGTGGTTGGACTAGAAGATCCTTGGGGTCCCTTCCAACTCTACAATTCTAAGAGTCACATTCGTTGTTCCACCTACTTCTGCCTCTAGCCACACCCACCATTGGCACACAGCCCTTGGAATGTTTTTCAGGAGGGAATGTGGCCTTCAGCTGAAAGGCGTTCCCAGTCCCTGTCTTAGAGGAAAGGGGGACAAAACATCATCTATGTTGGGTTCTACTCAGGCTCTAAGCCCTACCTAGAGATACCAGGGACCTTCTGTGTGCAATGCAGATGCTTTGCCACTGAGCTAAGTGGCCTTACAGGGCTGCTGAGATATGGTTGGGCAGAGTGTTCCTAAAGCGATTCTTTGGAAGATCCCTGTGAACAAAGGGAGGATGGAGTAGACTTTCTGTGACCCATGTCCATGTGCATCAACTCTGCTAATGCCTTTGATTCATTCAACTTTTCCATTGCATCTGAGGGCTGACTCAACGGAGTCAAGGTAGATGTTGCAATCTTAAAACCTGGCATCCTTTGAACATGAAGGCCTTTCAAGTTCTGGGCCTCGTGCTATGACCTGTTTGTCCTGCTCAGTAATAAAGACCTGGGTGATGCTTCACGGAGAGTCTGATACAATAGCCAGCCCTTCCCTGTGGCTTTGTAGTCTCAGGGAGAAAAAGCATGAAGGAATCAGTGGGGAGGCTCAACGCTGGTCAAGGCTTGCCAACATCAAAGAGACAGCTTGGATCCCTTCCTCCGAGATCAAGGATTGCTGGAAGAGTGAGCCAGCTCAAAAGCAAAGTCCCCAGTCAGAGACAGCTTGGGTTTGGTACACACAGATAATGGTTGCTCCCAGTGGAGTAACTCAGCAAAGATGTAAAGGCCAGTTTTGAAACTAGGGAGGGGGGACTTCAGCCAAGGGTGAGGGAGTCTGTGTGTGGTTCTGGCAGGAGAACAGTATGTGCTGGAAAAGAGGTCAGCCTACTGCTGGGATATCATCTTGCAAAATACTTGCTGGTGTTCGCTTCCACTTCACACCTACGGACAGACATCCTGTGCTGGGTGACAGCAAAAAGCTCTTCAGAAAGGCCTAATCTCCTCTCTCCTGCTCTTCCCCATTCGCTGGCTCTGTTCCGATTCCCCAGATTCCCCACCTCCTCCAATTTTCTCCATCTTTCTCTTTGTTCACATATGTGACACTTTTTATACATCCAAACATCTTCTGCTGAAATGCTTGGAATAGATTAGATTTGCTCAGAATGGTTGAATTAGTGCATTTGTGTGTGTGTAATATAGATACATTTGCACATCGCAAATGCTCCAAGTTGCTTTTGTTTAAGACATGGCTATGTGTAGGACCACAGATCCGATGCTTTGGAGTGGCCCAGATCCAATTCAGGGCCAACTTGACCCAGATCAGTGGCTCAAATGGATCTGTGTGCCTTCAATTGGGGTTTTTAAAAGCCCTTATTAAATGTGCAAAATGTCAAAAATGGGTGAGAAAGATGATAGACACAGGTTGCCTGCACATCTCCTTCTCCTCATTGCCAGACTGCACTAATCATGGGCCCTGGCTGCAGGGCAGGTAGGCAGGACAGAGAACAGCAATGACTGAAAGAAGACCCTGGGGAAGGATCCAGTGGTCTGGGAAGCTTACTACCCAGGTCAGGAGAACCCGAGGAAGGGGGTCCTGAGGGGGCTGGATTCCCCTCACCTTGTCCCAACTTCCCACCTGTCCCCAGGGGCTGGGAACCTGAACTGTCCATGGCTCTGCCCTGAGCCTTACAGTGTCTTTCCATTGAACCCTTCCATTGTACCTCCTCAGGGGCAGCTTGGATTTCTGACTGCATCACTGTGGCTGTGCCACATTGCTCTGCACATGGAAAAATAGAAGGCTTGCAGATTTTCAGATAGGATAATTTGTTTGCTTTATTTTTCAATTTCAAAATGGTTTAAACCCAGCAAGCTGCTCATTTGAGAACAAACCACAACATTCCCTAACTGACTTGGCCCTCCTGATGGGACTTTTTGGGGGTTGCCAATTGCTCTCGCTTTTTATTTTTTAGTTAGTTGTTTGTTTGTTTGTTTTTTAAAAAAACTTTATTTTCATCTATAATATATTGTATGCATCTGATCTGCCTCCCCACCCCCTTTTCTTTACAGGCAATCCATCCCTCCTGTTAACCCAAATCTTTTTTGGAATGTGTATCCAGCTTGCGGTAATAACGCTAGCAATAACATGAGCCAGTTGCAAGGTTGCCTATAAAATGAGGCTCTATAGGCATGAAATTTTTACGAGGACCATGATTAAAACACTTGCTGGATGGCATGTTTATGTAGAAAATCGTAGGATTTAAGGACTGGAATATGTACCTTAAAGAGTTCACTTTCCTGCTTTTAAACTGAACCAGTAATTATCCTTGTCTTCTTGTAGACTCATACAACTGTGCGACTGGAAATGGTACTCAAGGGTCATCTAGTACAGCCTTCACCAACTAGGTGTTCACCAGATGTTTTGGACTACAACTCCCATTAGCCACAGCCAGCATGGAGGGCAGCAGGTTGGCAAAGGTTGATCTAGACACTCCTGATGCACTGAGAAGGTTAAACCCCACCATCCTTAATACAGTGGTACCTTGGGTTACAAACTTAATTTGTTCCGGAGGTCCGTTCTTAACCTGAAACCGTTCTTAACCTGAGGTACCACTTTAGCTAATGGGGCCTCCCACTGCCACCATGCGATTTCTGTTCTCATCCTGAGGTAAAGTCGTCAACCCAAGGTACTACTTCTGGGGATAGCGGAGTCTGTAACCCAAAGAGTTTGTAACCCGAGGTGTTTGTAACCCGAGGTACCACTGTATTAGAGTTCATCATTTGGATTCGAGCAACAGTCCACTTGTTTTAAAAAAACCTAATTCTCTCAGAGTTCCCAGTCCTCATGAAGGCTCTGCTCTCTTAAAACAAAAAGATAAACAGCTGTCCAGCAGCTGGATGCACAGTCCTCTTGGCAGGCATGGCTTATTGGCCTGATTGTTTATGATAGTTGCTGAAGATGGCAAGCTATAAAAATCTACTCTTGGTGGTCGCTCTGCCATTGGCTACCAAGGACTTTTGATGGGGCCCATAAACCAGGGAGAGAGAAGTAAGGCAACACAAGGGGGAAAGGGAGTGAAACACAAACACAACAAGTGGTGAGACTGCAGAAGTGAGGTATAGCAGCTGCATCTAGGAAAGTGAATCATTCACAGGGGCATCCTTGCCCTACATTCGGGGGGCAGCAGGTTCTCGGAGTGGGTGAGAGCAACACTGGCTTGCCTTTAGTGCTTGCCAACATTTCTCTCTTCCTCAAAATGACAAGCTTTGCTATCACTTACAAATTCGTCCCAGCACAAGCTTTCAGAGTCCATTTAGAGTCCATTTAATCAGATGCATATACAAATCTTTGATGTGACTGCCTTTGGTTCCCTTCCAGCTCTATGATTCCAGAAGATTGCATAGTTAAATATTATGTTTATTTCAAGAAGCAATTGCACTATGTGAAGAAGTGTTTCCTTTTGTCTGTCCGGAATCTCCAGTGTGGTGTAGTGGTTAAGAGCGGTAGACTCGTAATCTAGGGAACCGGGTTCACATCTCTGCTCCTCCACATGCAGCTGCTGGGTGACCTTGGGCTAGTCACACTTCTCTGAAGTCTCTCAGCCTCACTCACCTCACAGAGTGTTTGTTGTGGGGGAGGAAGGGAAAGGAGAATGTTAGCCACTTTGAGACTCCTTCGGGTAGTGATAAAGCGGGATATCAAATCCAAACTCTTCTTCTTCTGGTTGCTTTAATTAGATTTCCAAGCCCAGGCAATGTGTACGGAGGTCCTGTGCTACCCACATAACTCTCCTCTCAGCCTCACTGATGTGATCCAAAGAAAAGGATAGCTATACATTTGGCTCCAGCTGTTGTCAGAAGCAGGCATACAAGACGCCATCCACAAACTCATCTAACTCGCTAACAGTTTAAGACCCATCAGCTACCCTCACCTGGTTTAGCCAGTCAGTCAAAGCCGTTTCTCAGGGTGTGGCTGCTGTCAGCATCTAGGAGCCACAGGTGAGAACTAAGAGCAGGGTGGGGACTAGAGGTGGGGAAAGGAGCATGATGTGTCCCCAACCAGAGATACTGTCCCTCTCCTAACACCCCATACTTAGATGACCACAAGTTCAAACATTATCAGAGAGAGAGACCTGTTTCCCTTCTCTCATAGTATTTCGTATCGTTTCCTGCAGGATTGGTGCTTTTGAGTGCATCCACTTCTGGGAAGACACTTTTACTTGGGAGCTGTTTCACCGCTTGTATGTTCAAAAGCTCATGATGATCTTGGGTTCATGCATAGTTCAGTGCACGTAGCAGCATGCAGCGCCCTCAAACAAACCACTGGCAAGATGTCCAAAATGTATCAAAACGTTTGCTGACAAATTAATTCCTCACTGCAATTTAATAATTGAGGATTAAGACAATGTCTATATCTGTAACGTTATTTCTCCTGGAAGAAGATTAATTTGTTGCTGGAGCAGGTCTTGAATTTCCTTTGATGTTTCTGAGCACACATGGGAGATCGCAAATTGCTTGGCTCTCTCGTTGAACTGGGGAAAAGAAAAGAAAATGCCCCCCTTTTTCTAATGGATAGGTTTTTAGGGACTTCTGCAGCTAGGGTGGTGATACAAAATATTCCACTTGTTTAACAATGGTCTATTCCAGTGATGTCGAGACTTTACCTCAGGGCCACTTGGAAAGCAGTCAAGGGTTCTTCAGTGTCAGGATCAGTAATAGAAGACAAACTTTCCTGAAAGACATTTGCTCAACTTTGCTATTTGTTGGGTGTGGTCTTGGGTGCATCCTCAGTTCATTCGGAGACATGGTGAGTCAAACTCTTTACGTGAACTCAGTTTCCAACCCATGACATCTACCCAGAATCCTTTGCAACAGTCAAGAATGGCTTGGCAAACAGTAAGAGCATAAGAGGAGGCCTGCAGATCAGACCAGAAGGCCACCTAGTCCAGCAGCCTGTTCTCATGGTGGCCAACCAGATGCCTGTGGGAAGCCATTGCATAAGGCAGGAGCACAATGGCACTCTCCTCCTTGTGATGCCCAGAGACTGGTATTCCTTAGAGCAGTGTTTCCCAAACGTTTTTGGGTAACGGCACACCTGTTAGCCGGAAAAAAATCTCGCGGCACACCACCATTAAAGCCCCGCCCCGTGACGTCAGCGCGCAGCGTCACACCGGGAGGGACGCACAAAAGCGAAAGTTTTTTCCCTCCCCCTTGCCGGGGTGGGAGGAGGCAGCAGAGCGAGGGCAGCTGAGGCGGCGGCGGCGATAGCGGGCGGAGGAGGGGGCGGCGGCGGGAGTTGCTGCTGCTGTTGTTGCTGCTGCTGCCCGGACATGCCGGCCTCCTCCTCCTCCGCTGTCTCGCGCTCCTCCCTTTTGCGCGCGCTGCCCCGCCGCTCGGCACCACCACCGCGGAGCCGCCCCCGGCTCGACGCGGATCCTCGCCGCCGCCGCCGCCTCTCACCGCCCGACTCGCCCGCCTTCCTCCCACGGCACACCAGCCGGTGTCTCACGGCACACTAGTGTGCCGCGGAATACCGGTTGGGAAACACTGCCTTAGAGGCATACTGTCCCCAATAGTAGATAGCAGAACACAGATGTCATGTCTAGTAGACACGAATAGCCTTATCCTCCATGAATGTATCTGTTTAATTATGTGCTCTATGAAAAATTATGAACCAGATTTCTCCCCCATCCTTAATCTAATCTCTTCTGTTTTCTTCCAAGCAATTGATATTTTGTGGTACACCGCCATTAATCTGGAGGTTTCATAGTTATTCCTAGCCCCCTTTTCCATGAATTTATCTGATTATGTTTTAAAGGGAAATAAGCTAGTGTGGCAGTGTGTTATAGTATTGGTTAGAGTGCTTAGAAAGTGGGGAGATTCACATTCAGTTCTGCTCTCTCTCACACACACCCCAACACACACTTTTTGGAAGGGTGCAAGTTTCGAGAAGATTTTCAGTGCTTCCTGTAATCCACAGAGCTGCCAAAATCATGCGGGTTTTTTTAATATAAAGTGCAAATTGTAATGCATATTACATTTCTACCCTTACCTCCTCCCCACTCCCCCCCCAAAAAAAAACCTCACAATGATCCCACTCAAACCCTATTTGAAGTCTGTGGAAATAACTGCGGATTAATCCATCTGCAGAATTAACAGAGGAAAAATGTGCAGTCTGGCGATATAAACAGGAAGTCCCAATAGCCTAGCTTTTTAATATTTGCTTATTGCTTTAGTGAATAAAAAGATGAATTGATGGCATGTGGGTCACAGTCTGAAAATATCTCCGTGGGCTTTAATATCATACTATAAACAAATGTCAGTCACAAAATATCCCCCCCACTTTCAGCTCCCCACCAAGAGAAAATAGTTCCCTTATTTGGATAGAAACATATTTGATATGAAGAACAATAGCCTTTGAATTACTTTGGCAACGAGCGAGAGAGATGGGCTCAGCTTTATTTCCCTTCAACGTTGAACTTTAAAGAGCGGCGCGTGAGGAGAACCCGCAGGTTCTGCTCTTCAAACGCCGGCCGCTGTTTTCTGGAAATTAAATTGCTCATTCCGGGAACAGACGGTACTTTCTGAGGAGATGCTGGCCTTTGGCTGTGCAGCCCTTGCTTTAAAATGGATGGAGATCCCCCCTCCCTCTGTGTCCCTCACCTCCAGTCTTTTACATCTTGGTTCAAAAAGAGCAGGCTCAGACCACCTACATTAAGAGAACTTGTGGAGGTCTCTCTACTCAGCTTGACCTGAGAGGAAGATCTCTCCTCCACCGTTTTCTTCACAGTAGTTAGCTCCATGTACTTCCTCTCTCCTTCCAGGCTTCCATTTGGATTTCTCTGGAGAGGCTGCCGAGTTAAACAGAGACAAAGTTCCTTCTTCTTTCCCAAGTCCCAGAGCTTCACTCCTACCTTCCGCTCTAACTGCGTTCGCTCAGTCCCCACTGCTCACTAATCAAAAACAAACCCGCCGCACACAGGTTTTCCCAGCGTTTGTGCAAATGTGAGGGCCGAGGGGTCTCTGGGATACGGACGGCCAGAGGGAAGTTAATCACCAGCAATGATGTCCTCCCCTCTCTGGGCCGACCTCTGCAAGGTCAAGTTGAAGACTGGTTTAGCAGCCTCTTGGGATCCTTGTGTAGCAAACATCTGGAGGAGCCCACCTGGTCTCAGCAGAAATTTACTGGACAGCCAGTGAATGTGAGGCTCTCTTTCCTCCATCTGAAGTTGCAAAATACAGAGGCAGCAGTAACATTATTTAAAAAACAAACAAAACAAAACAGAATTGAACAAACTGGCCTTTACAACACACCCAGAGCAGTGCCCCAACCTCACCATTTCTGCTCTGGCAACACAGTCACAAGACCTAATAATGCTGCGTGCAAGACCAGGTGTTCCTTCACTTCCTCATCTTGCAATGTGAGATATGCCACCATCTGTCAACAATGCATCTGGCAACAGGCCTGTCACTACACAAAAGGATAAATGGATGCAAATTTGACATTGGAAATGGCAATATCCAGAGGGGCATTTCAACCTCCCATGATATTCTGTAAGAACATTAAGGGGAGACAGTAGCTGAAACCACTGAATTACAGTGCATCAAGAGGTTCACTGCTACCGCTTAGGAACTGATTTTGGACAAAGGATAATAATAAAAAAAATCACACTGCATGGGTTGATTGGCTTACCAATGCCAGGATTTCTGTGTTATCAACAACAGCAACTGGTGTGGGTGTGAATAGCAACTGTTAACAATGTAATTATCACTCTGTAGTTTCTGCACTTCATTTCTCTAGTCACATTTCCCCTCTCTCTCTCCTCTACCCCCCCCTTGTCTCTGTAGATCTGCAACTCAGGATAACATTGATCCATTTATTTTGTTACATTTTTACACCACCTTCCCCCTTAGGAGCTCAAGTGGCTACTAGCCCCTGCTCAATTTTATCCTCACAACCACTCATTGAGGTAGGCTAGGCTGAGAGAGGCAGGAACTAGCCCAAGGTCACCCAGCAAGCTTTGTGGCTGAGTTGGAATTTGAACCCAGGTCTCTCGTGTCCCAAACCAACCTTCTAACCACCACTCTTCATGGATAAGAACACAAGAAGAGCCTGATGGATCAGGCCAATGGGAAATCTACCCTTAACTAGTAAGTCCCAAATGCTTCGTCAAGCTTTCCCTGCAGGAGAGTCACTCAGCCTCCTGATTGTTTGGGTTGCCCTTTTCTAAGCCTTTTCTTACTCTAATTCCAGGCAGAATCTAGGGATTGTAGAATGGGGAGGTGTGCATAGTGGAAATTGGGGGCTGGGTGAAGTTTCTGAGGGGCAGAGGAGGAGGAGGAGGTTCAAGTCATGGACATTAGAGAGAAAGAGGAGTTACAAAGCTCCATTCTCTGAAGCAAGGGAAGCAGCATGCTCATTTTGCACCTGGTGCTAGCTTAGAAGAAATATAAGCACCCTAAACAGAACCCTGTTAAGTCCGTCAGTATATACAGTGGAGTAGGTTAGTGTTAGAAGAGCTGTAACTCAGAGCTAACAGGATGATCTTTCCTATTTATGCACAGAGTTCAGCCAACAGCCTTCGAAGTCATTTAGATGTTCTCAGAGATTTAAAAAAGAAAAGAAAAACCATCTAGAAGACAGGCCTTTTTGTAAACCCACGGCGACATCCACACAGCCGACAGCGGGATCAGCCTTGTGGAAACAAATGACCGGCGGTGAGTGAAAAGCTGCACAGAGTTGGCTCCCGGGTGCCCCCAGAGCGGGAAAGAGCAGTCAGAAATTTCAGGCTGAGTTTGTGTAATTTATTTTTCGCCCATTTTTATTTATTTTCAGTTGAGCTCGGTGTTGGAGAACTGCAATAAATACAGGAGGCAAGAAACACAGCCATCCTCTGGAGGGATTAATATACGGGATGAAAAGTAATAAATAGAGTCAAAACAAAGAGGAAAGATGGCAGAGGGGGGAGAAGAGTGACATAGATTTTTTTGGAAAAGTGACAAGGCAAAAATGTAAACGGCAAGGCTTTATACGGCTAGGAAGGAAGACATTCTGTTCCTTCAGGGAAATGCAAAGACAAAATATCAGCTACGTTTAGTGACCCATGTTGACCTGCAGCCTCTCTGACCTTCCCAGAGTCTCCCGAACGAGCCCTGAATGACTTGCTAAAAGATGGGGAACGGCAAAGGGACATCAATTCATGTCTAGAGACAATACAACAAAATGCAAGCCAATAAATCCAGGGCAGGGAGGGCCACATTCCATGGTGCTCAACTTTCCGAGGGCCGTGTGCCAGTAGGCATAGCCAGAAACAAAACTGAGCAGAGCAATGGATGTAACCTTGATCTTTGTACAGTATGTGGCACTTAAGCCGTGCAAAAGCCGGAGGTTTCACCACACCCATTAACACCACTCCATCTTCTGGCCAGGTAAGCAAGAGGTGTTATCATAGTCCAATGGCATATTCTGAGGGATTTGGCCTGGGAACAGCCCTGTGTGGACCAACTAGAAAAACCTCAAAGGCCACATTTAGCCCCTCAGCTTGAGGTTCCTCACCCCTGCAGTAAATGGACCCACCTTAGCAAGGGGTGGAACCATTCCGTGAATAACTCTGTGTGCCAATGTCTACGTATCATCAGTGGATATGTGCCAATGGATACATGCCACCAGTCCTGAGTAGCTCCAGAGGCTGTGAAAGAGAAAAAGAAAATATTTAAGTTGGCAGAAGAGAAAATGAGAGAGAATTGGGCTGGCTTGTTTGGCATTTGAACGAACACAAAACCATTTTGCTCCACATTTTGTTTCAGTTGCAGGAACTCTAACTGGCAAATAAGAGACAACCATTCACTAAAAACGGGTCCTCCAGGAGAGAGGAGGCTTTTTCTCTATACCAGAGGCCATCATTGTGGCACCTGTGGGCTCAGTAGGTCTTCTCCTGATGCCCACACGTCCTCTGACTGCCCTCTTCCATTGGTCATGGGGTGGTAAAGACAGACCCTCCAATGGTCCCTCTTTTCCAGGGACAGTCCCAGATTTACAGTCCTGGGTCCTGATTTGATCCCAGAATGTCCCGCTTTTCCTTAGGAAGCCCCTACTTTCATTGGAAAAATAAGATGGGAATAAGGATAGGAGTCGATGAAGAATTACTGGGGTGTTTGGAGAAGCAGGGGGAATGTTTAGCACAAAGAGCACTGGTAATGGAAAAATAATACACCCCACCCCTGCACATGCCATATGGGTCTTGCACAGTAGACTGCGGCCACTGCAGCAACATATAATTTTTTAAGACACCATGAGTGACAGATCATACCTTTTTTAAAAAAAAATTATATTTAAATCCCACATTTCCCCATGAGGAGCCCAAGTTGGTGGTTCTTCCTCTCCTCATATCACAACAACCCTGTGAGGTAGGTTAGGCTGAGAGACAGTAACAGCAGAGGCAGATTTAGGGTAGCACGACTGATTCTGTCACACTGGGCACAGAGCCTCAAGGACACCACAACTATGACGTAGAATGGAAGGTGAGAGGCGGAGGACGCTGAATTTTGGTGTCTCAAAGGGCACCACTGAAATTTGAGACCCCCAAGTCCTGCCACTGCTGACAGGCCCAAGGGGTTTCACAGTGAGCTTCATGGCCAAATGGAGATTTGGACCCTCATCTACCAGGTCCCAGTCCGACACTAAACACGACACTACCACTGGCTTAGTCTTTACAACTACTCTATTCTGAACTTAAAAATGAAAAGCGTAATGCTGGTGGTCAACAAAAGAGGTTTAAAGACTATCTCAAGGCAAATCTAAAAAGATTGTGGTATAAACACCAACATTTGGGAAACACTTGCCTGAGAGTGCTCCAGTTGGAGAACTGTCTTTACCAAAGGTGTCATGGGCTTTGAAGACACTCGAACTCAGGATGCAAGGGAGAAACATGCTAAGAGGAAGGCACACTTGCCAAATCCACACCGTGATCAACTCCTGCCCAGAAACCAATGTCCCCACTGTGGAAGGACGTGTGGTTCCAGAACTGGCCTCCACAGTCACCTATGGACTCATTGTTAAAACCATGTTTATGGAAGACAATTTTACTCGGCCACGAGTGATCGCCAAAGAAGTCTTTACAGCCTTGTATTCCTGTCTAGCAGCAAAGCAGATACAGCTGCTGAAGGCAGAGGTTGGTCTTTTCTCCACATGATGTCTAATCAGGAAGCTATCTGGAAGTTTGGGACTGATAAGAATTCCAAGCTTTGGATTCAGGCCTGTAGCTCAGTGGTAAGGCAGATGCATTGCATGGAGAAGTCTCAGGTCTAATCCCAGCATTGCCTAGGAAGGGCTGGGAGAGAGACTCCCTGTCTGAAACCCTTAGGAGCCAATGCTAGTCAGTGTAGACAATACTGGCCTAGAAGAACCGGTGTCCTGGCTCAGTATAAAACAGATATATTAGGAAAACAGTATTTTTTATTTAGGTGGCTTCCGCCTTCATCAGTTGCTCAGATAAAAAATGGCATGGTGCTATTCCCAAGGTGGCTGTTTTAGAGCTCAGCGGCTGGAATGCTCAGATGGGCTTCATTCGCTGAAGCTGAGCCATGCTGGCATCACCTTCCAGGCTGAGGCCATGCAGGGCTAATGTGGCCAGCATGTATATCCAGAAGCTCTATCTTTTTGCTAACATTGATGGAGCCACTGGCATCTTTGTAGCAATGACTGGGAGGACTGACAGGCTGTGCATCTCAGAACTGGAAAGCTTAGCAATTGGTTGCTCCCCCCTCTTTTTTCGTTTTTCTTTGTCAAAACAGTAGATTCCTGGTTTCTAAAAAGTGTGGCTGGGTGTACGTTTACCTACGCACCAGCTATGACACTCCTTTGCATTGCACTTAGAGGATAATAATATATATATTATAATGTAGGATCTGTAGGTGTTCTCTTTGATGTGGCATGTTCTGTTTATCCTGGTGTAGCACTCCTTTCCTCCCTCCCTCCCTCCCTCCCTCCCTCCCTCTCTCTTTCTCTCTCTCTCTATATATATATTCAGGGTGCTATAACAGGATGGAATTGTAATTATCTTTTACCTGTTTCTATTATATATACAGGGGTGAAAACTCCACACTATTAGAAACACTTCCATTCAGCACACCATCCACTGTGGCTGCCCCTTCCATCCCCACATGACAAAAGACTGAGTTCTTCTTGCTGAGTAATCTGACCAGCTGCCCTTTCAGTTCCCATCTTTCACTCTGCCAAATGTTGAGTCCCTGGGACTCCAAAGGGAGGGGATCTGAAAACAGAGAAGACACCATTTGGCAGCGACGGCACATGCCTTCTTGCAGGGTGCCAATGGAGAAGCTGTGCTGGGTGGGTTTGAGATACTCCAAAAACCCAAGCCACACCTGCACTATCCATCGAGCACAGTATCATGCCAGTTTAACAGCCACGGCTTCCTTGCAAAGAATCCTGGGAGCTGTAGTTTGTTGAGGGTGCTGAGGGTGGGTAGGAGACCCCTGGTCTGCTCACAGAGCTGCAATTCCCAGAGTTTTCTGGGAAGAGGGATTGGTTGTTAAACCATTCGGGGTTAGCTTTATCCTCCATGAATTTGTCTAAATCCTCATTATGAAACCATCCAAGTTGGTGCCCATCACTGCCTCTTGTGAGAGAAAATCCCATAGTTTAACTAATGCACTGCCCTTTCTTTTATCTATCCTGATTCTTCCAACATTCAGCTTCACTGGATGGTCCCGATGAAGTATTATGCAAGGGCGGGGGCTGGGAATGTTTATCCACTTTTTCCACACCATGCATTATTTTATAAACCTCTGTCATGTTATTCACTTTTCCTCTAACCAAAAAGGGACCAAATGTTGCCAGCTTTCCTCTTTAGGAGTCGCTCCATCCCCTTGATCGCTTTGGTTGCTCTTTTCAGAACGTGAACTTGGCTAATCCCCAGCCAACCATTCGTCCTTAGCACAGAAACACATTTTCTTTAGCACTCGGCCTCCTCTTCGTGCAGGAAAGGAGTAAGAAGTTTGCAACACCTGGGGATCTCAACCTCTTTGGGCCCTAAACATGACCCCATGAAGCATAGGACAGTGCCACCTACTGGTCCGGCACAGCACGAGCATGCTTTCCTTGTGAAGGAAAACTCATTCCCGCTGAGAGGGTCTAGCCTTTTCAGATCCAATTAGGAGAGAAAACAAATGAAGGGCCATAAGATGGTGGTGATGATAGGTGTGTTGTTTCTCCACCACTTTATTTCACTGCTAAGTTAATAATGGGTACTCATTGTTCAGATAACAGAGCAGGCCACAGAAGCTGTAAGATGGAGGTAGATAATAAGCATTAGCACCAGAACTGTGCAGTAAAATTATTTATGACAACACTGATTCATCACAAAAAGTGCAGTGCTCTGGCTTTAGGTTTTAAGTGGGAAAGGCTTCAGGTTCTTAAAGCATAGAATGACCTTTTTTCATTTTTCCCAGGGTGCAAAGGCTCTGGGTGCCCATGCCATATAAGGATTTGGGCCAATCGGGTTGTACCTGCAGAGATCTGGAAAGATACAGTCCCAGAAAATGAGCCTTCAGCTTACTTTAGGGTTAAACTCTGTCAAGACTTTATTCAAGCCATTGCTAAGGAGAGGGACAGACAGGTCAGAGGAGGTTCTACTGGTCTGAAAGTCCTCTGATGATGAGCAGTTTCCTACAGGTTTATATAGTACTCTGTAGTATATAAGCATATCAGCAGATAAGAAATGAGTTTGTGCCATTTTGCTATGGTGCTAGTAAATAATTGAGAGCCAGTCTGGACACATTCAAATCATACATTTAAAGCTCTATGGTACCACTTTTAACAGTTGTGGTTTCCCCCCCCCCCCCAAATAATTATGGGAGGCATAATTTTCAAGGGTGCTTTTAGGAGACTCATATTCCCCTCCCAAAGCTACAATTTTCATATCAATTTAATCAAAGCCTCTTCATAGTGAACTCTGGGAACTGTAGCTCTGTGAGGGGAATAGGGTTCTCCTAAACAACTCTCAGCACCCTTAACAAGCTTTGTCTCCCAGAGTTCTTCGAGGGAAGCCATGACAGAATCATGGTGCCTTAAATGTATGGTGTGAATGTAGCCTCTGATACAGTGAGCAAAGCACTGAGCATTGAATGGGGAGGTGGAATTTTGGGCTTGGCTGGGGCTGGTCAAATTGTTTACATTCAGTTTACATTTCAAAGGCCAGTGGTGTGAATTTCAGGGGTGGGGAGCACCAAAGAGTTTTGTGTCCACTGTCTCATCATTGAAATTATGGGTCTCTCCATCCCCAGCCATAACAAAATAGCCCTATTTCCCCCCCCCCTCCACTTCCATGACCATTCTCGCTCAGTACCAATGCAAACCAACCTTTGCTCCTTGGAAGACACATTAGATGCAAATGCAAATGCAAAAAAAGAGAGAATGGATGCTTCCACATGGGTGTTTATTGTGGGATGGGTGCTCTTGGTGTGTGCAAGTTGCTTTGTAGCATCCACATGAAGTTGTTGGCATCAAAATGCCAGCCTGCATCCCTTCCCTTTAACCCAGATTTACCTTTTCCATGGAAAATCCGGTGAGTTTTTATTTTAAAAAATGTTGCCAATGCCCTATTTGTGATCTGAATAACCTATTAGTACTATTAGTAAGTCCTGCTCTGGAAACCCACTGTAAATTTAGTGGATAAATTTAAATTGTGAGGTGAATTTAGGTTGCAAAATAGGCTTTTTAAAGCAGAGGTATGAACAGCCTTGCTTAGGGAAACCCCATTTCCAACCTCACACCCTGCCCTCCAAAATACCATCCTTGGACATACTGCTGACTGCCAAACATGGCCCTGTCATGGTCTATGGATTTACTAAGCTAGACCCTCCGGAAAGTTGTGTATTCTGCATCCATCCATCCATCCATCTTCAAGTCTTTTGTGAGCCCTCTTCCCCAAAGACCTGCTGGTAGACTGCTTTTTTTTTTTTTAATGCCCCTCACAAATGTGCGTTGCAGATGTTGGAATATGTCGGAAAAGGAACTCCCTTTCCGCAACTCTCCAAGCTCCACATCGATCTCTTTCGCCTTCCTCTGCAGCCCGGTTATTTTCTCCAGGCTGCTGTCCGTTACCCCTTTTCTCACTCATCGCCTTGCGTGCTAAGGGTTCGCTATCTGCAGAAGGGCATGTTGATTAGAGATAATTAGAAAAGGTTCAGAAGCCTGAAAACTTTCAGAGCTCAGCTCCTCTACCACCACCAACAACCCCCCACCTGCCCACCCCCTGTGAGAATGTAACATGTCAGGGCCCTGATAGGAAAATTACTGCAATTGTCAAAGCCACACAGAAACCCCTGCCAATTGATCCCAACACCTAGCCACCTGGAATAATAAGGAGCCAGCAGGACTTGCCAAGCTCAAATCGACGGAGATACGAACCAGATTGGAAAACGGGGCTTCCTTTCTCACCAGGAGTTGAAGGGTTTTGTCAGTTCCCTGATATGCACCTCATTTATTTACTCCTTGAGGCTCCTAGTCATCACTGGATTATAAAACACTGAGAGCTGATCCTGGACTATATTTTTGGCACGCCATATGTCTCTCTGCCTCACTTACTTCTTTGCTGCATTTTTATACCTTAGCAACACAGTCGAGTCAGCTTATGATTTAAAATCCATGGCATGTTATCCAATGTGCATGGCACGTAAGGAAAAGGGGATGAGGATGGGAGAGGAAAATAAACTGATTTGGGTTCTGCTTGTTATAGAAGGTTATGCAATTGTTATAGTGTTATAGTGCTGGATTTACTGCAGCTGATGGAGACCCTTCTGGGAGGGAAGGAGCCAAATGGCTGAGCTGATGGAAGGGACCTCACTGTCTCATCTGTTCCTTAGATGCAGTTAAGATGACACTCTGTGCTGTAGTAGATAGGTAGCCGTGTTGGTCTGCCATAGTCAAAATAAAAAAAATTTCTTCCAGTAGCACCTTAAAGACCAACTAAGTTAGTTCTTGGTATGAGCTTTCGTGTGCATGTGTATCTGAAGAAGTGTGCATGCACACGAAAGCTCATACCAAGAACTAACTTAGTTGGTCTTTAAGGTGCTACTGGAAGAAAAAATTTTTATTTTGACTCTGTGCTGTATGCATGAATTCATAATGCAATGAACAGTGTCTTTTAAAAGTCTTATTTATCCTGGTATATAAGTCTCCCTACCCCACCATTCCCCACACCTAGATCCATGAACATCTACAGGGAGGGTTCCTTCATAAGTACAACTGTAATTACAAATGATCTCTCTAAAGATCTTAATGCTCAGCAGAAGGAGGAACTACAGTACTCAGTATGCATAACGTTAAGTGTGATGTTGGCTGGCTCATGGTAATGTAGACAGCTAATATTCTCTATGCATGCCTTGAAGATTTGTGCTTACTTTCATAAATCTCTGCCATTTATAATTTTTATTTGTATTTCCCCTTAACTAAAAGTTCCCCAATGCTTTCGCTTTTCCTGCTAGAGAAGGTGAGCCAACATTTGTATCATTTCTGGTGGCTCTTTTCTGGCCTTAGGAATCCTACAAGACTGCCCAACGAGGTGGTTTGTGTTTTTTTAAAGTCCATCCAAATGGTTCCAGGGCTTGTAACCAAGATGTAAACTGAATTTCCCCGACACTTCAGAAGTTTAATGTGTTTCTTCAGCTGTGCTTACCACACAGGGGCAAAAGCACTTTTCTTTGCAATTGCGTGCAACAAAGATGCGTTTTATGGAAGCTGCAACTTCAGGCCGTTGTGGGCACATCTTGAAAAAATCTCCTTGTTGCCTTTGAGCCCGTTCCACCTATTGCCAAAAGTTAGCGTTCAACAGGCCCCTCCGAGGAGTGGAGTGGGACTCTCTCCCCCAAGATTCGCTGCAACAGATAAAGGAGCAAATGCACAGCAAGCAGGGCAGCTCTGAGGCAAAGCGGAGAGGCTACAATTTGGCCGCAGAGCTCTGGACAGTTGGCACATAAATTTCTCACAACGGGCAAATGTCAGGAGCATTAACACCTAGTGTGGAGTGTAATCATTTCAATCTGTTAGCCGAAGGGGGGCGGGTGGGCAGTCTAAGTTACATTAACACACACACACACACACACACTGAACGCAGCAAGGAATCAAAGCTTGGGAGGTCCATCTTGCAAACTATTTCAGGAGGTTGTAAATGTTATGTAGAAAGGAAGACGAATCCAGGATTACCCAAGTAGTGCGATATGCTTTATAGGTTCAGAACAATTGATTTAGAGATAAATATAAGCCTGCCTCTTAGGAGCAGCAAATGAGATGGGTCAGTCTGTGCTGGGCTGAATGTCAGGTGGGGTGTTGAAATGGCTGTGCATTTCTCCATACCAAAATTATTCACTGGGCATTACAAAACAAATGAGCAGACGGTAGGGAAAGTCTGGGTAGAGCATCCCTAAGGAGCATTCAGCCCTTCAGTTGCAAAGCCCAGGACCAGGTTGAGCACATCAGCTGCTTTCTAAGAACTAGACCCTAGAAAGGTTAAAAAAGGAAAAAGAGCCGATCAACTTAATTAATTAACATAATTCTGCTGTTTTTCATTAAAAGAAATAATCCCAAGGCGGTTTGCCACAATAAAATCATAGCAATAACAATATACAAAAATAAAACAGCAAGACGTCACCATTGCAGTACTAGAGTTGTTAAAAGTTGGCATCTAAAGTCAGGAAACATTTGTGCATCTAAGGTATGCTATTGATAAATATCAGAAGCAAGCCAGCTGTTGGCACCTTCTATGGTGCAGAGTAGAGGTTTGTGTAGAGCAAATGTACCAGCAGGAGTGCTGGATTGACTCCTAGTGGGATAACAAGGTCATTTATCTATTGAAACCCTCTAGAGTGAGCAGTGCTAAGCTAGTGAATCTGGCTAGAAAGTAGACTTCATCTGTTGCAATCACACACAGAGAAGTGCTTGTAGGTAAGAAAATAACACAGTGGCTTGTTGCAGAAAATGCATACCTTGGATAGGAAAGTTTCTCATTCTAGTCTAAGTAGTGTAGAGAAGAACAAGGCAGATATACTTGCTCCTTTCCTGAAACAAAGACCAGCGGAAACCAGTTCACTCCTTGCTTCTGTGATGACACTTGTCCTCTGGCACTTTTCCTTCCGAGATTAGGGTTACACTTTCACCAGAGAGGATAGTTAAAGATGGCATATGGAGGTCCGAGAGAAAAGTGTGAGGAGGAGGGAGTTGTAAACAGGATGCAACCTAAGACGTATCAGCCTAAACAACAAGGAAATAGAGAAGGAAGCTGATTGAAACAAAATTCAGCTCATGCTGCTTTTGCAGACCTGGAACCCCATCATGATGGGGAAAAGATCTGTTGGTTTGATGTCTGCAGATGCCAACTGCATAAAACAACTTGCTGTGCATGAGCCCTTGACTATGACTAAAAATAATAATAATCTACAGGGACCCTGTGCATGGCATGCCCAGCACACCCCTGGCTTGTGTCCTAAGTCTTTTGCTTTACTACTCAAGGCTCGAACATTGCAGACATATGATGTCACTCTTTCTCAGCAACACAGGCTCTGCAGAAGCAGAAATGGAGCTGTCGCTAATGGTTGGGGGGGGGTGTCCTCAATGTGCCAGGCCACCAAGATGCTTTCTCACATGTCCTGCTTTGCCTCCTATCAACTAGGAGTGAATCCAGATTACCCAGGGTGATTCCAGCAGAGACAAAAATGATCAGTCACATCTATAAAATTCACGTTTTCTGAAACAATGCACAAACCGAAACAATGCCATCCTTTGGAATTCTTTTGAGTTACTCAAATTTTGCAATAAGTTCTCCCACCTGAAATGGGAGGAGCTGTTTCCCCCTCCTACTGGATCACTGCAGTGCACTCTATGTGCGGCTGCCCTTAAAGATGACTTGGCAACTTCTACTGGTCCATAATGCAGTGGTCAGATAACTGGTTGGGGTCCTGTTTAGAGCTCACAAAATCTCTGCTTGAAAACAGCTGCCCTGGTTGCCTGGTTCAAGGCCCCAAATACCCGAAACACTGCCTCCTTCCCCACAAGCCCACTTGGGTGTAAAGATTAGCAGAGAGGGCCCTCTTACTAGTTCCAATGCCCCCAGAGATTTGGGGTGTGGCAGCCCAGAAAAGGACATTCTCTGTGGCAGCTCCTAGGCTGTGGAATTCTCTCCCCACTACAGGGATAATCACCCATCTAATTCTGAAATGTTTTAACTGAATTAATATTGTGGACAGATCCCCACTATACATCGAGAGCATATTCAGCACATGATTCAAGCACATGACTTTCCCCAAAGGACCCTGGGACCCATGGTTTCCCCTTCACAGAGATACCATTCCCAGCACCAGGATCCTTTGGGAAAACCATGTGCTTGAGGTTACCAACCAGTGTTACAAAGCCAGATCAGAGTGAGGGCGATGCTTCTTGCTCTCGCCCTGAATAGGCAAACATTTCCCCTCCATTTCTCTGCCCTGTCCCAGACTGAAATGACTGTGTGTGTGTGTTTGGCAGGGGTCACGTTTCTCATACAACCAGCCCTTCTGTTTCAGCTTAGCCCTGAAGTTTGTGAGATGGTAAATAATAATCCCCACTTGCCCCTGATTAAAGACATTACTCCCTCACTTGCCCTGCACAAGAGAAACTGTGTTGCTGAGTTCCTTTTATGTGAAACATAAAAACGCAAAGAAGATGACATCACCCCAGGCCAATTGCTCTTTATCGTACAACAGATGCATAATGACTTTTTAAGGCTCCCTCCAGACCTCAGCCGGGCTCTGTTGTACATGTTGACAAGTTTCATATAAAGCTGGAACTCGTCAGTCCCAGCCTCAAATTCCCACCATGGCCATTGAAATCCGTGATTAATAACACTGCCTATCTTATCTGCTTCAAAAAATGAAAATAAAAGGAGGGCGGGTTGTTTCCCTTTGATTACGGCCTATGGTTTAACAACAGGAAAATCACCCACTGAGTTCACGATTGCTTTTACAGCGTTTAAAAAAGCAAGGGGGGATAGCAACTTATATACATGTATATATATCCCATTTCTCATCATCAGGCAAATAAGATAGCTGGTCAACTGCAGTGAAAAATTGCAGTTTCAGCAGCAAAACAACAGCTCTGCTTTTTGCAAAACAAGAAATATGGAAATAGCCATAACTGGAGAAGATGGTGAATATGAGAACAAAATACTAATGGACCGATAAATCCTCCTTCCTAAAAAAATTAAAGTCTGAGACAATTTCCTGGGTGGTTTTTCACAGCCTACTGAGAGAAACAGAATGTTGAGAGTAAGGGAATGACAGTTATCCGATGCCAGAAAAGCCATATTTGGAGTTGATTGACTGTGGCCACAATCCAAAATTCTAGGCGGGGGGGGGGGGCGAAGGAAGCCTCAACAATAGCTGACTTTGTTTGAAAGCCTTTAAATATTTGTCCAAATCAGGATCCTTCCCTAGGTCTTCCGATGTATATCTACTCCCTCTGAATTCAAAGACGTTTACTCTTCCAAGTAAATTGGACTAGGGTTATTGCATCAGAGATTACATGGGGGCAAAAAAGGAAAAAAGAATTGGGTGAGGTGGGGAAACTCAGACCTGGGGGGTAGAATGTGGTCCTCCAGACCTCTTTTCCTGGCCCCTTAGGACTCAGCCACACACCCGTCTCCAGGAAAACCCTCTGCTGGCCCTGGTTTGGCAGATGACCAAGCAGGTCAAGTTCATTAAGCTCTTTGGAGTGGTGAGGATCAGCAGCCTGCTGCAGGAAATGCTTCTGGGAGTTACAGCATTTGGAAGTGATGTGTCTTTCCCACCTGTATGTCATAAAACCTCAGGCCTAGGGGATGAATGCCACCCTCCAGATCTCTCTGTAAGGCCTTTGATACTCTCCACAAGCCATCCTCCTCGCTGGTTTTCTGTCACACCTGAAGTGTTTTTGCCTGGCTGGAATGTTCCCTTCAACTCTGATGGTGCCTCTTGCTTGGCTGGATGGAGGATGGGTGTGTGGATGTGCATAGAAACCAGCTTTCTATACAAAGATAAAATCTGCATTCATTGCGCTCCTTTCTTTGGCCTCTAGCCCTGCCCACCACTGGCATGCAGCCCCTGGGAGGTTGCCCAGAACAGAAGGTGGCCCTTAGGCTGAATAAGGTGGTCCTTGCCCAAAGGGTTGGGGATATAGGCAGGATGGCTTGGCCAACTCTGGACTACAGAAGCCTGTATTCAAGTTCCTGGTGAGTTTCACATGCAAAAAATGCAACAAACATGCACTTTCTTTCTCTCCTAGCCTAACCTGCTTCACAAGATTGATGGAGAAAATGGGGTTTAAAAAGCCACGCACACCACCAGCCTGAGTTCCTCAGAAGGCTAACGGAGAAACACATAGGACAAAATGAGTATCAGGCTGGCAACCCTGTGCACATTTGCCTCTGAGGAAGCCTCAGTGAATGCAGCAAGACTGATTTCTGAGCAAACAGGCATAGGATTGTGCTGAGCATCTCAGAGCTGAACTCCAGGCAACAGTCGAGAGGAAGTCAAGAATCAGAAGCCAAGAGGTCAGAACCAAGGAATTGAATAAGGTCTCATTGTAGAGAGAGAGGCTGGGATCCAAAACTGGTTCTACTCAAGAGTAGGCCCATTCAAGTTGATGGATAACTTTGGTCCATTAATTTAAATGAGTCTACTGTGTGTGGTTTGTGGACCACAGTAAATTCCTGAATTAGGCAGACTTGCATACAAAAAAAGTTTGTACACTCGGGTTAAGAACTTAATTCATTCTGGAGGTCTGTTCTTAACCTGAAACTGTTCTTAACCTGAAGCACCACTTTAGCTAATGGGGCCTCCTGCTGCTGCTGCACTGCTGCTGCATGATTTCTGTTCTCATCCTGAAGCAAAGTTCTTAATCCGAGGTACTAGTTCTGGGTTAGTGGAGTCTGAAACCTGAAGCATATGTAACCCGAGGTACCACTGTATTAGGAGAAATGTGCATTCCAGTGCTGATAAATTTTCATGAGGCCTTTTTTTTTTAAGGCAAACTGATTTGAAACTAAATTTAAGACTGGAAAAGTGAGAAACTGAGAGAAACCAGAATCAACAGATTTGTCTATCCATTATTCTATTGCAGTCAATAGGTACTGCTCAACTGTGGATTTTGGAGCTTTCCATGGGGCTGTGCACATCTGGATGCATGCTGGGGAGAATGGGGAAAGATGGCTGCCTCCTTGGTCCAGTTATGAGCATCACAGAAGCAACTTGGAAGGGCCACTGGCAGAAACAGAATGATGGACTAGATGGGCTTTTGATCTGACCTAGAGGGATTTGTGCTCTTCCGTTCTTACAGTGCCCACCATAACAGAATGTTTGAAGGCTCAAGCAGACAACTTGGAAGGCTGCTCCTCTGCCTTGTCAATGTCACTGATCCAATGAAAACACCATCCGGACCATCTTGGAACTGAAATGCATTTGCAAAGAAACATTTCCATGAAAATAACAAGAGATGGTTCTACTCTGGTCATAACTTGGCTCCTTCGGCTCTACCTGTGGATCCATGTTCATGAATTCCTCGCCTGGAGGAACTAAACAAAACACAAGAGTGATTGGGTTCCCCCTCCCCTTTCCTTTTTATTTTTACAGCTTCGAAGCACAGAAGGGATCATGGTTAGGAGAACATATACCCGAGTCTCAAGTTTATCGCAATTATCCAAACAAACGCAGTTTCTTTAAGGCCCAGGACCAGAAATTCCAATTCAAAATGTTACCCCACCCCAAATTCAAATAAATATATGATTTATGTTCTCATCTCCTCACAGCAAGGGACAGCCTTTGAGCTGAGCCCAAAACTCAGCAAACTCCAACATTATCTCTTCAAGAAAGGGAAAGACAATTTCAAAGGCAAAAGTCCATTGAAAACATGTTACCGGCGGCCCCTGGATATACAGCTATGCCGCTCCTGCAATCATATATGATTCTCAGCAGAATATGGGATGAGGCGGTGGATGAGATGGCAAAGATGAAAGCCCAAGCCCTTGAACGGAGCCCAAAGCCAACAAAGGAGCAGTGGGGAATGGTCCCTCTGAGATGGACACACATCTCCTGGCTTCAGCTTTGCATTATTCCTTTCATTATAGCCCAGCAGGGGTGACTGGCCAATCTGCCTGACTTGCACTGAGGCACCATATCCAGCATCATATTCGGACTGCTCCCCCACTGGCTGGCACGCAGCTAGCAAATTGCAGGGCTGATAACAAGGCCTGAAAGAAAGAACTGAGCGCAGGGCTTTGTGTAGGTTTAAGTTGAAAGTTGGGTGCATCCCTATCAGAATGCCACAGAAAATGGATTCCCTAAGAAACATGCGTAGCAATCTTCTTCCTTAATGGTGTCCAAGGCAAGGGTGAATCAGCAACACCCTGGAATGTTTAAGGCATTAGGTATCATGTCCCACCACGAGACTTTGAACTTTACAGGGAAGGGCCATAGCTTGGTATCACCAGGGAAGCTGTGGCAAAACTGTGGGAGAGCTGCTGCCTGTCAGTGTAGACAATGCTGAGCTAGATGAACCAATCGTCTGAGTTGGCGGTTTCCTATGTTCCTCCTAGGCTAGGTTCTTCTCCCAGCTCTATGAAACAGCACCATCTTTTGGCAGGATGAGAAACTGGCACATTAGACTCACTGAAGAGCAAATCAGAGGGATATCAAAATACTTGGCCGTTCCCCTTAATACCCTCATCGTTAGTCTACCCAGCCTTAGAATAGCCAGGGATTGAACCTGGGACATTCTGCATGCAACGCAGATGCTCTACAGCAGCCCTTTGCTAAGTCCTCACCCCATCCATCAGGGGACCCTCTTGCCACGGTTGCAACTCAGGGCAGATGGCATCCACTGAAATTGCCAAAATAATTCCATGTTCCATTATTACGGCAGAACTGTCTTTGAGAGGCCCTAGCTAACTACCAAGAAAATTTAATCTCTCCCTTAAGCATAGGGAAAAGAGCATTTGTCAACAAAGTGTACTTTTAAAAAAAGAAGAAGAATAAAAATGAAAGAAAAATCCCCTTGTAAACTGAGCAAAGCACTTTCCTTGTCCTGCCATCATTTACAACTGGATTTTAAACGTTTGTTACATAAATGGCTCCCTTGGGGGAACAGCTCCGGTAAGGGAGCCTGACAGTTTCAGAGCTTTGCTGCCGGTTTAGCTCTTCCTGCTCCTCATGATTTAATGTACATCGTGAAACTTTACGGCTGTATTAGAATGAACTTCAGTTGCACTGGATTTGTGCAGGCTGCTTTCCCCCTTGAAAATATGTTTGGAATGACACTGTAAATAAAAATAAATAAATGGAGGGAACCAAAAAGAATTTATTTCCCAAATTTGGAGCATCAAAACACCTCTTTTTAGTGTTAACAGCTGGTGGCAAAGCACTCCCTATCCTTTGGAATGGTTACATTCTACCCATTTAAAAGAAAATAAAGTAAACAAAGTGGAAGGGATGGGTAGCATGTTGGCTGAAAAAAAATGAAGTAAAAGAACTCATTACTGACACAACTTTTTTGATACATCTATCATAAGTTAGGAAATGATCTAGGGGTCTTAGTAGACCTCAAGCTTAACGGGAATCAACAGTGTGATGCAACAGCAAAGAAAGCTAATGCAATTCTAGGCTGCATCAACAGAAGTATAGTGTCCAGATCAAAGGAAATAATAGTACTCTGTCTTGGGGAAATCTCACCAGAAGTTCTGTGTCCAGTTCAGGGCACTATCATTCAGTATGAGCTGAAGTGTGTACAGAGAAGGGTGACCAAAATGATTAAGGGTCTGGAAAGCAAGACTTATGAGGAACAGTTGAGGGAGCTGAGTATGTTTAGCATGGAAAAGAAAAGACTGGGAGGTGATATGATAGCCATCTTCAAATACAGTGGTACCTCGGGTTACAAACACCTCGGGTTACAGACTCCACTAACCCGGAAGTAGTACCTCGGGTTAAGAACTTTACCTCAGGATGAGAACAGAAATCGTGTGGCAGTGGCACAGCGGCAGCAGGAGGCCCCATTAGCTAAAGTGGTACCTCAGGTTAAGAATGGTTTCAGGTTAAGAACGGACCTCCAGAATGAATTTAGTTCATAACCAGAGGTACCACTGTACTTGAAGGCCTGTCACATACAAGAAGGAGCAAGCCTATCTTCTGGTACTCCAATCTGCAGTATTGTGTGGTGGGAGGGATGGGGTGGGGGAAAGCAGCACAATTATATCATATGTGACACAAAATCAGCTTTTCCCAATCTGCCGACCTTGAGATTTTGGCGCTGCCCAACTCCTATCAATCCCAACTAGCAACGCCAATAGTCAGGAATGATGAGAATTTTAGTCCAAACATGTCTGGAAGGCACCAGGGTTGGTGGAAAGGCACTAGATTTCATCAGGAAGAGTGGGGGAAAGAAATATGGAGCTGTATCGACTCTTTCAGGGCATCAAGACATCGTGTCCTCTCTTAGTTCTGGCTGTTTGTACACCTTCAATTTTGTTTTTTGAGGGAAATAGCATTTATGTTGTTTTCAACCACTAGAGGTCACTCTGCATCTTCCAAAAAGGATAACCTATTATTTAAGAATGAGCTTCCTTCAAATAAGTGTGTCTTCAAAACGGGTGGGGGCCGTGCGCCGAGATTGCAGGGAGTTGGACTTCACTAGATGATCCTCAGGGCCCAAACCCTGCAAAGCTATGTTTCTGTAATTCTGTAAAAGAAAATGGAACCCACAAACGATTGTGTCTGAAAGCTAATAGGCTTTGTACAAATTATTCAGATTACAAAACTGGCTTTTCCCAGAATAGAATTTTGATTATTAAAAGGCAGCCAGTTTGATTCTCAGCCACTCAAAGGCTGCATGAGGGTCCCAAAGCTCTATTCTAAACCAGCCTTCTTCCACCTTGGATGCCCAGGAGCTGTTGGACTAACAACTTCCATCATCACTGCCCATTGGCTAAGCTGGATAATGGGATAATGGGATAATTGGGTGTCCAACACCTGGACACCCAAATCTGAATAACTCTGTCGTAACTCCATAAATTAGGGTGGCCTCTAAGACTTTGTTAGACTCCGACTCTCATCAGCCCCAACAAATGTGCCTAATGGTCAGGGATGATGGGAGTTGGAGTCCAGCAACATCTGGAGGACCACATGTTCCCCGTTGCTAGTGTAAACCATGCTTAGCCATTGAGCAAGAGAGACTGTGAATGTTGGAATTGTTCTGCAGTGGATTTCATACCCTTAGGCATCTACCAGCCTCCAGTTCTCTACGTTGCTGCCCTCCAGTCTCTTCTGTAGCTTCCCTAAATAAATGACTCCAGGGCTAAGAGTTCGTGCTGCATGCCCAGCTCTTTAAATCTTATCCTTTGCTCTCCCTAACTCGCTTGACAATCAAGATACTCCTTCATCACTACACTACTGGCAAAAACTAAGAAAAGGAGATGGTAGCAAGGCCCTGGGTTCTGGAGCCACCTGCCTCATGTCTCAAGCAGGTGGAAGACCACTTGGCTACCGGCCAAAGGGAGATCCCCTTCTACCCAACAAGCACTGTGAATAAACGCTACAGCAACAGAGAGCAATTATTGGGTGGCCACCTGCAATGTAGAGCGCAAGGCCAGAAATGGAAAGATCCTGTTTCAAATATTTTGGTGGCCTACACACACTATCTCTTTCACTCTCAGTCCATCATTGGCAACGTGGGTCGGTACTTGCTACCAGGGCTGTTGTGAGTCTTGTTGGAAAAATACATTGAAAACATTTGTTGGAAAAATACATTGAAAACATTTTGAATGCTTGAAAGGTTGTAGACGGTTGAGTCTACCTGGGCTCCACCATAACCTGCAAATGGTCTGACTCAGTCTAAAGCAGCTTCCTATGTAAGTAAGGTTGCAATAATCTTTGGAAATTGTCCCAAAGAACCCACCAATTCCAATGAGTCAGTCTGGTTTCACTAATTCAAGCCTGGTTGCACCCCAGCTGCTGAGGTAGTCACATAGGTATACAAGGGAATGCTGCTGCGATGGAAGTCTGTTTTCAAAGCATTCTGTGCCACTGCAAGCACAACTTGGGCTTTTCTACAGTTTCAACACATTTTCTTGCTCTAAAAATGGCCAACAAGCCCCATATGTGCTGCAGGATCAGAAGAACCATAATTTCTTTTAAAAACCAAAAAAAAAAAAAACCACCCACCTCCCAATAGTGTGGAAAGTCACTTGCAAATCTACTCACAGCTTACAACAAAAGAGCAATTATTGGGTAGCTCTAGGAGACACCCATCTGGAAGGAGTCAGAGATTTCTTTATTTTCGTGCTCTTTAATTTCCTCAGTGAATCCTGCCCATATATTTATATTTTAAAATCACCACTTTGGGAGGGAATGGGTGAAAGAGTGTGAGAGTGAGAAGCAGGATGAGAAGATTGTTTTCATTTATATTCTCTTGCCAGGCAAAGGAAGACCAATCTGAAAACAGCAGATGTAAAGATATTCAGGAACATCTGGATCCCAGCTGAGCCATGCAGCTGTGCTCCATCAGACACAAATGACCAAGCTTTACAAATGTTGTTAGAAGGAAAGCAATGAATAAGTTATCCATCCTGGAAATATGACTGTCCGAGTACCATCCCACAATAATTCCTCTTTATGCTGCCACTGAGGAGTTACTGCCTAGTGGCTGCATCCACCTTCCATTTTAAGCCCTGTTCCAACAGAGAGTCAGTGCAGCATGGTGGTTATAGTGTCAGACTAGGACCTGGGAGACCAGGGTTCAAATCCTCACTCTGCCATGAAACTCACTAGGTGACTTTGGACCAGTCTGAATCAGCTCCCAGAGGGCTGAAATAACACACTGGAATAACTGAAGTAACACCTTTCCCACACCAGCCTTTGAATTAAATGCACCACCTGGTGGCCAAATAGAGATCAATGGATTATGGGGAAAATAGAACCAGGGAATTATTTCAGCCTGCAGTTCTATGGTTATTTACCTGGGAATAAGGCCCTTTGAATACAGTGGGACTTACTGCCAAGTAAACCTGCACAGGGATGAGATACTGCAGTGAGGAGTTTGGAAAATGGACATCAGGCTTCTGTCTTTTTTTACATTGAAATGAAATGCCAAGGCCCTTTCTTGATATGTGTTATAGCAAGGTGTTCTCATTCCTTGGCTATTCTTTATTTTTTGACAGCCAGCTGACAGCCAGTGTAGGTGTTATGAGTTTGGATTGGATTTTGGATTTGATATGCCGCTTTATCACTACCCGAAGGAGTCTCAAAGCGGCTAACATTCTCCTTTCCCTTCCTCTCCCACAACAAACACTCTGTGAGGTGAGTGGAGCTGAGAGACTTCAAAGAGGTGTGACTAGCCCAAGGTCACCCAGCAGCTGCATGTGGAGGAGCAGGGAATCGAACCCAGTTCTCCAGATTATGAGTCCACTGCTCTTAACCACTATACCACACTGGCTCTCACTGGTTGTTAAGCTGTCAGAACAGCTGCATGGAAACCCAGCTTTAAATCCCCTCTCAGCCATGATGTTCACAGGCTGACCTTGAGGCAGGTAATTACCACAGCTTATCGTACCTCACAAGGCTGTTGTGTGTACATTGCCTTGGGCTCCCACTAAATTCAGTGAGGCTATCTTGGGACTTTTACAGGTTTGCCCTATATATGCTCAGATCCAACCCTACGTCTAATTTGGCTCTTTTAATCTCAGCTTTTTGAGCCACTTGGAGACCAAGGTATTTGCAAGAAAATTATTGTAGGACACTCTGGGAATAGATTGTGTCATTTCCTTCCGTTTTATCTAGTATTGCTTAATTGGTTTAGTGCTTGTTTTGATTTTGCAGCTCTTTTTAGATTCATTTTCAGAAGGATGGCAACAAAAGCAGGGAATTTATTCCAGTCTGTATCTATATTACATATGAACCTCTAAAAATACAAATGAGTGTTTTTAAATGGTTTTAATGTTTCTGATTGCTTTTATCTATGAAGCTGTGCAAATTTTTATTAATGTTTTAATGTGAAATCACTTCGAGATTATATTATGGGAAAGGAGTCATAAATGGCATGTACGTGTGTGTGCGTGTAAGAGAGAGAGAGAGAGAGAGAGAGAGAGAATGAATGCACATTAAACTGTATTAAAGAAATTATTTAATTTAATTGTAATTAATTAAAGTTGCATTCCTATCCTTCCTGAATTTGGGGATGATTTCTCCAGGGATGAAGCCTGGCCTAGAGAAGCTGGCTTTGGAAGTGAGGCTGAGCCCCCGGATTCTAAGGAAGCCCCGTTGCAGCAATTAATTACAATCACGACAAAGGTCACAGGTCAAAAACTTCCCAGGAGAAAACATGAAAAAACAGCAGAGGAGGCACGTTTTATGCACTGCGCAAGCGCAACGAGGAATCCGGGCCTTTCCAGGAGCGCTGCCCATACCCCTCACTTCGAGTTTCCATTCGACAGCTGCCATTTGCGGGGCATTTCCGATTGAGAGCAAAACAAAACAAAACGAGATGCCCTGTATGCTCCGCAGCTCCCGCGCTGTTACTTCTGCTCCCCCCCCCGGCATTTTCGATTAATGGGAGAACAGGAAAAGAGGCTTGCTTTCATGACTTCCAGAGTCGCTTCAGTGCCCTAACTTTTTCTACTCTTCTTTCTCTTGTCCCCTTTGGAACTCATCACTCTACGCATGCGCAGAGCCATATTTCCTCCCCACCCCTCAGGGGCTGGGCCTAAGCCGCGCGACGAGGCGCCTGCGCAGTGCGCCGGGCTGGCTTCCCAAGCTCGCGCTCGCCCTGTTCCCTTCATAGCAGCGGCAGCGGCCGTTACACACACGGCCTGCCAACCTCCCTTCGGCGGGACGCGAGCGGAGGGGCTCCTCTCTCCCCGGGATGGGCCGGGCCTTGGAATGCGAGGCTGCTGCCGCTGCCGCCGCCGCCCTCATCATCCTGGGTTGTCGTCGGCAAAGCCCTGAAGGAACCGAAGCGACGGTGAGTCTGTGAGGGAGGGGCAGGGAGAAAGAGAGATAAGCAAGCCACGCCCTTGTTCTAAGCCACGCCTATTCGGGTGTCCTCACGCCTCCGTTATCCCAAGCCACGCCCTTTTCGACCCCTCCTTCCTCTTTAGACCACGCCTACCAAGCATGTCACCAGTTCTCCCCCCACCCCACCCATGTTCCTCTGCCCCACAAACTGTACCTCCCCCCAACCGGGCTTCTCTCATGGCTGTGTGAAGTAGATTTGGTTTATTTATTTGGAATATTTATTTATTTGGCCTGTGCTGCCATCGCTAAAGCGACCCCATGGAGGGGAATGCAATCAAAACTAAAACTATATCGAACAAATAGCAATTTAAACTTGCAGCCAGTGTGGGCAGAGGAACACCACAACACCCAGCGTCAGTGCTCATTCCCAACAAAGGCCAGGGCAGACAAGGTAAGGCCTTTGGGTGGTGCCAAAAAAATCAATCAAGAGTTCACACTACCAGTATTTCAGAAAAGAAGTTTATTAACGTGGTGCCACCACTGGGAAGGCCCACACCTGTGCTGCCATACAGCACATTTAAGCTGGAGCAGCCTTCCCCAAGCTGGCATCCTCCAGATGTTGAGCTTTTAGCTCCCATCCCTTACCATTGACCACACTGATTGGAACTGACAGTGTTGGAGTTCAGCAACATTTAGTAGTCACCATCTTGGGGATAGAAAGATGTGATAAAAATGCAATAAATATAATAAAATAGATGTTTAAAATTTATACTAAAATAAGTACAGTGGTACCTCCAGTTACAAACTTAATTTGTTCCGGTGGTCCGTTCTTAACCCGAAACCGTTCTTAGCCTAAGGCGCGCATTCACTAACGGGGCCACCCACTGCCGGCGTGCGACTTCCGCTTGCATCCCAGGGCAAAGTTCACTACCAGGAGACCTACTTCCGGGTTAACAGAGGTCGTTACCCGAAGTGTTCGTAAGGAGAATGGTACGTAACCCAAGGTTCCACTGTACTTAATTAGTTTGCTTGACTATTTATGCTTATTTACCTACGGTAAATCACACTTTTCTGCCAAGGTACGCTTGGTTCTCTTTACCATTCTTATCCTCACTAACCCTTGAGGTAGGTGAGGCTGAGGTCATGACTGGCACTTGTTGAGCTGTATTTCTGAATGGGAAGTTGAACCTGGGTCTCTCCAGTCCTAAACCAACAGCTCTAACACCTTTTCTCTCTTCCAGCTGCTTAATTGTAAACCCCTCCCAGTCTTATTTGTGCATTTGAAAACGACATCTACTTGACCACACTTTTCATCGCCATCTGACAACTGATAGCCTGTATTTCACCCCCACCCCTACAAAATATCATGGATAAAATCAGCTGTTACTGCCTTCTACTCTTAAATACTTTGTTACTTTGTGTTTCTCACACTTTTCAACCCTATCCCATCTTTGTAGCCCTATCCTGTACTTGGAGGTATTCCCAATTAATGTGCACGAGATTGCAGCCCTTGAAGAACTGTTCCATCCCACAGCAAAAGCTGTACCATGCTTCATCTAGGGCTCACTGAGCATATGGTTGCCTGAACTGTGTTGCCTTAGGGGGGATGCACTTGATTGAATGTCCCCCCCCCCTCTCTCTCTATATATATATTTAAAAAGAAAACCAGGAAATCAGGAACCCTGCTGTCTCCCTGACATAATTGCTTTTTTTTTTTAAGCACAGGATTTGATGGTTTACTTTCAAGTCACCACTTACAGGCTGATGTGGTGTAGGCTAGACACTGGCTTGCCATCTCTATGAGAAATTGGTCCTGGTTTCCCAGTTGATCAGGATTTTCCCATCATGCTGTTATCTTTGTTCTTTTCTCAGCACAGTTTAATACAGAGGCTTACATTTTTCCTCCTGGCATAAAGGTGAAATCTTCAGCCATTAGCATTCATTTTCCAGGACTGCCAGTGACCTAGTCCTGTAAATGAGAATAAGTTTTCTCCTTCTTTTCCAGCCATGGCTTTGTGTTCCTCCATGATTGTAGGACCAAGTTTGAGAGAGAATGTTTTTAATCAACCCAGTGTCTGGGATAATTGGCTTTCTGTTCTGATATGTCTGCTAAAAAAATTTCATTCACCTTGTACAGAAAAACTCACATTGAGAGCCAGATGCTGATGCTTTTGTTGGCTGCTGTCTTTGCAGCAAAGAAATCAAGGAACATTGTCATTGATTTAATTCATTATCCTTGGCTTTAAGAGACACTGCTCATTAGGTTTCTTTATATTGAGTCAGACCAATGGTCCATCTACACCAGCATTCTCTACTGTGGCTAGCATTGGCTTTCAAGAGTCTCTGGTAGAGAGATGATATTTCCATCTCAGCAGTCTTTGGTTCCCCTCACTCCTTTTTTTCCTTTTCTGTGACAAGGGATTGAACTAGGTAGGACATACTGCCAGGAAACTGCATGTACTCCACCTAACTCCTCAATTGGCTCCCCACCACCATCACTGCTCAATACAACCTCTCTCTTTAAGGTCCTCACATTTCAGATAATTTAAGCAAATTGTAAAACAAGTAAGAACCTGAAACTTTGATAATCATTTTGGAATAGGCACACACAACTTGTGTTGTTGTTACTTTGATTTCTTACCTGCCCTTTACCATGCGATCCCAGGGCAAGTTACAGCATTATAAAAATACAATATTAAAGCAGTTTAAAGCCAATCACAGTCACCAAAGTAGAGAGAGGGTCCCTATTGTACTACAAGAATTTGAAGTCCCTGCTGTATCTCTGTGCAGCTTTTAGGATCATAAGAAGCTGCCTTACACTGTTTCATACCATTGGTCCACCTAGCAGGAAGTTCTGTGTTAAAGTGGGTCCACTCCTACCTGCAGAGTTGCTACAAGGAAGTAGTACTAGCAGATTGTCGCTTGGCTCTGTGGTTTTTGGACTACGGGTCCCACAAGGGCCCTTTTCGTCTCGTTGCTATTTTAACATTTGTATAAAACTGTTGGGAGCTGTCATCTGGGAATTTGGAATACTCTTTAAGAAAATTATGGACACATTTGCCACCCTAGGATCCTTTGGGAGGAAGGACGGGATATAGATTCAATAAGTAAATAATAGCTCAATATTGTATACAGTGACAGGCAGAAACACACCAAGCTTCCAGCCAGGGGTCTCTCCAGTTCTACCTGGAGATGCCAGGAATTGAACCTGGGACCTTCTGCATGCAAAGCAGGTGCTGCACCACTGAGCAGTGATATTGTGATATTGTTACCTATTATTCAAATATGATTCTAGTCCTTTTGGTTGTTGGGAGTCTGAAAACACAATGGCAGTGAAACAAAATCATGGTAGTTTCCCCATGCATATTTGTCGTTACCGTGCAGTGCAGTAGGACACTTTGTTGAAATGTTTTGCCGAAAACCAAATGGTGTAAAGCAGTCTACCTGGTACAAATAAGGATCTTTACGTGTATAATTTATTAGAAGAGAACAGCCTTTGGCTTCTTATTTTGCTTACCGAAAACTGACTTGGGTGACATAATTTGTTCTTGAATTTTTAACGTGATGAATGTGAGCATGATGAATTTTTGTGGGGAAGGGAACCTTCGTCAGTAAAGTTCGTTAACCAGAAATAGGAGTCAGTAGTTTAGTAAGTAGTTGTGATAAGTGCTGTTTCTTGGACTTTGATGTCAAATACTTTAGCTGTGTACCTGCGTACTTCCAAGCTCTCTAGTGTTTTAATAAAGGCGTCGGTAGCAGTACTCGAGACAAATCATGTGAAGCAGCTCTATGTGGAACTGAGTTAGACTATTGGTCCATCTAGCTGAATTGTTTCTCTTCTGATTGGACTGATCCTTCAGGGTTTCGGGCAGAGGTTATTTCAAGCACTTGGACCTGAAGTCCTTTTAACTGGAGAAGGCAGTGACTGTACCTGCATGCAAAGTGGGCACTTCGTTACTGAAAGCTATGGTCCTTCTCTACTGGATTAAGCAATCCAGTAACTGGCATGCAAAAGAATAGGTAGATTTTTGTATGTACTTGGAAAACTCTTCAAAAGAAAGTGGTTGGATGTGTATACAATTCAATGGAACATACATCACACTTCTTCGTATTAATGTCATAAGCATTGAGAAAGCTCCAGAAGACTGCCTTTCAAAACCTGGATTGGGTTTTTTGTGTGTGTGTGTGTGTGTGTGTGTGTGTGTGTAACTGTAATGGGGGGGTAGTGTGTGTGGGCTTGCTTGTGTAATCCTAACCAAAGCCAGGGTTCAGTAAATCTCAACTATGTAGGAAGAAGGACTAGTTTCAGATTTGTGTGTCTGTTCCTATCTTGCCATTTGTAAACTTTAGGCCCTTCTAGGTGTGTCTGTGTCCAACTCTCAAATTGTGACTGCTCTCAACCAGCCTGTTGCTGAATACGTGGGTCTGCCCTCCTCACAAGCAGAGTGGAGATGGCTGGGCTCTGTGACATCACGGTTTCACACAGTATGGCTGAGCCTTGCTGCTGAAGGGGGCTATGGACTTGTGACTGGCCCTCAAGGTTGAACAGGGTCTGCCCGCTTTCCATGATGGGATGACATCATGCAGCACCGTGTGGGTCGGGCAGCGCCTGCGAGGCCTGCAGAATTCCCAAGCCCCTTCACCCTTTCAGCTAGAACAGTTCACCTTACTTACATGTAAGTAAGTAAAGTCATCTTAAAGGACTGATTATGGATCACGCAGGGGGTGGAAGGAGATGGTGCAAGACACAAGGATATACAAACTGTGAAGGTCAGAGACTTGGGAGATACAAAAAGTGAAAGGTAGCCTAGCATAATTGAAAATAATTCCCTGACTTTCCTAACGTACAGCTGGCCGTGTACAAAGGCAGCTTCCAGGGAAAATATCTTACTTCAAGATCATTTTGCGTATCCAATTGCAGAAAATCTACCATTAGCTAGAGTAGAGCAACTGTGACCTTGAGCATGGAATACTTGGACAAAATAATCAAGAGGGGGTTAATTGGGCACTTATAGGTAGATTGAGTCTCCTGCAGCTGCTGCTTTCCTGCAGAAGGGCTTCCCCTGGGCTACAGACCTGTATAATGAAAGACTGGCTGGCCTTCCTTCTGAGAGAGGAGATGCTGACTCTGTAGTTAGCAGAGCCAGTTTGCTGTGAGATTTTCATTTTTCGTTTTTGAAACCATGCCTTAACTGTGTGTGACAGCTTTGCTTACATTGTCAATGCGGATATTCTCGCTAATATTGTCACTGGTGCCCACGTTTAGGGCCCTGTAGATTTTTCTTTTCTGCCAACAGAAATCTTTTTGGGGGAAGGGGGAGCTAATCTGACTGCAGAGACAGAATTTTTCCCAATTGAATTCATGGTCATGAAACCTCAAGCACTGTGCCTGGGGACGTGTTCATACTTGAAATAATAGGTGAAGGTGCCTCTATATATGATGCTGCAATGTCCATACAGTGGTACCTTGGTTCTCAAACTTTATCCATTCCAGAAGTCCGTTCCAAAACCAAGGCGCGCTTTCCCATAGAAAGTAATGCAAAATTTATTAATCTGTTCCAGACTTTAGAAACAACCCCTAAAATAGCAATTTAACATGAATTTTACTATCTAACGAGACAGTTGATCCATAAAATGCAAGAATGCAAGCAATAAACAATGTACTACATTCACACAATCAGTAGCTGAACTAGGTTCCACATAGTCACAAAAACAAAACAAAAAAGCTGCAAAAACAGAAATGTAAAATAAATAGCAAAAACAGACAGACCTCAGCATAACACTCAAAATGGAAGTGTGGCACTCAAATCGGAAGCGTAACACTCAAAACAGAGCATGTTCAGCTTCCAAAAAAAGTTCGCAAACCAGAACACTTACTTCCGGGTTTGCAGTGTTTGGGTTCCAAGCTGTTTGATTACCAAGGCGTTTGAGAACCAAGGTACCACTGTACACTGGTTTACTGTCTCAGGTAGTCTACAATATTCCATTCTATTACCCACTTACCTGCTTTTCTGTTCTCTCCCTCCCCAAATCATTAGTCAGCATTCTGTGACCACTGAGTGTGGCCAGTGCTCAGTGGTTTGTTTTGGGATCCCGCTTTTTTTGTTATTGTTTTTAACTTCAGCAAATTCTGATTGTTCCACAAACTTGCTGTTACCTCTCCTGTGAGTGTGTGCTGTTTTGGCTATGCAAGTTCTGTCACCTACCTCTGAACTTCATAAATGGAGGGAATGATATCCCACCTTTCAGTTTGCTAAAATTTCCAAGGCAAGTTCCCAGTTAAGGTTTACGTAAAAATAAACATAATTAAGACCTTCCCCAAAGCATTGCCTGTATAAATAGCAAAGGGGCAGCATAAATAGACAGCAAAATATAGACACACAAAAATCCACTCAGAAGTAGTAAAATTAAATCATAATTCAGTAAAAGAAAAAAAGAAAAACAAATGGCAGATAACATCATTATTAACTGGCACCTAAAGCTTCATGATGTTGGTGTCAGGTAAGCATCCCTAGGGAGGGAGTTCAGCCATGGAGGAAGAGACAATGCCCAGATATTTGGAGAAGGACTTGCGATGAACTTTATCATGGCTGGACTGGTTCATGTAAGAGCAGATGGCTTCTTAGGTATCCAGGTTCCAAGTCTTTACTGACCTTAAAAGTCAACACCAGCATTTTAAAATTGTGCCCAGAATGAAACTACAAGATGCAATCCAAGTCAGTAATTTAGCAACCATGTTGTGCTCCAGGTAGAAGTTCTTAGATAGATAGTCTTCTACAGCACATATTGGTGTTTCCCAGTTGTGAAATCTCTTGCTGGAAGAACATGGAGGTGAAGGGATCAGACAGCTGGACAGCAACGTGGAGCAGCTGGGCAGGGCAAATGGTTTGAGTCTGAGATTTCCTGAACAGCTGATGGTAGATAATGCCTATCATTAACATTATCCTCTCGTCAGAAAAATGAAAAGCCAAAGCCCCTCCCCCCACTTTTCCCCTAGAGATTCAGTGTTTATCCAAGGGCAGAGGAGAAAAGCGGCCTTTTTAACTTGATAAGTGAATCAGAGGTCAGAATGGAAGTTTTCCTCCACGTTAGTGCAGGTTTTTGGCTTCTACAGATGTGTTGTAATTCCATCACAGAAGACACCTCATGCTTTGTTATAACCTTGCTGCTGTGCTTGTAACTAATGAGTGGCTTTATTATGTCTGTGCAGGTTACATCAACTATGACTACATGCATCTTAGAAGTCCAAAGGAACAGCAAGATGTCAGACTAACACTCACACTCCTTGTCAGGTATGTGTTCATTCTGGATTTATTGCCCAGCCTGTCCCCAGAGGCTCAAGGTGGGTTGCAAATAGAAATAAAAATGTTTAGATGCTGTTAAGTCCCTAATGGTGAGCCTGTAGCCCAGAATAAGCTTTCTTCAGATTTGTAAAAATAGAGCAATAGGCGTAAGTATGATGCCTTGGAACAAGCTACAACAGCTCACCTTAAAATGCCAAAGCAGGGAGGCTCCTCCACTCTTCAAGCAACTTGTGTGTAGCGGCTCAGCAAGCAGAAGTGGCATTTGTCTTTGCTATTTCAAATGCTGTATTTGCCAGACCAAAAAAAAAAAAAAAAAGGCGAGGGGAGGGCCATAGCTGAGTGGTAAATCGCCAGCTTTGCATGCAGAATGTCCTAGGTTCCGTCTCCAGGTGGGGCTGCGAAAAACTCCCTGTCAGCGTAGACAAGACTGAGCAAGGTGGACCAATGGTCTGACTCAGTATAATGTTCCTGTGAACTGGCGGCACCCCTGGATTGGCATAGCAACCTGCCACACATAAATGGCAGATCATTTGTATGTGTTCATTAGGTCTTTGTCTTCAAGGCAGATAAACTTTCAGCATGCTTCCATTCAAAGTTCATGCTGTTCCTGGGACGTTACCTTAATAGGCCTTTTTGTACTTGCATCCTGATCGGAGTAAGTTGAGCAATTTATGCAGCTACCTCAAATTTCATCCTATTGCAGCTTCCCTCCCCCTCCGCAGTTCAACTTGCTTATTTGCTCAACAGGCTTTAGTGACTTAAAGCAGCATGTTGCACAGAGGTGATGTGCTGTAATGAGACTGAGGTCTCTACTTCAAATCTTGCTTCCCCTCTAAGTGTTCCTGGACTATGGTTCAGAAACACCAAAAGTTCTTATTATGATCAAATTGGATGGTGTAAGCTTAATGTTTGGAAGAGAATCAGTAATGACTAAATTGGTAAGCAGGCGCTTTAAACTACATTGAAGCTAACTTGCTATAGGGAAGGGGACCTAGCATAAGCTGCAAAGCGGTGAGGCATCTGCTCAGATATCACAAATCAATGCAGTGCTTTCAGGTTGCTCTCCAACATGGCCCTTAATAGCAGTGAATCAATAGGGATTTCAGTGATGAAAGTGCTTCTAGGGTTTCATGCTATTTCTGGCACTTTTGGGGTTATGCTGCAATCTGGTCATAATACTTTGATTTTCTATATAGATAGTTGGAGGCTCTCTGGGGCCTCCTTTCTGTTCCTGGTGCGATGAGGCAATGACCAAATAAATGAAGCTCATTATAGTTCCACTCCAGACACCAAGTGCAGTTCAGTGAACACCTAGTCCCACCAGCAAAACAAAAACCCTCCATCTGCTGGGAGAGAGCATTATTGCAAAATGAAACCAATAGGGTAGCTAAAAAGTTGGAATGTTATTTAGTATTTAAAGATGCTGAGCTGTATCCAAGTAAAGTAGTATTAATGGGTCTAACATTGGATATAACCCTCAATTTTATTTTTTAAGTAAATGATAGTGTTTCTCTTTCAAAAATATGCCAAATTTAAAAGGAACAATGTTAATGCATGCATTTGACATTATTGTGAGCATCTATCAAAATTACTCTTATTTCCAACATGCCATCCGTCGTCATGGTGCTTTACTAAGTACAAAGACACGGCACTATCATTTCACTGAAGTCACATAGAAGATAGCAGCACATTTTGCCCCATTTCTTTCTAGAAGGGCTAGAGACTATCTATCTATCTATTTATTTATTTATGGCTGCGTTTATATCACACCTTTATATATACAGTGGTACCTCTGGTTACGTACTTAATTCGTTCCGGAGGTCTGTTCTTAACCTGAAGCACCACTTTAGCTAATGGGGCCTCCTGCTGCCGCTGCGCCACCGGAGCACGATTTCTGTTCTCATCCTGAAGCAAAGTTCTTAACCCGAGGTACTATTTCTGGGTTAGCGGAGTCTGTAACCTGAAGCATATGTAACCTGAAGCATATGTAACCTGAGGTACCACTGTATAGGGGATTTGGTCTCCCAGGTGCTCATTCGACACTGGGGTACCTGCCCAGGGTCACTATTTAAAGCTTTTGTTCGTGCCTTGGTACCTACAAGCACGGGGCTGGCAGTTTCTGACAAGGAAGATAGCTGCAGAAGAGGAAAGGAGGAATTGAAAGCATGTGTATACAGTGGAATAATATTTCAGCAGCACAATGTTAGATTTGGTAATGTTATGAGAACTATAGGGATGCACCAAAGAACATGTGGCTTTTCAAGGAAGGATTTGAAGAAAGTAAGACAAATGAGCTGAAAGTTGTGTTCTTGGAGGAAGCTTCAGTCATTAGACTGGGAGCCAGGAGATGGCATCCTTTATCTCACCAGTTCATATGGGTGATTTTATACCTTTTATTTTATGTCCTCCAACAATCTGAACTCTGCAAGGTGTTCTGTTTCCAAATTATGAATAGTTATGATTCCCAATAACCAAACAGCATAGGCATTTTTCAACTCATAGTTTTCCCACTTAAGACCAACCTTTATTTCTGTAATGTTTTGAACATCTGATCATATACAAGTTTATTAATAAGTTCCACTTGGTTCAGTAGGTGTTATTTTCACATAAATGTGCATATTCTACAGGAAGGCAGTCTCACTTAATATCCATGCATATGTGTGCAGAAGGTTAAAGATACCATATTTTTCGGCCCATAGGGTGCACCTAGTTTTTGGGGGAAAATAAAGGGGGGGATTTATTTTCCCCCCAGGCGCGGGGCTGGGGAGGGGGAAGTCCGAGCTTCCCCCGACCCCAGCCCCCAGAACAGGCAGCTTTCCACAAGCCGTGGGAGAGCTGCGTGAAGCCCGAAGCCTGGGGGCGCTGAGCTCAGCGCGCCCCGAGGCTTTGGGGTGCAGGCAGCTCTCCAAAAGCGGATGGCTTCCTGAAGCCTGGAGAGCGAGAGGGGTCGGTGCGCACCAACCCCTCTCGCTCTCCAGGCTTCAGCGAAAGCCTGCATTCGCCCCATAGGACACACACACATTTCCCCTTCATTTTTGGAGGGGGGAAGTGCGTCCTATAGGGCGGAAAATACGGTAAATTTATCTCTTGTCTGTGTTGTGGACTGCAGCTCCCTTCAGCACGAGCCAGGCCTGATGATGTTTTGCTCTATGGAAGTTGGGAGTCCAAAACATCTGGAGGATTCCACCTCAGCTACCTTCGTGTAAACAGTACTTCGCTAAATGGACCACTGGTTTGATTCTGTGTAGGACTGTAGTCTCTATAAGGCAGCTTCCTACATTTGTAGGTTGTAAAACAACTCAGCTTAGTTGCAACCAATTTGCTTCACAACAGGAATCAGTGAATATAACACTTGTTCACAAAATATATCAATTTTAAAATGGGGAAACTTAATTTAAAGACAGTGATTTAAATAACTTTACTATTTTTAACTGTATCAATTTTAAAATGGGGAAACTTAATTTAAAGACAGTGATTTAAATAACTTTACTATTTTTAACTGATTTTAAATTGACTTGATTTAGATTGTTCTATCCTGGGAATGAGTATAAAAGTCAGTATGTAAAAATAAGGTGTTCTCGTGGAAAGCAGTTTTATTTCATAAGGCTGGAACCTATTTCACCACTTAACCACTTTTGAATGAACAGAATGTGTGGGCAGCAGAAAGAGCATCTGTTCCCAAGATTAAATTGCTAGCTGAAAGTGCAAAGCACAACCCCATCCAGAGATCTTGCTGCTGCAGTGTGTTGAGTAGCCTCTGCCCTGTTTCTTTTCTTTTCTTTTCTCGCTGAGTCATTGTATAAATTGAGACATACATATTTTTTGCTGTGTGTGTGCTTTAGCTATTGTCTCTGCTTTAGCAATTGCCTCTGCTTGCCAGCACCATATGGGATCAATTGTTTGATCTCCCTGCTATTCCGTCTGCACAGAAGTGTATATTTTTAGTTTGTGATGTGAACATAACCATTTACGTGATTTCCAAATGTCCAGAACCCCTGGTCATTAGGCATGCTGGATGAGGGTGATGGGAATTAGTAGTGCAGCAGCATATAGAGAGCTGCAAAGTTTCCATCCCTGCTTCACAACAACCCTGAAAGGTACCCAAGTCTGATAAGCCTCAAATTGCAGAGATTAAGATCAAGAGTGGCTTGCCTTAGGCCATCTAATCTATGGTGGAATGAAAATCACATTGGGTTTCCTGCCTCATTTAATCTCTTTGCCACCTTGCTGTACCAATTGTAGTGTGCTCTCATCATATGCTAACGGTCCTGCCTAAATTACTTGTGGTGGCAGGGGGCAGAATCCTTTTTTGGGGGGCCCTGGGATCAAAAAAATGATGCTGGTTCTCAGGGAAATGTTAATATGAGCCTCAGTTGAATTCAGTAGATCCTGCTTCAGAGTAAACATTAATTAGCTAGAGCAGTTAAGGCCATTTCTTCATACTTTCAAATGAGACTTAGAATTAACTGTTGTAAGTGAAGAATCTGTCCTGGATGTAATATAAACTATTTTTAACTCTGTACAAACGTATAAATGTTTTCCCTCAGTGAATTAAAAACCTATCTTGCATAGGCTTCATTTTTTGTCTTCTGTGAATGTTGTTAAGAGCATTCACGTAATGTTAGGCACATGAGCCAGTTGTACTCCTTTCCTATTTGGGGAATTCCAAATGCCTACAACTTACAGTCATCTCCCACCTCTTTGAAAATGACTAAGCCTGCTTCTCCTTCCTGTTAAAGGCAGAGATGAGGGAGGGAGAATGTCTACAGCACAATATCTTCATTGCTCCTCTCCCTCTATGCTGAGGCAGCCAGTGGAGTTGGCACCAGTATTTTTAGCTAATTTGCTGCATGCTCCATTTGAATGTAGTACCATAATCATAAACATGCTTCCTCTGAAGGAAATCCCATGTGATCCATTGGGGCTTACTCCCTAGTACGTGAGCTGGTGATTGCAGCTGAAGACTCCTTAGTGGGGTTAATGGTTGGGGTAGCAAACATTTGGTTTGCTGTTGCCACCAATTTCAGACAGTGGTTGTAGAAGTAAAGTGATCGTGGGGAAGGGAGTGCACAACAGCAACAAAATGAGCAAAAATTAGAGCCTGGAAGGGATGAGGATAATAATAAGGGACAAGGATGCACAGAGAAAAAAGGGGTGACATGGAGTACAAAGTGATTTGGGGGGTAAGGAAGAGAAAAAATAAGTACCTATGAAGTGGGGGTGCTGAGAAATCTGCAGATAGAGATGTAAAAAGGCAGCAATTTCCATTCATCACCGTCGGCACTGTTTCCATTCCGCTGCAGTTTAGTTTCCACCATATACAGTGTTATTTGTGTTCTGTCTGCTGTTTAACATAAGTTAAATAACTATTTACTTAAGGTATGTAACTTACATTCATTTCAGTCTAAAGCAAATGTCAAAACAATGGTTTAAAAAGTCACTTGCAGACTCAAAGAAAACAACAGTGATGTCTTTGCTTGATTAATTTATGCTCCTGACCACAAATGAACCTTTAACTGCAGCAATCTGCTTCCACTTGCTTTTCTGTTTTTGGCTTAATTCCTTCACCCTACTCATGAGCGATGGAAAAGAGGGATAATGGATGGAGTGCAGAAAGAGAAAAAATGGTGTGCTGTGAAATGCAGAAAATACCACAGGTTTGGGATTAGAACAGATGAGAATACATACAGAGAATTCTGAAGGAGGGACAAAAACAAAAACTTCCGTTAATTTTTTAAACAAAATGCTTTCCTGCAGTTGACATAAGCATTCAGAGTTCGTAAAAATATATAACTGGCCCTTGAAGTGGTGTGAGATGTATCTTACTGGGTTGTGCATGTTCTTACAACCACAACAAATCTGTCTGCTAGAGAGAAGTGGGAGGTGCAAAATATTCAGGTAACTGACAGAAGATTTGCACTTTCTCTTGCTAAAGTACTGTTCCTTGAACAAAATTGTTATGGTGAGGTAACCTCTACCATCAGACCTGCTTCTGTCCCATGGTAATAGAACCTGACATCTGCTGTCAAAACGCCTTGGTTCATGGCTGCCCTCTTATTATTTTTCTGCAGGGCCAGTCCAGAAAATCATGCAGTCATCTGGGCACAGGTTCCGCGACGTCGAGCATCACCCGCTGCTTGCCGAAAATGACAGCTATGATTCATCGTCGTCGGAGTCTGACATGGCCGACCGGGTCTGGTTCATCCGTGACGGCTGTGGGATGGTCTGTGCAGTGATGACTTGGCTTCTCGTTATCTATGCGGATTTTGTAGTGACATTTGTCATGCTGCTGCCTTCCAAAGACTTTTGGTACTCCCTCATCAATGGGGTCCTTTTCAACTGCTTGGCAGTGCTCGCCTTGTCCTCGCACCTGAGAACAATGCTGACTGATCCCGTGAGTAGACATGTTCCTCACAGTTGGGTTTAACCATTTTGTGTGCATGGAACAGTGATACACAGGGAATCTTTTCTGGGCAGAACTTTTGGCACTTGCATAGCACCACAAACGTGTTTGGGAAGAAACAAAACCTACAGTCAAATTAAAATGCCCCAAACAGGAAACACAACTAGCATTATACACATCATGCTTGAACAGTCAACACTTCTTACTGTGTGTGAAGCCTTTCCTAGTAATTTATTCTATTGGCATGCACTTGTGGATTGCCTACCACAGGGTTGGGAAATCTTTTTATGCTAAGGACTGTGCTCCTTTAGGGATAATCTTTTGAGGACCACATACTGCTAAAGCCAAAATCAGGCAGGGCCATACCCATTGTCGTACTCAGGTTTAGGAGCAAGAGTATACTTTAATTCAAATCATCAATCCCTTTTGGTGACTGTTCTCTCAACCCCCTGGGCTCCTATTTGCCTTATCAGGTTTCCAGATCTGGAATTCCAGTACCTCAAGCAATCTTCTAACCACTGGTATTCTGCTACTGCCATCTAGACAATAATATCTCTGACCAACTTTGTCACAGCCTTGATGGCTTGGCCAAATATGAGGTGTTTGAATGAACAAATATTTATTAAAAGCAGTCATTAATAGGTATGATTTGCTTTCAACAATAGCATTAGAAATTTCATAGCATGTGCTTATAACTCTTTTCCTAATACAAATACAAATCCTAATCCTATCCCGCCCACTCTACCCCCTGCTCCTCAGCACTCATACCAACCACCCTTCTCGAGACTGCAACTGTATTTTTCTGTATACACACACACACACACACACTGTCATACTCCACCCTCAGCCAATCGGGACACAACACACCACACCATTCTGTCCCATTCTCACTTGCGCCCCCTTGCACTCATCTTACCTTACAACTTACAAATATCTCCCTAAATAACATTTTACTATATATCTCTTTAATATCAAACCTGTACAAGTCAGTTACAGTGACAAATACCACAGCCAACTCATCTTTATGTTACACGATTTCCCCTCTTTTTTCATTTATCTTACACACACACACACACACACACACACACACACCCTCTTCCTCTTTGCACTTCTTTCCACACTGAAAATCAGCCCTACACAATAACTAGAAAGAAAAGCTTCCATTGACCACAGTGGAAGCTTTTGGTTCTAAACTCAGTTGCTACACAGGAGGGCTTTTGGGAGGGTGGGGTCATGTCAGGCAGAGTTTAACCTTACTCTTCAGCTGCCACCCCTTTAGAATTTCCAAGCACAGTAATTGGGATTAGAGAAAAAGCTCCCATTAGCACCAATGGAAGCTTTCCCAACTAAATCTAATTTATTTATCAGAGGGTGAGAGCTTGGACAGGAGACGATGGGCTGGTTCCAAAGAAACCAGCAGTTCCCCATTCCAGGCTCAGTGTTGAGAATGGTAGGAGTATCCATATAGAAGTTAAAAACACACTGCGCATGCAGAAGGTCCCAGACTTATTTCCCATACCTCCAGTTAAATGAAACATGGGTAGCAGGACTAGGGAAAACCTTGAAGAGTCACCACCAGTCAGAGTGGCCAGTACAGTGGTACCTCGCAAGACGAATGCCTCGCAAGACAAAAAACTCGCTAGACGAAAGGGTTTTTTGTTTTTTGAGCTGCTTCGCAAGACAATTTTCCCTATGGGCTTGCTTCGCAAGACGGAAACGTCTTGCAAGTTTGTTTCCTTTTTCTTAACACCGCTATTACAGTTGCGACTTGACTTCGAGGAGCAACTCATAGAACGCGGTGTGGTAGCCTTTTTTGAGGTTTTTAAAGACTTTGGTGATTTTTGAAGCTTTTCCAAAACTTTCCCGACACCGTGCTTCGCAAGACAAAAAAAATCGCAAGACGACAAAACTCGCGGAACGAATTAATTTCGTCTTGCGAGGCACCACTGTATAGTATTTTTGTACACCACTTAAGAGATTTCATAGTAAGTCATTTAGAAAGGCTTTTAAATACAGAGCCAGTTACATTGAGTTAAACCACAGTCAGTGAACTGCAGGTTCACTGACCGAAGGGCAGTTAGGAGGCTCACCTTAAATGACATGAGGGGAAATTGAAGGGCAAGAATAGGTCAGCTGCCCCCATTATCCTCCTCTTTGACACATATCATGCTCAACCTTGCCTCTAGACTGCTGCATCTGCTTTGTTATCATGTAAGAATTCCCCATCCCTATAGCCTCACCCTCTGCAGTTCTCCCTAGCTACCACACTGAAACTTGGGGCAGTACTCCCTCCAGGCCCTAGTGCCTGCTTGTTTCTTTTAATTGTCCATTACTGTTAAGACCTTTGCTTCAGTAACTGCTATCAGTTTTGTGTTGCTGCCTTTCTCTCTCTTTCATGGAAAGCGGCCTTTAGAGTTGAGAGAGGTGATTTGCACATGCACACGCACCCCACAGAACTTTGTGCTGGAAAATAAGAAAACCGTCCAGTTGCGCATAGAATACATATGCACTCCTCTGGCTTGGATCACAGTGAACATTCAGTTGCCAAAGCTTAAACCATCATGAATAGTCAAGTGGGAAATTGTAGCCAGAAATCAAAGAAATTGCTGCAGTGTCTGCCCCATTATGGTCTTGCTACCAGAAAACCCTTAATACATCTTCCTTCCTACAGACCTTCCTCATGGACATAGTGTGTTTTTCCTTGGTGTATTCCCAAGATTAAATCTTACATGTCTTTAATATCACTTGCTAAAGAAATGGAGGAATAGGATCCTTTTTTATCTACCTAAACTAGGATTGTAAATCTTAATACAAGCACGTTTTTGTCTGAACATGATACTGCTCAGTTTGGTAGCTTATTGAGAAGGCCCAGTGTATGAGGAAATATGGCAGTTTCTCTCTAACTTTCTAAAATGTTATTTCTATGTATATAGGCTCCATATTGAGGGCAGTTAGTCCTTACCACCAAAGATCTCCCAGATCCTTGTCCCATCTTGTTACTCTGCCCTCCTGTCCTGCTACACGTTTACTTGCAACCACCTTGCTCTGCCACCTCATCTGCCCAAATGTTTCCAGGTCCTCTAAATTACTCTGCCTTTTCTTCCTTTCTGCTGAGAACTCCCTCAAAAACGTGGTGGTGCCCTGTTTCTTTCTATCCAAATCCCTGCTTGGAATATACCTTTTGCATGAAACTTGTGGACCTCAGCCCCTATAGAAGTAACATTAAAGTTGCTCTCAGCTGTGCCTTCAGGTTGCCTTTTAGATCACTCTCGAAAACTCCACTGGGACTCTTCAGATATATACCAGTAACTGGGCCTTGTCTTCCTTTCCATCTGTAATGCCTTAGGGGGCTGTTCCAAAAGGAAATGCCACAAAAGAGTACATGGAGAGTTTGCAGTTGAAACCAGGCGAAGTAATCTACAAGTGTCCAAAGTGCTGCAGCATTAAACCGGAACGTGCCCACCATTGCAGGTATGTCCCATTGCTGCTTCTGTACTGTTCTCAGCCTGGAATCCAAGGCCCAAACTATAAGTGATATTAAAAACGTCTTTGCATATTGCAATTATGCAGGTGAAAGGAAGTTGACCCCTTTCCTCCTTTCCACAGCCCCAATGAAAATCATCCTCCTCCACCACTTTCCCTCCTGGGGAAAATAGTAAGGCAATTTTCCCCTGTGACTTCAGCTCTTGGGGAAATGAGTTAGCCTCACGGTCTCTGCAGAATACTTCCAATAAGGATTGAAGCTGTGGTTTGTTTGTTTTTTTAAAAAAATCTCATAAACAATGGCAGTCTCGGTGTAATATATAGTTTGACTCTTGCGTGGCTTCTCAGACCTCAGAGATGCCTCTTTCAGCACATTTCCCTAAAAGCATTCTTTGCTTTCATGTGTGTTCTATTTGCAGCTTTCTCGGAACAGAGCATTGCTGTGTGACTTTTAAGTTGCCTGCAATTCACTATAGCTTGTGCAAAAGTGACAGATAAGGTCAATTCTTTCAAGATTCCTTTCAGATTCCCTTTTGTCTGAACAAGCTAAGCAGGAGCATGGAGGGTTGTTGTTCTCCACAAGTTGCCTGCAGCTGCTTCCCCACTTTGTCCCACCATCTCTTTGTGCCTCGCTCTTCTAAGCATTAAGTTGAATGCTTAAAAGCTTTCTGTGGCTTTGTGATAGCAAAGCATTTGAATCTGGCCATTCCTGGAAGATTTGGCAGAGCTCATCTGCACTAAAAATTGCTAGCTTTAGAAAATGTAGTGCTTGAGAGCCTTCATTTCAAGGTAAGGGAAGGTGCCAGCACTCCATGTAGAATGAAATGTGGAACTGTGCAATGTTGTTATATATTGAAAATTATTATAATTAGTAGCATTAGTATTGTTGGTGGGGCAAGGAACAAAATGTATATACTCACCTTCAAACCTGAGTGCTGCTCAGAGAGCCACCCATCCAGTCGTACCCTCCTCCATTATCTCACCCCAATTTTCCTTTTTTCTTTTCCAGCTAATACTCAATATTCCAAGACTTCTAAGTATATTCAGTTTTCATTGAACTGTTTTTATTGGGGAGGGAGCAAGGTGTGCCCCCTGAGGTGTGTTTGTGTGTATTTTAATCACGTTTATTCACTTTGACATGCAGAAAACAAACAATATTAAGTCACACAATGTTTGAATGTCCTACGGCATCTGTTAATGTAGAGCGGCTGCATTGAACGAGCTGCAGTTTGAAATCATCCTCCATTTGGCCTCCTGTACCACGCATGCCAGCGTCTTAGATTTCCAGAGAGATGGCCTCTTTGCAGTCACCAAGGGCAAAATATCCGTAACACATACCACAGCATAACTTTCAGTGTTTTTTCCCCTCCTTCCACTAGCATTTGCAAGCGATGCATTCGGAAGATGGATCATCACTGCCCCTGGGTCAATAACTGTGTGGGGGAAAGAAACCAGAGGTTTTTTGTGCTGTTTACTGTGAGTAGGGTTATTTATTTATTTAGTTAGTTAGTTAGTTAGTTAGTTGTTTAGCATTTGTTTGTTTGTTTGTTTGCTTGCTTGCTTGCTTGCTTGCTTGCTTGCTTGCTTGCTTCTTGCCAATGTAAAACTGTCCCTGGCTATCCTAATTTGGGGGTTGAATCTTCAAGTTGGAACCTCTACACTCAGAGGCACAGTGTGCTTCTGAATATCAGTTGATGGGGCAGATGCCAAAACTGCAGGAGAGAGCTGTTGACTTCATGGCTTTCTGGATCCGTCTGACTAGTTGTTGTTGGGAAACATTGATGGGCTAGATCACAGATAGTCAGCGTGTAGATCCCCAGCCTTCAGTGCCCAGTCTTCATGGCCGTTGGTTTGAGATGGGGGGCAACTCCCATCTCTTGCGGGGGTGCAATTAGTGCTAGCACCGTCCATTAAGAGTTTGGGTGTAATCTTCGACACCTCCCTTTCCATGGAGGCACAGATTGCAGCTAAAACAAAGGTGGCATTTTTTCATCTCCGCCAAGCTAAGCAGTTGGCTCCTTACCTCTCTCTCTCTGACCTAGCCACTGTGATCCACGTGATGGTCACCTCCAGACTTGATTATTGTAACTCACTCTACGTAGGGCTGCCGTTGAGACTGACCCAGAAACTCCAGTGGGTGCAGAATGCCACGGCAAGACTCCTTACGGTGTCCTCGCCACGGGATCACATTCACCCGGTGCTATACCAGCTGCACTGGCTTCCGGTGGAGTACATGATCAGGTTTAAGGTGCTGGTTTTAAACTTTAAAGCCCTATATGGCCTAGGACCCTTGTACCTATGGGACTGCCTCTCCTGGTATGTCCCATGGAGGACCTTACGGTCTTCAAACAAAAACCTATTGGAGGTCCTGGGCCACAGGGAGGTTAGGCTGGCCTCAACCAGAGCCAGGGCTTTTTCGGCTGTGGCCCCGATCTGGTGGAATGCTCTGTCACAAGTGAGTAGGGCCCTGCGGGACTTGACATCTTTCTGCAGGGCCTGCAAGACAAACCTGTTCCACCAGGCCTTTGGCCAAGGCACAGTCTGACCCCCTCCTTTGGTAATCCTCACAGAACTCCAGCCCAATGGTTGCCATTATTTTGATTTTGAATTGATTTTAAGATGAATTGATTTTAGAATGCTGTGTTACTTTTATTGTTGTTAGCCACTCTGAGCCCGGCTTCAGCTGGGGAGGGTGGGATATAAATCATCATCATCATCATCATCATGGGGGTTGCAGTCCAACAACATCTGGGTGGAGGCATGGTGGGAAAGGTTTGCTATCCCTGTGCTAGATGAAACCTTGAGCTAATGCAGCAAATTCCCTGCTCACCTGCCCCGTCTCAAAAAAAGAGAATTTTGAAAGCACTGCACAATGTAGCATGGTCCTCTTACAAGTTGTAAAAGAATTTAAATATTGACTGCCTGCCTAATGGTTGCATGGTTTTCAGAGCTGATTTGCAAATCTTTTTTCTCACTTCCAGATGTACATAGCTCTAATTTCAGCTCATGCTCTCATCCTGTGTGGGTTTCAGTTCTTCTCCTGCGTCAGAGGACAGTGGATTGGTAAGCACACACTTCAGTTGCTTTTGTAATATGGCGTTTTACTTATTTATTTTTGGTATATCTAAATCACTTTTCTACCAGAGTATCCAAGTGCCACAAAAGAAACTACCATGTAAAAATCAAACAATTGAAAAGTTAACAGCATTATCTAAAAAATAATAATCAACAGAGTTGTTTTTTAAAGCAGATAAACCTCAAGAACCACTAAAACAGTAAAAACAGCAGAACAGTCATTCAAACACCTTAGTTAGTAAAGAAAAGCTTTCACTCACCACATAAGTATTATTTTAAAAAATGCCTCCCAGATTTGTTTGGGGATTGTACAGTGGTACCTCGGAAGTCAAATGGAATCCATTCCAGAAGTCTATTCGACTTCCAAAACGTTTGGAAACCAAGGCACGGCTTCCAATTGGATGCAGCTCCTGCAGCCAATCAGAAACCACGTCGGACAGTCGGGTTCTAAAGAACGTTCGCAAACCGGAACATTCATTTCCGGGTATGCGGCGTTCAGGAGCCAGAACGTTCAAGTCGCAAGGCATTTGTCAACCAAGACTGTATAGAAGCCACCACTGAAAAGTTCTTCCCTGGCAACCATCCTCCTTACCTCCGAAGATGGGGGTATCTTGAGAAGGACCTCTGAAGGGGTCAGACAGATCCATAGGGGAGAAGGCAGTCCTCTGGCAGCTCAGGGTGTATAGGGCTTTCAAGATTAAAAACAGCCCTTTGAAATTTTGGCCTAAAAAGCTGGTCACCCATGTAAATCTATGATTGAGAAGCCCTGCAGTATTTGCTAAGGTGGTTTTTGCCATTTCCATCACAAAGATGAACAGGCATCATCCTTCCTTATTAAGGAAGTCATTGGAGCTTGACAATGGTGGGACACATTCCAATAGACCGTGCCTTTTAACTTTGCTTTTAAAATAATTGCCTTTTTAAATTGTGCATGTGGGCGCGGGTCATGCATTCCTATCTAGCATGGTGAATCAGTGATGAGGGAGGCCTGCGTATATTGTGTTTTATACTTTGCCATATAAATACAGCTGGGTATTTTGATCTATAAAAATTCTGGTGGCACCTGAGCCTGAAGCACCTGGAAGGCGCTTTCCATTTGAGCACATGGTGTCCCACTACAGTGGCAGCTCCATACAGGAACAAACTCCCATTCTACATGTCACTGGCCCCTTGTAGGCCAACAGTCTGGCTACTGATGTGTACGCATGTGATCCTCCTAACTTCCTGTTACATTCTCAGATTTGCTAATCCTTTTGAAGTTAACTCTTGTTGGCATGCTTGTTGCAGTTTGTTTTTTCATTGAAGCTCATCCGCTCTCTTTCAGAATGCAGTGACTTTTCACCACCTGTGACTGTGATCCTGTTGATCTTCTTGTGCCTTGAGGGTTTTCTGTTTCTGACGTTTACCGCAGTAATGTTCGGCACCCAGATCCACTCGATATGCAACGATGAAACGGTCAGAATTGAGGGTTTTTCTTGGGGTCTGGTTTCAGGACTGGATAGGGATTTGAACCTGCTTCTCCTATGCCCTTGTTCTGCCCCTTTCCATATCCTCTGTTGAGACAGATGTTCAGTCTTGGCTAGAGTTTAGCGTGCTTTCCAAATTTCTTAACATCAATTTTTATCACATTTACTTGCAGGAGATTGAAAGACTGAAGAGTGAGAAGCCTACATGGGAACGGAGGTTGCGCTGGGAAGGAATGAAATCTGTCTTTGGGGGCCAGCCTTCTCTGCTATGGATAAATCCGTTTGCTGGATTTCGAATCAGACGGCTTATGCTAAGAGCCAAGAAAGGAGGTCCTGAGTTTTCTGTTTGAGTCTGTATAATCATGCTGGAACTCACAAAAAGTAGTATATTGTATTTATTGGGCACCAGGAAAAAAGAAAAAAGCTGCCCACAAGTAACCTGTGACCAATGAAGATTTGACACACATGAAACATTTTGCTTGTAGCAAGCAGAATTTTATACATTTATAGTCACAGACATCTCATTAACTCTCAGAAGTGTAAACTGGATACTACCACACATGGCTTTCAAGCAAGATGACAAAACAATCAGAAACAACCAAGAAAGGTGGACAGTCACACTATGAAGCCAAAATATTGTTTTACTACTGTAACTTATTATTTTAGAGGACTAATTATGCATTTATTTTTGTCAAACCCCTTTTATTTGATATGTGTCTTTTTTTTTAAAGGAGTTGACCTCTGCTGTTTTTATATGACTTTGTGGCAAGGCACAGTTGTCAATCATGTTATTATACAAGTACAAATGCTGGAAATCATGAGCCAAAAGAAACCATTTTTGACCTGATAGTTTTTAGGCAATGCTCAGCTCCATTATGTAACTTTTCTGTTTGTCCCCAAAGACCCCCTCAGCTGTACTTCTGCATGTGGGTATCTGAACAGGTCTGTAATCCATTACCTTGTAGCCAAAACATACAAGGCCGATCAGTGTCCAAAATTTCCATAGGCTCAGAAAAGTATTCCTTTTTTGGGATTCAGTTTTAAGTGGTAAGTGTGCAGAAATCATATTGCAGGGTTTTGTTCTACCCTGAGGTATTTACACCAATTTCCTGTTCATTATAATTTCTAAAGGAACTCATCATTGAGTGCATTGAAGGATTACTTTTTGTCCTTCCAAAAGGGGGGTGGGAGTGGAACCATGGATATAAACTTCTGGTGGCGTGAAAAAATGCATATTGGAAGTCTCTTAATTGAACCAACAGCTTCAATTGTTTCTTGCATTTCATTATATAAATTTGTCAGAATGCAAGCCAGGCCTCTCAAAAGCTATGGGTAAGACCTAGTGAACTTGCACATAGGGGGTGGGAGGATGTAAGCTGCAATAGATCTGAAGAACAGGCATGTCTTTAAACATGCTGGCCTGCAGCCAGATTCTAAACATGCTCTGTGGAAGTCAGACTTGCTGGTTCCAGGTGGCCTTAATTGCTGAGTTCACTAATGCACCATTGTGCATGCACCGCTGCCACATAACACCAGTTTTCATGTTCATTGCAGTGGGAGAGGCAGCTCCTGATTCCGCAAAGGGATTCTTGTAGTGGCATTGTCCTGTTAAAGCTATTGGCACTACTCTTGTAAGAGCGCTGAGTACTCGTCAGCACTCCTACACAAATATGGGCCTCTCATGATGAATCTTCAATGCGTTTGGGAATGTTGCCAATTGTTCAGATAGTCTCCTTGCAGCCATGCCAACCGTGTGACTCATAGCTACACTTGCGTACCATTGTCGGCAAAGGAGATGGGCAGATTTCTTCAGAAACAAGTGCAGTACTTGACTGTCACAATTCCATGTAATTATTATTATTTTTTTTAATCCTTGGCAGCAAAAGGAAATACAGCATGCTACCATATTCCAAACAAAACCACTTCTGAACTGGAGAAATCAGTGGTATCAAACCAGCTTTTACCATCCCTTGTAGAGTGAAACCACTACATGGTCTGAATGTGCTGTTACATCTGCAAGTAATGAAACATTGTCTGAAGGGAATGATATGTGTGCTCAGTAACAGAAGCTGATCCTCCCCCCCCCCTTTCTTTTAATGCCATTTAAACAGGAGACTTCACATCTTGAGCATGCATATATAGAAAGGAGAAATGTTTTTTGAGGGGGCGGGGGAAGCCCTTCTAAATTGAAACCTGCCTTTAAACATATCGAGACTAAGCTTTTGCTTAGCCGTTGGTATCACAGTACCAGCATGCTCAAGAATCTGGAGGCTGGCACACCCCACAGATGACAGAGTATGCATGTGCCTGGGAAGCTGGGACTTTGCTGATATTACCCCAGCACTTCCCACTGCTGAAAAGAAGTGGCTTAGAGAGTGGATTGCGACTTCTGTTATTACAAAAGCAAGCAAACAGCAAGCAAACTTCTGTCTCATGCAGAATTCCCTCTTCTGAATGACTTGTAGGCTATAAGTTTAGTGTGAGTTTTCCAGTAGGATCTTTAATTCCTGGAGGTTCACTCGCCTATTTCTCTATGTCTCTATGCAGCGTCTTAACTATAATGACCTGAATTGTGTTTTATAGCAGGATGGCAATGATGCCCAAGCGTGTGTTCCCATGAAGGGGGCTTCCTGCATGGCCATTTTGGTCTTTGGCATTAAATGAAAACTGTGTGATCTGGAGGAATAGAAGTACGGGAGGAGAAACAAGAGATACAACGGAAGGGTCTGTTTCATACTGCATACCAGTTCACTGACCCTCCTAATGTAGGTGATGAATTTGTTACAGGCTCCCCCTCTTCACACACACATAGTGTAAGCTGTAGGGCAAGCACACTGTACATACATCCATGTAAACAATTCTCCCTTGGAGGAGGGGAATTGGGCCTCCATCAGGAGAGGCATCTTACAAAATCACAGTATTTATATGGTGATGAAGGGGTCCTATTTGCTCTCCCACCATGCAGGGCATAAACTGGAACCATGGTGATGTGTGCACTACCTGCTATACAGAAAAATGGGCTCATGGCAAGCGGGCGGTGACTTGTAGTGAAGCCAGGCACACACAGCTGGTGAACTAAGCAACCTGTAAGAATCAAAAAATGCTCAGACAATGCCTCAAGGGATCTTTGCAGTCCATTCTCGGCCCATGAACAAAAGCCTGCAGTTTGTTCTTATGTACATATTCACAGTTCCGTCAAGTCTGTGCATGTATTACTAGGGAGGCAGAACTTGCAAGCAGATAAATAACATTAGATTCGGATCACCAAAGCAAGGGGTAAAAATGCAGCAAGCCCAGGAAGATCTTGCCCATTTCCATTTTGTACCTTCACCTAGTTTGGGAATTGGTTATATCTGCTTTAACACAAGACTTCATACATACACTTTGATGGACTGTATACTGCTGGAACTCAACAAATCCCTTTTAAAGCAGCTGAACCTGTGTGTGACTTAGCAAGTGTGTGTGCGTGTGTGTATGAAAATGGAGTTTCTTGGCTTTTCCAATCCTTGTTCTGTTGTAATTTTTTTAATGTAAAATAAAGTAACTAATTGAGGGCTTTGTGTTGGATATTTAATTTCATTTTTATATATTGACAGCAGAGCTCATGTTTTGCGTGCATAGAAGTCTGGGCATCCTTTTTGAATTTGGGAAGAATACCTAAAGACTTTCAGGAACTCTGAAACCAAACAGAGGAGGCAATAGAGGGACAGATGACCTAATGTCTTTTTCCCCCTGTGCATTTGTCTTTTAAGAACTTCCTTGCCTTCAAGGACTATGTCCTCCTGACATTTTTTTCAGCTGTTCAAAGAAAGGAAATAACTGTTAACATATGCTTTGGTTAAGCCTGGTATCTGGTTGTATTAGGACTATAGGAAGGTACCTTACACTGAGCCAGAGCATTGGTCCATCTAGCTCACAGACTGGCTGGGAAAAACTCTTTCCAGTTTTTCAGTTGTGGGTCTCTCCCAGCCCTACATGGAGATGCCAGAGATTGAACATGGGACCTTCTGGGTGCAAAGTAAATACCACTGAGCTCCGACCCATCTCCTGTTTGTAGAAATACATTACTTCTCTACATAGTGAGGAAAGCTAGGTTTCCTGTGTGCTCACTCAATTTCCTGCCTTAATTTCTTCACACTTAAGTGTTGGCTATTTGTAGATTAGACTTGGACCAAATAGCTCTGCACCAGAGGACTCCTTCAAACAGATGGCTGTGCTTGGTAAAAAATGGCATGTGTCCACCCTGGAAGATTCACCTTGGTTCAACAGAGGTGTAGTTACATATCCCTCTGTTATACTTGATATCAAACAAAGGAGTTTTACCAGGAAGGAGCAATCAACAGGATCTGCATGTATTCATAGCAAGCACTCCTACCCATGACATTGTTGCACTGTCCTAGCATAAGTCATAGTATGGTATCATTTTGAATGAAATGTTTGTTACATCCCTGTGTGCTGCCCAGTGGCTTTTTCATAGCATGTAAACTAGCTTACTCTGCTGGGGCCAGAATAGAATATACCGTATTTTTCCATGTATAAGACGATGCTTTTTACTATTTAAAAAAAAGGCAAAAATTGGGTGTCGTCTTACACACGGATAGTGAATGCAGAGGGGGGATGTGTGATTAATGGCAGCAGCAAGCAGGAGATTGGCAGTGGCAATGGGGCAGGTGATTGGTGGCTGCGGCAAGGTCTGCTGGCGATTGGCTGCGGCTGCAGCAATTGGGCAGGTGATTGGCGGCTGTGGCAAAGTGGGCAGACAATTGGTGGCTGCAGCAAGTGGGCTGTTGGTAGTGGTGAGCAGGCAGACAAGTGGCAGGGCAGGCAGACAGGTTAGCGACTTGCAGAAGTGACCCCCACCCCAAAAGCTAAGCAACTTACCGTATTTTTCGCTCTATAACACGCACCCGACCATAACACGCATGTAGTTTTTAGAGGAAAACAAGAAAAAAATATTCTAAACGAAACAGTGGATGTATGATTTTTGTGGTTCATACTGTGGCCACAGACATGTGATCTGACGGTGAGTTTGGGGTAGCCCAATGCAAAAATCCTGAGGATCCATGTGGATCCATGTTTGTAACAATGTTTTTGCACCACTGCAGCCCCAGGCAACAGTGGGTGCGTAAATTTTTTTGGTACAAACTGTAGCCATGGACATGCTATGTGACCTGATGGTGAATTTGGGGTGACCCAGTGCAAAAATCCTGAGGATCCATGTGGATCTGTGCTTTGTAACCACGTTTTAAGTGGGGAGGGAAGGAAAAGCACTTAAGGGACAAGGAGCACGCGTGGAGCAGGCTCTGCTTCTCTCTCTCCCCCCCCCCCCCTTAGTAAGCTGAAAAACTTTGCTGAAGGGACAGAGAGCCTGCTTGCTTTAAAGGAGCCTACCGGACAGGAGCCACTTACACGAGTGTAAGCGGCTCCTGTCCGGTAGGCTCCTTTAAAGCAAGCAGATTCTGCTTCTCTCCCTCCTCCCCCTCCCCCCCACCCTTAGCGAGCTGAAAAGCAAAGCGGGAGGACACTGAAAATCTTGCCTGCTATTTCCAGCAAAGCGGCAGGAAAGAGCTACAGAGAGCCAGCTTGCTTTAAAGGAGCCAACCGGACAGGAGCCGCTTACACTCGTGTAAGCGGCTCCTCTCCCAATTTGCTCCTTTAAAGCAAGCAGGCTCTGCTTCTCTCCCTCCCCGCCCCCACCTTAGCGAGCTGAAAGAGCGAGAGGGGAGAAGAGCCGCTGAGTGGGGAGGAGGGAGAGAAGCAGAACCTGCTTGCTTTAAAGGAGCCAACCGGACAGGAGCCGCTTACACTCGTGTAAGCGGCTCCTCTCCCCTCTCGCTTTGCTCCTTTAAAGAAGCAGGGACTCTGTCCCTCTCTCCTCCCCACTCAGCGGCTCTTCTCCCGCTGGAAACCACGGAGGAGGGAAGCATTCGCTCCGTAACACGCACAGACATTTCCCCTTTCTAGGAGGAAAAAAACGCGTGTTATGGAGCGAAAACTACGGTAATTTCTTAATTTTGGGTTTAAAAAAATAAGGGTCGCCTTATACATGGGGGTGTTTTATACACGGAAAAATACGGTGTGGTGTTGGTGGTGAATGTATTTGTTGATACCCCACATACGCCATGTAGTAAAGGATATTTCTCAACTCAAAATCCTCAGAAGGTAGCTTTAAATCAGAGGTGGTGCCCACATGTTTCCGTGTGTCTGCAAGTACTTCCCCTGTTGTTTACAAAAGGTCTCCCCTCAAAAATCCACAAGCCATGAGTGCTCTTTCCACTCAGTTTCTATTTGCACTGTTACATTGAACATGTCCTCCTAAACATGTCCACAGTTCATTGTGTACCAGGACAGGACACCCTTCTGAACATAGGAGAGGTGCTAAGAGCTTCTCCCTGAGCAAGTTTGGCAGTGCCTAATGTAGGTGCCTTTGTTTACCATTGATGGAGAGGCACGACGGTACCATTTTGTGTTCTGCCACATACCTCACAGCAGCCATTTTGTGTTATGCTCTGTCATGTCTCCATGGCAGCCATTTTGTGACTTGTGCCTCAGCAGTTTCTCAAAAACCCAAATGTAATCACTGGGTCCAAAGCATTGGTGATCCTGGCTTTCAATAATTGCTATGAGTCGTGGTTCCCGCTTCATGAGGGCAGCAGTGGCAATGCATCCATCCAAGTCAATACAGTGGTTTGTGGCTTTCACATGATACATATTCTTAGGAGCACCTCATAGCTTGATACGTATGAAGAGGCTTCTGTCTCCAAGAAGCAATGAAAAGACTGAAGCATTAATTACATACTTCATGACTTTATTTAAGCACAGCATGTTCCTATTTTCAAATGTTGACGGCTTTTAGAAATGGCATAACAAATCTCAGAAACGTTAGTAAGTCCTAATAGTATGCTGATCAGACATTAATAAACAGAAACCTATGGGATCAAAAGAAATAGCAATGGGAATGTAGGAATCAATTTTGGCAGTGGCTGTGATATGAGCAGAACCAATCTTCTCCACTTTGGATTGTGTATCCTGTATTCTGTTCCAAAAGACCCACACAACAGCTGGGAGTGTTAACAGAAAATAAACTGCCAATTTTTGATGAGTAGCACACTCTTCAGTGAAGACTGATGCCCGTTGGAACTGGTAAGGTAGAAGCCAGGGAGACCCATATAGACAGAAACAGAGCCAAGGTGGAGCCAACTAATTTTAGTGTTGTCCCCATCCTCCACACTGAGTTCTACAGGGCCAACAGTGGGACTTAAGAAGTTGGAAGGTGACAGCCAGTGTCGCCTGTAGCAAGTGTCCTGTAGCAAGAAAGCAGGCAGCTGGGGACTGGCAGACGGCAGCTAGAGGGTGGTGGGGCGGTGCCCAATTTTCCCAAATGAACCAGCCTCCATTGCGATACCAACTGAGGAGAGTGCAAACAGCACTTTACACCCATTAATTACACAAATAATAATATCAGTGGGCCTCTCTTTAGTGAGTGCTGCAAGACTGAGATACTGGGTGTTCTGCAGTGAAACAGGGAGCCAGCTGGGATCCCATGCCCTCCAAGTGTCCCTATTTTCCAGGGATAGTCCCAGATTTACAGAACTGTCCCAGTTCCTGATCTGATCCTGGAATGTCCTTTTCCTTAGGACATTCCTATTTTCATCAGAGAAATGTTGGAGAGTATGGAGTTATCCAACCCCTGAGGCACGTGAAGGCAGCCCTGTATAGTGAAGCTTCTCAATGTTGTTGTTAGTTGGAAGCCGCCAAGAGCGGCTGGGGTAACCCAGTCAAGATGTGTAGGGTATAAATAGTAAAATTAGTGTTATTATGGAATAGGATGTCCCTATTTTCATTGGAGAAATGTGGGAGGGTACGGGACTTTGGAAACAAGATCTGATGATGCATTTATGCTTGCTTGCCCTCTTTAGTATGCAGCACATTATTAAGGCCTCATAAGATGTAATATTACCAAGCCCCATGAAGGAGTATCTCTGTGTTGGAGCACTGTGGAGCTTCCCAGAGGAGAAGAGAGCAGCAGACAGGTCTAGGATTCACAATGTGCTTCCTGCTCTTTGCTTCTAATTTTTCAATGTGTCTCTCTGAGTCTGTCTGCTGCTTGAGCCTTCCAGGCATTGTTGGTATGTAGGTCGAGCTTGGAAAGCATGAACACGCACAAGCATGCAGACCCGTCGCCAAGAGAACTTAGAACACATGCATCTATCTTCTACTTAATCTCCATTAACAAAGAACCCTTGCTGCTTCATTAGGAAGCACCTGCCCCAAACACCTTACAATTCTAACTGAGGAAACGACATGAACCCATAGGAAGGGGACACTGCCGACAGGTGGGCTCTCTCCTGTCTTTGCTGAAAGGTGCCATTTTGTTTCAGTGTCTGAAAAGGGCCCCGCGAAGTTGGCAGTGCTAGCTGCTACTGGACTTAAGACTTGAAAGGTTAAATTATTGATTTCTTCAGCATGGTTCTTTATAGAATCTCCTGTTTGGGTATCACCGCCTGAGGCAAAACAGTCGCAGGTACTACTTCAGGCCTGGGGGCAGGACCTAGCTTGTAATCTTCACTTCCTGTACTGGTTGAAGGAGAAGGAAGGGATGTTTCAGGAGATGCTGTGGAGGGGAAAAAACACAAAAAGGTGTTATTTGCAATAGCCTGGCATTAGTCTTCAACCAGTGGGTCAGGACTATAGATGGTGGGGAATTCCATCAGAAATGGGAGCAGGAGTGGACATTGCTGCAATTTGCATGTTCATTGGAGATTAGGAACTGGAATCATACAAGTGAATATGAGTAGCATTCACTAGCTTTTTTTTGCTTTTTTTTAAGTCTGCAAATGTTATGTATGTAATCTTCCCCTGAACCTTTTCCTCCAAAGAGGTCTCTGGGTTGGACAGGATCCTGGCAGGATCAAACCAGAGTACTTCTGGATGCAAAGCATCTTTGCTATCATTGAATTACGTTACTGCCCTGTACAATTTCTCCCATTGCTGTGAAGAAATGTGCACTTGAAGTATGCAATTTCCTTTTCAGGAAATTGCATATTGCATCTTAAATTTTAGCAGTGAAATTGAAGCATCGCTCCCAGATTTTCCTCTTCTTATCCTCGCTCCTTGGAAGAAAGCGCATGCCTTTCTGAAATGTTCCAATATGTGCACATTCAGAATTTACTATTTCAGAGGAAAGATCTGCGTAGCCTTAATAAGCAAAAGTTTTGACTAAGTGAAACAGATAGGAAATTGGACACCTACAGGCTGAAATGGTGTGAATTACTGATCCGATGCTGCTGGGGAGCACAATGTGTCCCGGAAGAGGTTCCATGTTAAGGCTGGAAGGCCCTGACTGGTACTGTGGTGCATCCATAGTTGTCCCTGCATGAACAGAGAGAAAAGCTGTCTCATTCTGCCAGTCATTATTGACCAAACACAGGCGTCATTTTTCTTTGTTTTGAAGTTCATTCTGCCTTTAATGGGAAAGCCTAATGCAATCCTTTTGCTTTTATTGATGTGACCCACGCTGAGCCTTCAGAAAGCATTTTCTAATTATGCCATTCTCTTTGTATGCAAACACCCAAATGGACGGATGGATTTGTCTCCTGGCTTTTGCCCAAAGTGTGTCATTCCCCCTAGTTTTGTTTCAAGGTACAGGCAGGGTAACATTTCCAATCCAAGGGCTGCCTTTCCTTCTGGGCAACTCTGCAAGGGCCACGTACCAGCAGTGGGCAGGGCAAGAGGCAAAAGTGGGTGCAGCAAGTTTACCTTAGTCTAGTAGGCTAGTGTCTACACACACCTGTACGTTCTCTATGCATGGAAGCAAGGGGCATCACCAGAGTTCAATGACACATCCGAACAAGGCAAAAACATTTCTGGCATGACACAAAGCCACTGAAGAGTGTGGCCTAGGGAGAGTTCTGAGGACCATATAGAAAGGTCTGGAGGGCCACATTCTGGCCTCTAGGCCTGAGGATCCTCGCCTCTGCTTTAAGACACACAGCTGAGAAAGACACAACACCATTCCAAATGTTGTTACCTCCGAGAAGCATTTCCTGCAGCAAGCTGTCGATCCTTGCCACTCCAAAGAGCTTGACGAACTGAACCTGCTCAATCATCTGCCAAGTGATGCTTTGGAGAGGAGGCAGCAGGAGGAGAATGTCACTGAATCGGCCTCGCGAGTCATACTGCCGGTCATTGATGTAATCCTCCAAGTTCACCTGTACCTGAAAACGCATGTTTTTCACCTTCCCAGGCTCACTCAGGCCTTTGCAATCTGGGAGGGAGAGAGAAACTAACTAAGGTTAGTTTGGCTTGCATGCAGCAATTTGACTCAGGGGAATTTGTGGTATTCCATATGTTGGACTCCACCCCCACCCCCAATCAGCCCTGACCATTGGCCATGCTGGCTGGGACTGATGGGGGTTGGAGCCTGACATCTGTAGGGCAGCAGTTTCCCTGTCCCTGCCTTAAAGGGTTTCCAGCTAGGATACGCACAATACCCTCTGAGATCACCTGAGGAGATTTCTCTGTGTGCCCTGCCACCATCTGAGATGTGGTTCGCAACAGTGCATGAAAGAACATTCTCCCTAGTGAAGCCCAGTTTGTGGAATTCCCCACCCCAGGAAATGGACATGTGGTGAAGACAACTGAAGAGGGTGAAGGAGAGACAAGAGGTGCAAGGGATGGATAAGGGCAAATACCATTGGATGGACTTAGGCTTGGTTATGGGATAAAGATGCCCCATGTTAATTTCACATATTCTCATAGCTTGTTCCAACCCATTTCCACATTAACCTGTACCACTCCTGTTAAATTTCAGACACCTGGTTGAAACTGTTTTATGCCAGGAGGACTCTGCTGCACTGATGTTTAAATCTCTGGCATTTAATTTATGTTTCAAATGTTGTATATCAAGACCATTGGGGACTGAGATGGTGAAACTCAGGATATACCTTTTTAAAATAAATTATCCTCTTATTGCAAATTCTGTTGCTGTTTTCTAAGAAATCTGCATGAAGATTTGTATTTAAATACATACATTATTGAAAAATAGCTGTTTTATAAATATATATTATTTCAACCTATGCATTTCTAAACACTCTTTTCTCCTACAATACAAATGCTAAATCGCATGAGTCAAGAACCATGTTGTAATATTCAGAGAAGTGCAAAATCCAAAAGAAAATTGCATTCCGATCCACACATTAATCCTGAATGTGTAAATCAGGTCAGTTCACTTTTCAGATTCATCAAAACTGAATTCCTCCAGTATACCTAGAGGATTAAGGGGTTCAGCAAAAGGCCTTGAAGAAAAGTGATGTTGTGGGAGGGTTCTGAAGAAAGGATGAAGGGGGTACCATATCAATGAATGGTCCAGGAAGGAACCTGAAGCATAGTGGATGGGCAGAGATATGCAGTGAAGTCTTGCTGTTGAAATCTGCACCATCCTCTGATGATTAATGGATTTTGTGACGGTCAGTAGCACATGAGAGGACCTCACCTGGGTCAAAGAACACAATGGCTTTCAGGCAAGCGTATTCATTCTCATCAATCTGAATTTCTCGCAAGGGCTTCACCAGCTCATCCAGAATTCTGGTAGCTACACGGGCGATTTCAAGCTCTGGACAGTGCATTGGGATGATGAAGTCGTTTCCTGAAAAGGGAGGGGGAGAGGAGAAAAAGCATTTTACCTTGATGCAAAGAGGAACATAAGATGCTGCTATACACTGAGTCAGATCCTTGGCCATCTTGCTCAGTATTGTCGCCACTGACTCTCCAGTATTTCAGACAGGGAGTTCTCTCCCAGCCAGCCCTATCTGGAGATGCCAGAGATTGAACCTGGAGCCTTCTACATGGAAAGCAGATGTTCTACCACTGAGCTCTCTAGACCTTCTCCAATGTTTAGTGCAAATATTGATGTGCTGTTTCAAAATTATTATTTTTAACAAATTGGCCCCGCAAGTAAGAATGAACAAGCTTCTGGATTTAAAATGGGACTCTTCATCAAACAAACTTAAGGCACAGTTCTCTGGTTGCCTTGTCTGAAAACCTGGTGGTAAAGGATGAAAAGGGTGGACCCCTTTCTCTGCTGGGGAAAGGATGTAAAAGTGATGTGGAAGCTGTAGACCTTCAGATGTCCTTGGACTCCAGCTCCCATCAGCCCCAACCAACATGACCAATGGGGGGAGTTGGAGTTCAGCATCATCTAGAGGGTCCCATCTCCATCTCCAAGCTAGAGTGTTCAGGGCTTTTCAGGTTGCAATCCTGTGCACACTTACCTGGCAGTAAGCCTCATTGAACTCAGGGGTGCTTACTTCTGAGTAGACAATGGATGCATAGGATACACTTTAAGGCAATAATCTATGCCCACTTTCCTGGGAGTAGGTACCATGGAACTCCCTGGGGCTTGCTTCTGAGTAGACATGTATAGATTTGGATTATAAAAGGGATATTATATGGTGGCTGTTTATAAAGCTGTTTAATGTGCTATCTTTAGTGTGGTGAGAGGGAACCAGAGAGATATTTTTTCCCTCTCTCATAATAAAGGCTCAGTGAAATTGAGACAGAAGAAAGTACTTCTTCACATACTGCATAAATTCCATCAATTATGTATGTATATGCATGCATGTTTTATTGTTCCAAATAAATAAATGGATTTGCCACCAAATGATGTGACAAGAGCGACTAACTTATGTAGATTTATAAAGGGGCTACATGAAATCGTGAATGATGGGTCTATCAGCAGCTATTGATCATTGAACCTCCATGTTCAACTACAGTCTACCTCTGAATATCACTAGGTGCAGTGCGTAGAGTGAATTTCTTGCCCTGCTTCATGGGAGCTTTAAAGAAACACCTGGCTTATCTTCTGTGGGAAACAGAATCCAGCAGGGATCTTCTTGTGTTAGGGTGATACATTTTAGGGTGGGGTGTTTATAGATTATTGTTAACTTACTAGAGGTGGCGCTGTGGTCTAAACCACTGAGCCTCTTGGGCTTTGCCGATCAGAAGGTTGGCGATTCGAATCCCCACGATGGGGTGAGCTCCCATTGCTCTGTCCCAGCTTCTGCCAACATAGCAGTTTGAAAGCACGTCAGTGCAAGTAGATAAATAGGTACCGCTGTGGTGGGAAGGTAAACAGTGTTCCTGTGCACTTTGGTTTCCATCATGTTGTTCTGTTGTGCCAGAAGCGGTTTAGTCATGCTGACCACATGACCCAGAAAGCTGTCTGTGGACAAATTCAGGCTCCCTTGGCCTGAAAGCGAGATGAGCACCAAACCCCCATAGTTGCCTTTGACTGGACTTAACCGTCCAGGGGTCCTTTACCTTTACCTTTCACCTTACTAGAGGGAGTTGGACAATATGGTCTTGGGGGGTAATCTTTCCAGTTGTCTTATTCTATAACACCAAAAATATAATAATGAACCACTGTGGTTTTGAAAACATGGAGAGAGTACAGAGATCTGGTTACTCTGTGGAAACCAGACAATGAGGTGTGTTATAGTGCATGGGTATTTTACCTAGTAATAGAAAATCCGTGTATGGTATAGAACGCTTTGCAGCTCCCAGCAGTAAGTGCTCACCAGCATGGGCTCTTAGCAAGGCAACCTGTGAATCCCGAGAGAGAGAGAGAGAGAGAGAGAGAGAGAGAGAGAGAGAGAGAAGAAAGAAAGAACAATTTCATACTGACTAAACTGTAGTCTGCTTTACTGATGCACGTCAACAATGGATTTTGATCAGGTTCTAGTTCTGGTGAAGTGATCAAAACATGAAATAAATCAGCCAACATCCTTATGTCTGGTGCTGCCATAAATTTCCTTCCTTCCTACCTACAGCCTCTATACTTTCTTCCCCTTACTGGTACTGTGGGGGGGGGGTCCTAAAACCGAATACAAACCATAGGTTTAAGATTATTGTTAATTAAATGGACATAAAACCAGAGAGTTACCCATTGGGATATATGGGAGAACTCTTGTTTTAAATTAACTAGGACTGAAGCCCCAAAGCCACAAAAAGGAGAGGAGTGTGAAGGCCTGGCTAGGGTGGCCATGTGTCCAACTCTACAGAGGTCAGTCCCCTATTTGAAGGTGGCCTCTGTTTGAAGGGCTGTCTGGCCTAAGCTTGGCTTAAAAATAAAGGACCCCAAGAAGGGAGAGCAGGTGAGACTTGACAGTGAGCACTAGGCAAATGGGTCATCTGGTCACAGTCTTCTCCACACTGGTCACAGTAACATCTGTGTGAATTATAGCCATTATCTTTCAATGCGCCTCTATAGATAGGAAATGAGCATTTGCAAATTGTATGCAAACCTGTCCTCTCCTTTTGTCTCCTTTACAAATGGTGTATTTCCTGTGTGTGTGTATTTCATAAAAATATATACACAAATGTAAAAAAAAAAAAGACCTCAAAGCAATTTACAAAAAAGAAAACAATAAAACTGAGAAAAAAATCACAACCATACTTTAAAACATACCAAAGTTAAAATATATGTTTTGGTAATGTAGAAGTCACCATCCAAACCTGATGCTTTTTCCCCAGCCTGCTAAACTGGAGTAGCAGCTAGGATTGTTACATCTAATATGTGAAATCCGTTCCCTGGTAACCTCCCTACAGCTTCTTCATGCTCATTGCCTCCCTAGGGTTCCTTCAATGCTGCCTACCTACAACCCTCACTGCCGTTCGCCTGATCCAGCAGGCTCTTCTTATGTTCTTCCCCACCTCCTTAAGTACTGTGAGGTCTCTTCAGAGCCTCCTGTTGCCCCAGTTTGTCACCTTATCTGTCCAATTACCCAAGTTCCCTTCTCTTCCATCAACACCTTCCCTTCAGGTACCTTTTTCTCAGTCCATTCTACCCTGTTTATGGTTACCTTGCTTATGGGGGTTACTTCTCTCTTGGACTGAGACTTCTTCCTAGACCAACCCCCAAAAGCCACTCCTGTCTCTAGGGTCTGTGCGAAGCTTTCATCTCAGCCAAACTGACAACTTCCACTCCCCTCTCAGAAGCAGAAAACATCTGTTCTTTGAGCAAGTGCAATGTTCGCTAACATTCCATGACATCCTACCCATCCAGCTCATATCTGAAGCTCTGTGCAACAGTTGCCATACAGTACATGTGTTAGCTTGAAAAATGCTAATCTTTTACACCCAGGTTTTCTATTCTCTCTCTCCCAAATCACTAAATCAATCCATAACTGTTGTGAAACGAACAAATGTACAGATTTTTGAGTTAGGAAGTTTCTCCTTTGCACATTGCAAGTCTGCAGAAGGAAAGCATAACGTTCAAAGAATCCAGGTTGCAGAAGCCACATGTTGCTTTTTTCACCTGGTCATCAAGGGGAAGCTCACAGAATGCTGGGATGTATTTTGCCCACTCAACGAGGACCAGGAGCTGCTGCTTCATCGACTCACACACATCATTGATGGTTGCAATCTTCTTCATGGCAATATCGGCACTGTGCACAGGACGGAGAGCCGAATACTATAAGAGAAAAGATAAGGCACCCTTTAACTAGGCAAGCCTACATCTCCTTCTTCCCCATTTTCCCACTCCTTCACCCCTTCATATAACACACCATCGTATAGATGAGTCTATTGTCCCCAATGGAAAGTTACCCTTTTGTCCAGAAGGTGGCAATAGATCACAACTATTCTATCAACAACGTACGTTGACATTATGAATTTGCCTTTTGCCCAAACTCACCCTCCAAGTTCTGGAAATCTGTAGTCCTTCGGTGCAAGAGGCTTGCATTTTATTTATTGATTCCTGTTTGGGGCACTTTAGAATTTCTTCATAAAGAGAGAGAGAGAAACTAACTCCATAGTACACAGTTAGCTAATACCTTTATTTTAGGACCAAACAAAAAGTAGCCAAAATGTGGCAAGCTTAAGAGTTCTCCAGAGTTCATTGTTGGATAAGATCTTCTATGTGGTAGGGAGTGGTTGGACAATGAAAAAGAATAAAGAAAAGGATGGGGGGGGGAATGGTCTGGATGTTACAGCCAAAAAATGATAAACAAATTCCAAACATACAGTCAGAAGCTTCCCCACCTACTGGGGCTAATGGGAAAGCCCAGCTGTGGATGCTGGGGATTTCAGGAAATGTGAGCGTTCAGGGAGGCTGAAGAGTTCATAGCCATGTACAGTATATGTCCTGCTTTGGCCTCCTAAACTAGCCTGTTGTTTGGGGGTGGATGAATTTGTCCATTTTGGTTTCTCATTTTGACTGCCTTAAGTTCAGTCATCCACATTTCGCCAACAACTAGTTCTCACGAAAATTCATTTTAGAGCATATATGCAATTCTCCTTAACACAACGCACTTTTGCTCCTTTTGTTGTTGTTGTTTTTTGCTTATATACACATTTTATTGCACATTTCACCCTAGTATTTTTGAACCCATTACTTGGCTTGACAATTGCACTGCAAAATATGGAGATACACAAATCTCAAAAGATGGCTGTGTTTCAATTCGCATATTGTTTTGGAAAGTACAGACTAGGTAGGTTCACCTTTAGATGTGACCTGAACCACATTGTGCTGCCTCAGGTGCAGCAGAAGATTATACCCTATTGCCAGGTTTCCGTGTGGTTAAGGACCTCAGAATAAGAAGACTCCCAATGACCACAAGATGTAAGAAGAAATGGGGGGGGGGAGGTTCCCCTCCTACCTGATGTGCCATCGCCTCTGCTTGGGTCAGAATGGTGATTGACAGGGCTCCGTTGTCTTCGTAACTACTCCGGCGGATGCTGATCCTGTCACGCTCATTCTGTACAGCTTTGCAAGAGAGACGAAGCAACCGTGTCAGGCAGGCATCCCCTCCAATGACCACACAACCAGGTCAATAAGCAAGAGGGCTGACTTGCACTGTAATTTCCCAAGTTTACATTTCTTACTGGACTTGCACCAAATGCAGATGCTAAGAATTTTGAGAAGTGGTCAGGCCAGGTAGGAAGAACCCATAGGCAACTGTTCTGGTGGGGACATGATTAGAATCATTTGGAAATGTTCACACCCTTTGAATTCATGTTCCTTTCTGAAGGACGGACTCTCCCTTATGAGAGATATTCTGCGGAGGTGTTTCTCTGCCACCATGACAGGCATATCTGGTAAGCACACAAGACAGGGCCTTCTTGCTGGCTACTCCCAGATTGTAGACCTCCCTCCCATGGGAAGCTAGAATGGCAACCCCCTCTGCTTTCATTTGCCAGCAGGCAAAGATGTATTTTTTGTTCCAACAGTCCTTGGCCACCAACTAGCTGTTGTGGCTGTGTCTTCTGAGGGTGGGCGTTGTATTTTTGTCTCTCTGTGTGGTTTGTTTTCAGTGCCGCTGTTGATATTCATTGTGTGGTTTAAGTTGCATCTGTTTTCATTTACGCTAAGCCCAGGATCTAAATTAAGTGTCAACAATACTGAGCTGGATGGGCCAATGGTCTGACTCAGTGTTCTCCCACAGTACCCTAAAGGCTAACAAACACATTTTTGTGTTGAAAGCTTTTGTGGGTCCCACTTAGGTATATGGATGCATAAGCTAGGCATATATACCCTGAGAACAGAAAGAAGAATTATTTTATGACAAAGTGAGGCCAAAAGGTCATCCACGCAAGAGATAAAAAACAGGTGTGTCACATACTGTTTAAAGCACAAATGAAGACAGGATCCAATTGAAGTGAGTTGCATTAATGCTCCTTTCATAATCACACCCTTTGGAGAGCAAAGTGGTTCCTTGTTTATCTTTTGTGTGGTTTATGGTGTATATTTTTCTGTTTTCCCTTCAAGGCAGATAACAACCCCCCAGCCTAAAGCATGATGTTCTCAAGATGATTTTGGCATTATCGCAGGAGGTTCCTTGGAAGAAACTTATCCAGTTAATATTTTACCTACTGTAAAAGTAAGTCATTATTCGGTGGTTAGTGCATTGCAATGCATTTCTGATGAATGGAAACATTAAGACTGAGACAGGGATGGGCAAACCTGTGAATTTCAGTTTTTCTGTTTCCCAGAATTAGGTTGAGTTCTCCACATTTTCCTTGTAAAAATTCAGCAGCATTTTAGTGTGAATTCCTCCTAAAGTGCACACCTTTGTATGCAGCTTTCCCTAATGTACACATATTTGCAAAGTGATTTCCCCGTATATAATGCATTTTTATATGCAGTTTTCATTTATATATGCATTTTTGTGAACACTTTGCCTCTATATGTTCATTTTTCTATTTGTTACTTGACTAGAGAAGTAGATTGCAAAGTTCAAAGATGTGTGAATTTTGAAGGATGGCTGCATTTTAGATAGTGTATTATTACGGAAAGTGTGAATTAGGAAGGTTTGCCCATACATGCAAACTGAATTGAGTTTCTCTTCCATCTCTAAGCTGAGGCCAGTAGCCTGTCTGAAAGGCTGGACAGACACAAAGGCTTACTGAAACTGCATCACTGGAAAGACAGCATGATCACAGAGCAAGTTTTGATTCTGCCTTTGCCAACTCAATGCCTTCTTGGTGTTTTGGACCAGAATTTAGGATGTAGAAAATCACTGAGTATTTCCTGTCAGGAGCCTTGCTATATCTGAATTTTGTTGAGCATTCTGCAATCGAGTGATGGAAAACTTTGATGTCCCTTCCAGGTTCAAAATCTTGAACAAACAGGACTGTGTTTGCTGTTTGACTTCCTAGTGCAACACCAACCAAACAATTTGCTTCATTTCCCCTGAAACCTGATTGGGTTGCTACAGAGGGGGTGGATCAGGGTGGGGCAAGGGGCGGAAATAAAAAAAACAAAACCCATAGGAAATCGATACCTGTCCCAGTAGAGGTCACTTTTCTGGCAAAGGAAGCAAATCAGTAACTCCCCAAAACTTTCACTAGATTTGCATATACTAAGTAAATGATGAGGGTCTGATTGCAACATCTGGTGCTCTGCTGATATACTAATTACTTATTTTATTTTATTTTTTAAAAATAGTCCCCTTTTTCTGCAAAATGCTCTCAAAGCAGCTTAGGAAATTTAAAACAAGATGAGGTTTCTATCCTTGTTTTTCATCTTGTTTCATCTGGCACCTTCACTATACTGTCTTTATCAAATACTGAAGATGCCCCTTTCAGGGGCCATTGTATTCTTGTGATTGCAATTTGTCTTTAACTGGTTTGAATGTATTTTTGAACGGCTGAAACCTGCCCTGAGACTGCATAGTGAACGGTAGACAATATATCAAACTACTAATACAAATTTGAACTCTGCTTCAGGAAGCAAAATGTCTTGGGATGGCACTGTCTGGGCAACGTCCTAATTTTTTTCCAACCCCCCCACCTTCCAAACCACATGATCCAGCTCTGCCTATTTGTGATTCAGAATTCATCCGTTGTGATTCAGCACCCTCATTAACAGTGCTGCAAAGGAATTTGCTGATGTGGAACTTGGCACAACTCATCAGCTCCCCCAACGCTAGCAGCAGGCTACTGAATGCAAGGCTAGCATCACAGCAGTGCACATGAGACTCTGGATCAGGGGATAGTTTTAGACCATTTACCTTCCTTCTTCATTCCTGCCCGGAAACATTTCTTCAGACGGCAGTATCGGCATTGGTTCCTCTTGTCCTTGTCTATTATGCACTGCCTGCTAAATCTGGAAAGGGAAAGAGGCAAGCTCTGAAAAAATCATTGGTGATATGAAGGGCCGGTCCTATCATTTGGCAGAGTGAGCCAGCTGCCTTCGACGGCAGGTGCCAGGGGTGAAGGTGGCAATGGGCAATGCTAAAGGCTGGAAACTCCCCTGCTAAGCAGAGGAAGAGGGGAAGCTTATACCATGTCAGACCATTGGCCCATCTAGCTCAGTGTTGTCTATGCTGAGTGGTAGCAGCTCTCGGGGGTTTCAGACAGGAGTGGATATTCCCAGTCTTGCCTGGAGGTGCTGGGAATTAAACCTGGGAGTTTCTGGATGCAAAGCAGATACAATGAGCTACCAGCCCTTCCCAAATCCTGCTGCCTTGTACGCTGTCCTTTTGCCAGGGTTGAAGCAAGGGTCAACTGTCAGTGTGGTTGGGTTGAGAGCTATCTTGTTCTTTGCCTCAGGCAATGAAATGTCTTAGGCTCTTATTTTATTTTACATTTTATATCTCACTATTTGTCCATTACGGAGCCCAAGGTGGAGTACAAGTGGTCTTTGGGTGGCCACCCAGCCAGCCACTGGCCAGACTTGCTTAGCTTCAGCTAAGTGTTAGGGCAGCTTAATGGACGGCCAACAGAGATAGGCAATTCTGTCTGCTTCTCCATTTCTCATTTCCACCCGCTTAAATTCATTTTTTCAAGCTACTGTAGCAATTTATGAATTTTAGGTAAAACAGTCCTCATGAGAATTTATTAGAAATTTGGTGCAAACTTCTCCTGACCATGGGATCAGAGTTGGAAGGGACCTCAAGGATCATCTCATCCAAGCCCCTGCAATGCAGGGATATACACCTGTCCCTTATGGGGATCAAACCTGCAACCTTGCTGTTACCAGCACTATACTCAAAACAACTGAGCTATCCAGTTTTGATTAAATGTGCTTGTTTTTGCATGCACAATATATATGCATTGTTGTGTGTTATTTTCATGAAAACATGCCCTTATATGCAAACTTTACCCTAGTATGTACATTTTTGTACAAATTACTTGGATGGAGAACTCCACTGCAAAATTAGGAAACGTGTGAATTTCAAAGGATGGTTCACATATTGTTTCAGGCAGTGCAAACTAGAAAAAATTCCAAGTTGTCATTCGTCTTCATCTTCAAGCCAGTGACAATGTTCAAAGCTTATGGAAAAGCCGGTCAGTGTCCAAGGATGACCTACAAAACTATAGAGCTACCTGCACGAGTAGACGTGATTCTTACGGACGCTCCTTCTGAAGAACCCTTTGCAGCCATCACAGCTGGAAGCTCCATAATGCTTCCCAGTAGCACGGTCTCCACAGATGGCACACATTGAGCTGATCCCATTCGCCAGCAGGCCGCCACTCCCTGACTCTGAAACAATGGCATCTGCAAAAAAGGAGTTCACCAGTGGTCAATAAAGTGGGTATCCTGGGAATGCCAATCCTACTGTGAGGCAGAGGGAGGCAGCTGCCACAGGTGACCATAGGTAAGAGGTATGGCTACAGCTGGGTCTGCCTAGCAACTTATAAACTAATCTACTGCCCTCTAGTGGAGTGGAGGATGGTTTCTCACCACCTATGTCTAAGTTAGGTGCAACCACCAATCTGGTTGGCTTTTATATAGAGAATGGGTGGGGAGGTAAGCTCTATATTTCCTCTTGGACCAGCTCTGGAAAGGAACAAAACCAACCCAATCCATACAGTATTGGGTCTTGCCTTATTTTTAAAATCCAAATTCACGTTGCTCACTGCTGCGTGCTAAATGAGTCAACATTCACAGCATACATTTAAAGCACTGTGATTCCACTTTAACCAGTCATGGTTTCCCCCAAAGAATTCTGGGAGCTGTAGAATTTGTTAAGGGTGCTGAGAATTATTAGGAGACTCACATTTTACCCATCCTGAGCTACAATTCAAAAATATACCAATCTATCACTCTTCAGAAGGAACTATGGGCATCATTGTTTGTAGGGGAAACAGAGGAGTCTCCTAACATTGCTTAGCACACTTCACAAACTACAGTTCCCAGAATTCTTGGGGAAAGCCATGGCTATTTAAAGTGTTATCACAGTGCTTTAAGTCTATGATATGAATGTGGTCTAAATTAGCAAAGCCACTAGCTGACTCTAGGTGGTCCACCAGAAATTGGCCATGGAAGCAAGATCTTCCCACTCCTAAGCTAGTCCAATCAGGATCCTGAAAATCAGTCTATGCCAGGCATAGGCAAACTTGGCCCTCCAGATGTTTTGGGACTACAACTCCCACCATCCCTAGCTAGCAGGACCAGTGGTCAGGGATGCTGGGAGTTGTGGTCCCAAAAGGGGGCCGAGTTTGCCTATGCCTGGTCTATGCAGTCCTGGGATATGATGCTACAAGCCATGACCAAGCCAAGAGATGGTGCCTTATAGGTCTTGAAAAGGTAAACAAAACAAAACAGATTCTTGATCATTAAAAAGCTATTGATTCAGGTGGTTCAAGCTACACCACACAAGAGAGCAGAGAAATAAATTAGCAGCCTACCCAGGATCAGTTGACAATCTTTTGGGGAGAGGGGAAGCGTTATTTATTTAGAGTTGGATCCAAAGATGCAGTAGAGGACAAATTTCTGGCAGCGGTGCTGTTCAATTTAACTGTTGTGCAAGAGCCACCAGAAAAACATTGTGTGATGATGTGCAATGCATCTTCTGTGAGCAAGTATCCTGAAATGTTGTGCAAGGCCACGTGCAAAAGATGGTACAACAAGACTGTGCACACATGGAAGTATCCTAACGGACTTCTATTTTCTTGTCTTGCACAGGGATCTTCCAGTAACTGCCCTCACAGACCACCTTATTTTACCAATGCTGCTTTCTCAATCCAGGCAGCTGCCATTTCACATTAAAAAACACGCAACCAACTTGGCATCAGGCAGCAATGAGAGGCAGGTGGTGGACAGGAAACCTCCACTAAGAGGCCAAGGCCTATCTGACCACCAGCTGCATCTTCCCAAGATAAGATAGGGGCCCAGTGCTGCCTGATTCTCCTTCCTGCCTGATGCGCCATCTCTGAAGCAGCACCTCACATGATTGGTGTCTCTGTGCAACAACGGATGCAGGGTGTTCCTTCCCAAGTGGCTTGCCTGCAGGAAAGCCTCTTGTGAAACAGCGCCCTCTCCAGGTTCAACCCTCCTATTCTCAGTTAGTGGGGAGTTGCCAGTGGCGTAGCGTGGGGGGTGCCAGGGGTGCCGGCCGCACCGGGCGCAACATGGGCGGGGGGCGCGCTCGCACTAGCAGCTCTCTGCCCCTACTAAAATCCATGGGTTAGGGAGCCTGTGCTCGCTCGGCTTGGCAAGGAGGTCGCAGAAGGGGGAGAGCAAAGCCTTCTGCCGCGGGCAAAAAAAGGAGAGGAAGCCGGGCGGGCGGGCTGGCTGGCTGGCTGGCGGGGGTCTGGCTGCGCCTGCTGCTGCCGGGCTTTGACAGCTTGGCGAAGCGGAGGGAGAGGAGCTTTATGGTAATTGCGGCTCTCTCTCCACTGGCCGCCTGGCTAGTGAGCCGAACCAAGCAGGGAGTCTGGCGAGGGGGCGGGAAGAGATTTTCCACCTCGCCTGGTCAAAAAGGAGAGCCGAGTCTCCTCAGGGCGCCCTCAGGCAGGGCAGGGCAAGCAGAGCGAGGAGGAGAGAGAGGGGAAGGGGGGGGAAGCAGCCAGGAAACGCTGCGGTGTGGAGGAGGAATCAATTAAGGAGAGAAAGCGAAAAGCCTTGGAGAAAGGGGAAAAAAGGAAAGAAAAGAGGCAGCTCCAGGAGAGCGCGGGGGAAAGAGAAGCCTCACTGCTGCTGCTTGGGAGAGTAAATTACTGTACTTGCCTTGCCCCGGGTTAGGGGGCGCAAATTAATTGCCTTGCCCCGGGTTAGGGGGCGCAAATTACTTGCCTTGCCCCGGGTGCTGATAACCCACGCTACGCCGCTGGGAGTTGCAACATCCCCCACCTGTATGTTTAATTAGGTTTTAAAGGGGAGATAAACATTAGCCCCACCCCTAAACTAATTTGGGACTGGATCTGGGGTAGGTGGCTGGGTGGGGTGGGGGATGTAACCTGATTGCCCACCCAAATTGAGACCACAGGCTGGGTGGAAGGAGGATGAGCTGTGCACAGCCATAAGCCATACCCAACATTCTCATATTTACAATCGCCAAGGTGGCTTGTGGTCATAAAACCAAGAGAATTAAAACACAACATAGCATTATAAGAGACCACAGCATCAGTAAAGCAGCCAAGCCATCCAGCAGTGAACAGGCTGGTCATCTACTGACTCCTCTGCTCTCTGAATCAGATGCCTAAAGCTCAACTGTGATGGAGTTGGGTGGGTATCTCTGGAAGCTAATCCCAAAATTCAGGTGTGAGCACTGAAAAGTCCCTCCCTTGTTTAGCCATTCAGGTGTTTGGGAAGATAGTATAAGAAGAGTTCTGCTGGACCAGGCCAATGATGAAGAGGAGTTTGGATTTGATATCCTGCTTTATCACTACCCTAAGGAGTCTCAAAGCGGCTCACAACCTCCTTTCCCTTTCTCCCAAACACTCTGTGAAGTGAATGAGGCTAAGAGACTTCACAGAAGTGTGACTAGCCCAAGGTCCCCAGCAGCTGCATGTGGAGGAGCAGGGAATCAAACCCGGTTCACCAGATTATGAGTCCACTGCTCTTTACCACTACACCACACTGGCAATGATGCATTTAGTCCAGCATCCTGTTTTCACAGTGGCCAACCAGATGCCCCTGGGAAAGCTGCAAGCAAGGCCTGAACACAACAGCACCTCTCCTGTGGGTTCACCCAGGCTCAGGAAAGTGCCTCGCCACCAGAGTGCTTGCTGGATCCTGACGCCATCCCACAAAGGTGCCCAACCAAGGTAAGCATCATTGGCATTAATATTTTGTGTCACAGGGCCATCTCTCCAATCCTGCCTTCTGAAACCTTTAAAAAAATGGAATCCTTTGTTGATGCTTGCCACCTGTCATTTAGTTTAACTCAGCTAAGTAAATGTTAGCTTGGGATATATGATGATGACATTTTATTTGGCCATAAATACTCCTCAATGCCTTTGCTTGGAAAGAAAAGGCTGGCTGATTCTTTTAGTGAGCGAAATAATATTAGTGATGCTATGATGATGTCAAAAGGAGGGGGGATGAAGTGCTTTTCAAAAGCAGGTGGTGGGTGGGAAGAAAGCAGGCAATATATGGCCACATTCATACCATACATTTAAAGCACTATGATACCATTTTAAACAGTCGTGTCTTCCCCCAAAGAATTGTGGGAGCTGTTGTTTGTTAAAGGTGCTGAGAATTGTTAGGAGATCCCTTGTTTCGCCTTGCAGAGCTACAGTTTCCAGAGTGGTCTAACAATCAATCACTCTTCATAGAGAACTCTAGAAATTGCAGCCAGGACTTTTAAAGTGGTATAATAGTGCTTTAAATGTATGGTAAAAGGTGCGGATGTGACCCAGGTATTGTCCATCTTCTGTGCGACAGTCCTCAGAGATTTGAAGACCACTATGATGTCTCTCCATAATCTTCTCCAGGCTAAAAAATAATTCTTTAAACTGTTCTTAATGGAACTTGGGTTCTAGATCTCCTCTAAACATACCCTAATTTAAATACAATAAATGGCCTTGTTCTGGGGCAAGAAAATAATTCCTGGGAGTGGCTCTGAGATATATTTGTGGTGAGAATTCTCTGGCAGAAAAATAATCTACTCCGTCCAAGTTCCACAAACATTCTGGCTGTGATGGATGCACTGTGTGCAGTTTGGGAATTTATGGCAATGTCTCGGGGTAGAAAATGTATCCTCACAACCGCATCATGTGTGGAGGAAGTGCGTAGCACATTGTTGATCTTCAATATATACAGTGCATGCAGAACAAAGGGCTGACGTTTAAACCTGAAAACCTACAGTTTATGGTTAGCACTCAACAAGATAGACTTAATTATTTCTTTGTTACTCCTTCTTACTTATAAATCCCTAAACAACTCTGGGCCATGTTCTTACTTATAAAGCCCTAAAAAAACCCCTCTACTTTATTTCACTCTATTGGCCAGTAAGGGCATTATGGTCAATAAATGGAACCTGGTTAATGTCACCATGGTCTGATGGCTATCAGCTTGTGATAACACGAAGCAGGCTTTTTCGCTGGTGAAACCAGTGTAGTAGAATGATCTCACTGCTAAAATCTGAGATGCCCCATCAGTACTGGCATTCCTCCGGCTCTCGAGGACAAACTTGTTTAGACAAGCATTCCCCTAATTGGCTAAGTTGAAATTCCTGCTCTAATTGGGGGGGGGGACTATTAAAATTGTTGTGTTGTTTTAATGGGCTTGTTTTATTGTACACTTTAATTTATTTTGATGTTCTGGTGAAATTATTTTATTGTGTGTTTTCATTATGTGTGTGCGTAGAGAGATGTGCCTGGTGCCATCATTCTCAGCTTCTTAGTGCAAGCAAAGATGTTACTCTTCAGTCAACTAGTTGCCTATTAATTGGGGTCACTTGGTGAATGATCATACCTTAGGCTGCATTGGTGTTCTTCTTTTAGTAGTGTGGGGTAAGATTTTGCCCTTTTTGTTTTTGCAGAGTTTAGCCAATGGATGCCATTTCATCTATCTGATGTCTTTTAAATTTTGTATCATGTATGCTTTTATAATTGTAAGTCACTCAGAGCAGCCTAGAGCTTCTCTATATAACAAAGGATCAGTCCTAGTTTTCATCTTGGAATCTCAATTATTATTTTAATTCCACAGAGCTAGCAGTGGAATTGCAGCTTGTGTGTCAAGTTTCTCCCCATTTTCTTCTTCTGTACTTCTTATGGAACAAAATGTATATCCTGCTAACTGGACAGAAAACCTTCAAGGGGTTTACAAAGAACAATAACAACTATTCATTTAAAATATTGATGAAAGCAAGCATTAAAATCAAGCTGACACGGATAAAGTCTCAAAATGCAAATAAAATCAGCCATACTACCTGCTAAAAATTACATGTTAAAATGGCATGCCTTAGCAAGCTTGGTGAAACAAAAAAAGTTTTGAACAATACACTGAAGGCAACCTGCCTAATATCAATGGGCAGGGTGTTCCAAAGAGTAGGTGCTGTTGCCCATTGCTAGCAATCACAGGTGGAGAGAGTGCCGGTGCACTCAAGTTCAGCTCACAGGCTTCCTAAAAGGGCATCTGGTGGCCACTGTGAGAACAGAAGGCTGGACTAGATGGAGTTTTGATCTGATCCAGAAGGCTCTTCTAACGTTCTTATGATTCCTTACAAGTGCAGAATGAACGTTATATGGCACTTGATAATGTGATATCAACTTACTCAGTGTCACAATGTATTTTATTAAGGGTATTTCCTTGCCAACGAGTGGGGTGAGGCTTATTGAAACAGCATTGAGATGTTATCTGGCCTGTTCTGCCACACCTCAAGAGTAGAGCCATTTTTACTCTCAATGCCCTGTGCATTTCTCCATGAATCCAGATATATAGTCTATTGCCTTCTTGGTATGTTACTCTATAATAAGCTTCCTTTGTTTGACTTGGTTATCCTGGCCACCACCCATGGACCAGATTGCAGTTGTGACATTTTTGGAAAGGGTCATGCTGAACTTCTAGGATGGGGGAAAGTATTAGGGGAAACAACGAAACATTTTCATAAGAGAAGTTCCTTTTCCAAGCCAGTTGTTAAAGCAATTCCAATTAATGAGATACATCAGCCAGATATTGAAACAACAATATGAGGAATTGTATCATGGGGCAGGTGTTCGTCCAGCATAAACAATGTAAGTTAGGGAGACCAGGACAGCTAAAATGGTACCTAAGAGAAAAATAAACAGATGTATCCTGATGGGGAATATTTCTCAAGTTTGTAAGAGTTGGTTTGAAAAGGAAAGAAACAGGATCATAAAGTATTCTAGATTACAACCATATATCTTGTTCTGGTTCAATCCACTTCTGATGAATCTTCAAAATTCTAAAATCTACTGAAAAGAGATGTATATTTCTTTTATTGCCACAATTTATATCCCACTTTCCCACTAAGTATTCAAGATGGATTTTCTTTTTAAAAAAATCAAAAATCAGTGCATACTAATAAATGAAGCAAGAACAATTTCAATCATACCAGATAAAACAGGCTAAAATTATTACAAAGACAGTGTCAGCAAAAAATCCCCTTCCCAAGGAGTCTTCAAAAAAATGCCACTGAAATGAAACTGTCTTTGTCATCCACCTGGAAGTGAGTAGCAATGGGGCCAAGCGACCACATAGGTGTTCTTTGTAAGGCCAATTTATGCCGGCTTCACATGGGAACATAGGAAGTTGTCTTATACCTAGTGACTATTGGTCGATCCAGCTCAGTATTGTATACACCAGGGTTTCCTAAACTTGGGTATCCAGATGCTTTTGGACTACAACTCCCATCATCCCTAGTTAGCAGGACCAGTGGTCAGGGATGATGGGAACTGTAGTCCAAAACAGCTGGAGGGCCAAGTTTGGAAAACCCTGGGCTACACCGACTGATGATGACTTTCCAGGGTTTCAGGCAAGAGCTTTCCCCAGGCCTGCCTGGAGATGCTGGAATGTTACCTGGGACCATCTGCATGTATTTTTTAAAAAATAATTTTTATTAATTTTTCAACACAAATATACAATTATATCAAAATTTCCACAAATTTGACTCTGGACTTCCTTCACCTTCTCTGACAATCATCCATATTTGCCTCTCAATTACGCATTTCTTCTATTTATATTGCCATTAGACTTCTCTCCCACTTCTATTTCTATTTTAACGATATATCTCAACTTTCACAGTGCTTCTTGAAACCCCACTAGCGTTGTTTGCACATCACATATACTTTTCAGGGACCATCTGCATGTAAGGCAGATGCTCTACCATAGAGCTCTTCCCCAATTTCATGTCAGAAGTGAACCATCTTAACAACTGGGAAGGCTACCGAAAGGCCACTGAAATCCAGTGGGGTTCTTGGAGGTTACAGGAAATCACTACAAAATTAAGAAAGTCAGAAGGTTTCATCGCTGGATTTTAATTCTGAAATTCTTTTGACTCTTAAATCTGCATTGGAAAGGGCATTGGCTTCGACAAAATAAGATGATTCAACAGGGCATATCTAAAACCCTACCCAATGATTAGCTTTTCAAGAAGCAAGTGCACAGATGTTGCTTGTTTATCGTGCAAGATGAGATCCGCCAAGTTTTCCTTCTACAAAGTGTTTCTGCTTCAAGGATATCCCATTTCCCTGGTGCTCAAGCTGCAATAAATTGCAATTGGTGGAGGGGAGGGGAGCTCTGTTTTTCAGCCAGTAAACTTGCAGAGTCCTAATAGGTGTGCTTGCGTCAATGTCATGAACACCTTACTCAAGAGAGTGCTCGTGATATCTCTGGTGATAAGCAGTGCAGCTTACCACCACCACCTCATGTCAACGCCATCTTTGTATGCTTTAAAAGACATTTCGATTTAATTTTATTCTTCATCTCTAAAGCCAGCCTCAGGGTTTTCCTGGCATACCACTCTTTAGAGAATAAGCAGGAGCAGTGCCAGCAAAACTATCTCCTCCCCCTTCAGTGATGTACCACCATTTTGAGAGTCTTAATTTTGTTTCAATGTGAACTTCCTTTCAGGGATCAATATATTCCCCCTTCCCCATTGCAACAGAGAAGTATCACTTTATCAAAGTTCCTTTTTGTTTGGTGGAGGGGGGGTGGGCAGGAACACGAGTGAAAGCTCCAAAGCCCAGGATAAGAATGAGACTGAGAACACAATACAAGACAAAGCCTTTCCTTTCTTCTAAACCAGTTGCTAATTCCGTAATTTGAGCAAACACCTCCCCTAATTTCCCCTAAACACCAGTAAAAAGATGGCTGTTTGTCTATTGTAAGAGCTTTGTGAAAGCTCTTGGATAGACCTCTTACATTTGGATCACTTTACTAATGGGATATGTCGCGGTCTCAAGGTTTTGGCTAGCTTGTAGGGAGGGGGGTGTTTTCTTTTTTAAGCTGTTTGGACAAATTTTTGATGAGGATGCTTACCCAAGACAAACATGCTCATTTCAAAACAGCAAGTTCCTGACTATGTTGGTTTACTTATTAACAAGTAGGCAAATACCACAATGCCAACTTGAAACAGCCTTCACCTTTCAGAAAAGCCAGCGTGTTGTTTCTACACTATTGTATAGATATAATTTATTTATCAATCCTAACTTTTCTAAATATATAGCAAGGTGGAGCTATAGAGATAAAACCAATCAAAGATCCATAACACATCATTAAAAACATTAATAAAACAATGAATAACAATAGATATTGATCGGTTAAAAGAAAAATCAGGTTGCAAAGCCCTTTCTAAATTAAACAGTTTTCAGAAGATGTCTGAAGGGAGGGAGGGACAGTTCTTGTTGAACTTCTACTGGCAAGGAGTTCCACAGGGCAGGGCCTACCACACTAAAGGCTGCCTACCACAGCAGAGGCTGGCCCAAATTCAGGGGCATGGGGAACCACAAGAAGTACTCCTAGGAATGATGTCCTGTCCAGTCAGTGACACTTGAGCCACAGGTTATAAGGGGAGGTGGGACATATTTGAAGGAAACATCAGCTCAAGCTTTCTGGCTACCCACAAGCCTCCTGTGTCAAAGTAACAGAAAGGTGTCACCATATTGTTTAAGAAGAACAGGGAGGCACCTGTGTTTCACCTTAAAGACTAAGAGAAATCTTGTAGCACAAGACTCAAGTTCATTTTATCAGATGCTTGAAATGCCATTTCTCCCCTCAAAGTCTAACTCATTTATAATGGTGTGAGGTTTTATGGACTGACGGAGTTGACTGTAGTCCGCAAAAGCTTATCCGATCATTAATGTGTTCATCTTTAAGGTAGCACAGGGTTCACTGTTGCGTTTGCTACAACAGACAAACACAGCTCCTCCTCTGGAAAATGAAATATTGTACTTCATCAGATATGTAAAATGTTATGTTTTCCTCAGCTGGTAGATGGGGGAAACGTGTGTAAAGAGTAAGTCTGAATGGTCATGAAATCCAAGAGCTACAATCAGAACCAAGATGACATGAGATTCTAAATATATGCAAGTTCCGTGAACATTCACAATGAACATGACCAACAAAACTCTGATGACCTCTCTCCCTGTGCCCCAGAAATCAGCTTCGGATGAGAGTGATTTGGAAGGAGGAGAAGGAGAGGTAGAAGAAGAAGGCCAAGCTATTTCATATATATTTTTAAATGTAGTCTCTCCCCACCATCTCATTTATCAATGGTACATCTTGCCAAACAAAGTGGACAGTGGTATAAAATGCCATTTATTTGATAAATGCATCATCAGCATAATATTCGGAAAGTAGATTTTTCCAGGCTTAATAAACAATAGTCTTTGCTGTTGGCTTAGTATTTTGCAGCATTGTGATGTCATAGCAAGGTTTGTGAGGTGTGTAATACACCCTTTCCAAGAGATTTCCATTGATTAGAAATCCGTTTTCTCAATCACAATACAACAAGCTTTTCAATCTAAGTCCCTTATCGGCAATATAATTCAAGGCCGCAGCATAAGACCCGTCCCGATGCAGAAGTCCAAGAGTTCACCCACACAAATGCGACACCCTCCACCCTTCGACCCCATTCCTTCTTGTCCACCGAAGAGGACAACATTTGAACAAAGGTAGCAGAGGCCGAGTGGAGAGGCAACGGAAGGTATCTCCTCACTCACCTGATGAGTTTGTGGGCAGCACCCTCAGGTTTTCGAACTCCAACATGGTGTATGAGGAGTCGAGGGACTCAGCGTAATCTGGCATCTCCATGTCCATTAGGCTTTGACAAATCCGCATTATTACTGTCAACAGAGACAAGTGAGGCCCCCACGACCCTGCTGTCAATCACAGCGAGGATCTCCAGCACGGTAGGGTTGACAACTACGGCAGGCTTGAGGATGACAAATCATTACCTAACTTTCCCGCTGTTCCCTCCCCCACCACTATCAGAAGGTTGGAAGGTAAAAATGACCTAGTCTTTATTGCATGCTCTGCCTCTCTCTCTCTCTCTCTCTCTCTCTCTCTCTCTCTCTCTCTGCCTTGTGCCCTATGAGTCTATGCCCTGAATCATGATTATATGGTGGCAGATAAGACCTGGTCTAAATCAACTTAAATTGCATCCTCCGTTCAATAGTGTGTGGTTTATGGCAATCCTTAAGCAAACATTTTGAAAAGCACAGGCAACGACAGATGATCTAACATACTCTTTCTGCAGGACATGAAGTGTTGGAGGCTATCATGTCCTTTTATGTTCTAGGTTTTATTATAGGGTTTTAAATGTTGATATTTGTCAGAAAGGATGCTGGAAGGAAAGTGCCGCCATTTTGTGAAAGAAAAGCAAGTTTTCGGCTATGTGGAGGAAACTACATGAAAGCCACACATTCATAGGAAGCATGTGAAGCCCAGAGAAAGTTATCCAGGTTCTATGAAGGCCACTGTTGGCTCTTAGACCAAACAAACAAACAAACAAACCACCCCATGTATTTCTGCTTGGGAAATATAATGTATATCCAGTGCTCCCCCCCCCCCGAAAAGTAGGTGCCAGTACTCATTATGAAGTTGTTACAGTAAGTGCTACTCTTTTTAACCAAAAGAGAGAGGTGTGCTGGTACTGCGTACCCATTGTGTATATGCCATTGAAAATTCTGATGTCTGAACAACTATTGGAAAGGTGAAATGTAAAAGGAGTGGCAGGTGTCAAATTTGAGTGCCAAAGATGGCAATCCTTTGTACATATGTGCATGCAAGCACATTAACTTAGACGACAAAGAATGATGGGGACAACAACTCAATGTCCTCAAATACCCAGACTTTAATACCAGATGCAATGCATTACTGTATCACCTAGGGTTACCATATTTCAAAAAGTAAAGACACCCCAAAATTGTTGAGCTTTTTTTAACAAAAAACTCGCAATTTTTCAATTGACTTGCCTAAGATCCAGGACACAGCGCCACCTTTCGAAAATGTATGGCAGCCCTAGTATCACCAACCACAATGGTGCAGAGAAGGATAATTGTTTCAGTCATTCCATTGTTGGCTCTGCTTTGATCCATTACAGTGGTCTAATACAGTATTTGTTTATACTTTGGTATAAACTGGTATCTGGTACTAGTATCCACAGTTAGGGCTGCTCATTTGGGGACTTTGAGTCTCTGGATTGTATCCAATGAAGTCATTGCATAAGCAGAAGGGCTTCTGTTTGTGCAGCGGATCTTCCCCTCCCTCCCCTCCATGTGACCTCCCCCAAATCTGCTCTGTTATCCCCCCCCCAACCCTCTGGAGCAGATCTGGGAGGGGCACAGGGGACAGGGGGTAAGTAGAGGGAAGGAAGGGAAGTTCCACTGCAAAAGCAGAAGTTGTTCCACCCAAATAATTTCACTTGATTCAAACTATTCTTCATGTGAGCATGCATTTGCACATTTAAAAATGGCTGCCATATTTGGATCACACTGCTGGCCACCACCATTCTGTTTCAATGGTGCATGTGGAAAAAATGGCCACCAAATTGAAATATGTACATTGGCATATGAACATGCATGCACACAAAATGCATTAAATATCACCACAAAAACAGAAGTGGGAGCAGCATCAGTTATGGGGAATAAAATCCAGTGGCACACTTTGAAACTGTGTAGGTGGCAGATTTGGAGTTTTGAACAAGAAACTTAAAGTGAGGCCCACAGCCCAAGATAGCGAGAAGAAAGACCTTCATAGAATTTGTGTGTGCCTCACTAAAATTACACCCATGGGAAATTGAATGATTGGATTGTTATTTCAACTCTAGGCAAACCTACTCTGATATGCAGTCATGTTTCAAGAGAAAGAGATGGGGGGGGGGGCTGCAATTTCCAGAAGGAAGGCTTTGGGCCAAAGGATTGTCAACTGCTTTCTCTGCCAAATTTCCTGAACTCAGATTCAACTCCATTAGTAGGGAGGCCCAGTTTAACCTAATAAATCCTTTAATAAAACAAATAATACAAATAATGGGACGAGCCAAAGCTGGTCTTTGAACAGCTCGACATCTTCTGTCTTTCTCTCTTTTTCATACTTGTGACCTCAATTCAGTCCTCAGACTGGCTAACCTTTTGCTGGAGGTCACTAGGCTCAACCTCTGATTGTTGTCTCTGACTTGCAGACCCCACATTACCACGTCAACATGTGACCTGTGAAAACACAAGATTGGATCTGTCTGGTCTGCCATCATCCGGTGTGAAAACTGAAACAAAGACCACCCCTAAAATCTATCTTCAAGCAAGAACGTTTGTTATCATGTGCAAGATATAAAATAATTAAGTTGTGCAATCAATTCCCTCTTTGTTTCAAAGAATAAGCACAGCACAGACTCCTTGGAAAGATAAGAGTTTTATGTTTTTTTATCCTTGGACTATGTACCAAGGCTTCCAGAAATGCCAGCATCAGCTCAATTAGGCGTTAATTAGTAGTTCTGATTTTGCTTGTGAGTCTCATAGTGGATCTTGGAGAGTTATGTCACAGGAAAGCAACCAACCAGGAAATGGGTATTTTTCAGACACATGGACAACTCACTAATGTAATGACAAAGGAAGATGCCTAGATTCCCATTGATACATTACATAGGAAGTTGGATTTGCTAGCACTTCCTGCTTTGCCTCTCCAACATGGATTTTGCACAGTATTATGGAAGACCTGCTGACCCATTTTTCTTTATGCCCTTTTAGAGTTGACTGTGAGATCAGCTTTCCACACTCCATATGTTCTTGTGCTACAGTTCCCATAAGTTCATTGGCCATGCTGTTTGGGGCTTATGGAAGTTGTAGTCCAACAACATATGGAGGACACCAGGTTGGTGCCAACTAAGTTAGAGTGTGCAGAATCAAAACATTCCCACTTCCCAGTACCATGAGCAGAAACAGCTTCCTGAAGATGGCTGGTGGTGACATTTGAGTTTTCTTTCAGTCAATGCCAAACACAAACATTGCAAAAGTCAAACATTCCTAGCTCTAAAACATGAAGAACACTGGAGGCTGGCCTATTAAAGACAGACATTATGTCTCCTTTCTTGGAGTGTCAGCATGCTAAATGGGTACCAAATGCATCCTATAACTATGAATAGTAAACCCATTTTGGAGTAGGGACACAGGATCTTCAAAGACGGATGCCTACCCCAACATTACCTTTTCATATGTTATATCAGCTCTCTCCTCCTCCCCCCCCTCCTCCTCCTCCTCCTCCTCCTCCTCCTCCTCCTCCTCCTCCTTCTTCTTCTTCTTCTTCTTCTTCTTCTTCTTCTTCTTCTTCTTCTTCTTCTTTCCACTGTCAACAAAGCCCAGGGAAACCTGAGAGCACCACCAACCCACATCTTTCTAAGAACTTTTGATGTGGCATCACACTAATATACTGTGCTGACACAGGACTTAACTGTATTTGGAGGGAGTCGGTAATTTCCTCTTACTATTCTGTTCTCAGTGGCAAGAGACAACAATGTTATTACCTAGCTTTTTGATGGGTATATTCTCTAAAGGGATGGGGAACTTCAACCCTGGGGGCAGAACACAACCTTCTAGGCTTTTGTATCTGGGACTCTCACCAGCTCACGCTCCTTCTCCAGGTCACATCCCTCATCAGTTCTGCTTCATACCCTTGTTTGCCTGGCTGGACTGTGTCCCTGAATACTGACCATGCCTCTTGCCTGCCTAGATGGAGGATACAAAGAGATGTGGGACTGAAAACCTGTAGCTTTGGCATGAATGGAATCCACCCTGCTGCACAAACTTCCATTGATCTCTCTAGCTTTTCCTCTGTTCCTGCCCATGGCTGGCCTGCAGGCCCAGATGGTTGCCCACAAAGAGATGTTACCCCTGGGCTGAAAAAAAACCTTTCCCAATTCCTATCCTCTAAGCATTTCTCTTAAGTCTTGAGCCAAAAGCACTGAAATTAACCACATGGGAAAGACTACATCCAGTTGCTATTTCAAAAAGTTCACCACCCAATGTGATCTGTTTGCAGTCATTCTACGGAATTTTGACCTTTTTTTACTTACTGGATATCTTATAAAAATAAGATCACAGCTTTTGTGCCTTGGGGAACCGAAAATTCCTAGAAGTCTCTGTTTCGGGTGGATGGCACCTTGTGGAGATTCCAGGGTTGTAAATAAGCCTAACCACTCTTTCCTTCCTTCTCCCTCCATTCATTCACTCATTAAGAAAATGGTGAACTCATTCACCTTCACAAAAAAACTTCATATTCTGTAGAATAGGAATGGTGAAGAAATTCCCTCCTGTTTGCATTTTAATGTGAACCTAACTAATTCATGCTTCCTGAAACAATACACAACCCAAAATTCAAGCTACAGTTTGAAATTTGCATTTTATGATGCTATTTTCCAACCAATAACATGCATATATTGAGGGACAGTGTGTATGTATCCATGAAAATAAACAAAAGGCAAAATATTAGGGGAAATTGCTTGCAAAAATGTGTATATTTGGGAAAAATTGCATACAAAATGTACATATTTTGCCCACTAAAATGCTGAAATTCTTTCTGCCAGGACTTAAAAAAAAACCCCAAAACAACTTCATAAACTAACATGGAAATATTGCAAATGGAAGTTAAAAAGAAAAAAGAAAACCTGAAGAGGGGGGAATGGGGGAAAGGACCCTCCCATTCTCCTCAAAAGAAAAAATCCAATTTATTGACTTATTCATAGAATCACAGAACTGTAGAGTTGGAAGGGACCCCACAGGTCACCTTCTCCAATCCCCTGCAATTCAGGATTCGTAGATAAAGAATCCTTGACAGCTGGCCATTCAACTTCCATTTAAAAACCACCAATGAAAGAGAACCCACCATCTTCTGAGGTAATCCATTTCTCTGTTGAACAGCTTTTCCTGTCAGGAAGTCCTTCTTAACATTTAGTCCGAATCTCCTGTCTTGTAACTTGAATCCATTGGTTTGGATCCTGCCCTTTGGAGCAGCAGAAAACAAGCTCATTCCATCTGCCATTTGACAGACCTTCTGCTATTTGAAGGTGGCTATCATATCACCGACCAGTCTTCTCTTCTCCAAGCCAAATGTACCCAACTCCCTATTCATCCATCCTTACTGCAGATCAGGAATGGGGAACCTCTGGCCCCCAGATGTTGCTGGGCAACCATTCCCATTACTCCCACCCATTGACCATGTTGGCTGGGGCTGATGGGAGATGGACTGCAGCAACACCCGGAGAGCTGCAGATTCCCCGTCCTTACTACAGATGATGGCTGAGAAGAGAAGATTGGCAAGGTCAATAATCTAATAGATCTTCTCTGGATAAACTCAATAGCTGAAATACAGAAGCCAATGGATGTCTTTGGGGGGAGAAACATATAATTAGAAACAGCGTGCTGCCTGTGATAATCAGTGGTGTGAAATCAAATCATTAGAGTCTAATCTTATAACCGCAGCCGTAACACATTTACCCAAACCAGATGGCTGGGTAATCAGTTGCCTTGTCTCAGTAGTATCATTTTGAACGTCCTGCATTGTATTGCATCCTGGAATGTTGTTTAGAGCCAGTAATTTCTTGCTGTTGTTAGTTATGTCTCCCCCATCGCTAGCAAAGCTGTCGTTAAACTCAAGTCATGATCCTGATTGTAAAAGAGTGTGCCGAGTCTATGGTTCCTGCATATGTGTGTGTATGTACACAATGCTACGGAAAATTCATTCTTCCTGTGACTTCATTGTTCTGTTGGTTTGCTCCCCTCTTCTTTCTACCCCTTCCAATTTCCATTTTAAATAAAAGAATTTCAAAAAATATTAATTCCAGCACTGAAGCAGGTACAGTTTGCCTTTGGGGAAGGGCTATAGCTCAGCGGTAGAGCAACGGCCTTGGATGTAGAAGCTCCCAGGTTCAATTTCCAGCACCTGCAGGTAGGGTTGAAAGAGAGTGTAATACTGAGCTGCTGCCAGTCAGTGTAGGAACTCTTCTTCAAAGAGTCCAAAAAATTCAAAGAAAACATGAGCTTTGGAGAAAGCAGCCTGCTCTCTTTTCTTGGCCTGATTTTGGCAATTTCTGTAACACTTCTGCCTAAGAGGAATTTCCAGAAGATACAGTAGTGAAAAACACAACTGGAAGCCAGGGAGACACAGACACTGATTCAGACACAGTTGACGGAAGTTTTCCATGGGGGCAGCGTCTGCCGGTGAGCTTCCTCTGACTCTGCTTGCTACAAACCTACACCCCATTTGTCAAACATTAATTTACGGGCCAAAAGAAAATAGAAAGTCTGCTATGGCTCCAGGTCATAGCCACACCATACATTGAAGGCCTACCCAATACACATTTAAAGCTCATGGCTTCACCAAAGATTTTTTGGTGCTGTAGTTTGTTAAGGATGCTGGGAATTGTAATTCCACGGGAGGTAATTTTGGGGTGGGGGGGGGATCATGGTCTTTAAATGTATGGTGTGGATGTGACCTCAGTCCACTCCACTAAGGACTTCCCTGAATATATTTCCCCAGAACACTTGTGTTTGCTCACCATAATACGGGAGACATCATCAAAAAGGGATAGAATGTCAACCCCTGTCAGATCTCATATGTAAACAGGTGCTCAGAAAGTGCTATTTCTTCATCAATGCCAACAGAGAAAGCCAAACTGAGAGAAGGAATGGAGTGGTTAAAATATTAAGCTATGAACTGGGCGATCAGGGTTCAAGTTCCCACTTGGCCAGGAAGCTCTCAGCCTACGCAGCTTCACAGGGTTGTTGTGGGGATAAAAGAAGGGAGGGGAAGAACCATGTGACTGGCACTTTGAGCTCCTTGGGACCTGCTTAACCCACATACAGTGCTTTAGGTTCCCAAACCTATGAACTCATAGTTCAGAATAAGGCCTGACAACAAGTGCTGAAAGTCAGCCTAAATTTCCATGTATACATATAATTCAGTACATGTAACTGTATGCAAGGTCTGCATATTTGTTTATTTATTGATTTTCCTCCAAGGAGCGCAAGGTAGCACACATGGTTCTCCCCTCTTCAATTAATCTCCACAACAGCCTTGTGAGGTAGGTTAGGCTGAGAGGCAGTGACTGGCCCAATGGCCCAAGGAGAGCTTCATGCCCAAGTGGGAATCTGAACCCTGGTCTCCCAGGTCCCAGTTTAGCACTCTAACCACTATACCACACTGGCAATTTTTTAATGCATAAATTAACATGTGCAAAATTTATGCAAATTTATGCAAAGTTGTGCCATAGGCCAGTCTGCTAAGTCTGTTAAGTACCTAATGATTCCCCTTGGCTAAGTTTACCTGGTTGCATCTGCCTTTCTTCATGTGACTAGATACAATATTTGTAGCTTAATCACAACAATTTGACTCAGTGGAACATTCTGAGTTGTGGCTGGGGAAATACTGCTGCTGAATGTGCTAGATGGGTTGCTGCATAGGCTTGTAGCACTGCTTAGAAATTTTTAGCATATGTTTTTCCCTTCGTAGGTTATAGATAGTTCTGCTGAAAGTAATTTCTGAGAAATCACAGATGTCTTAGCCTTATTTCAATCGCCGTGCTGGCTTTCTCTGTAAGGTAGGTGTCAGGGTGGAAAGCAGGAGAATTAAATCAGCCACAAAATAATATTATGCAATGTGGAGGATCAACAGTTTCTGGGAGCCAAGACATGTGTGTGGAGATTTATTTCATCAATGGAAAACATATGTATCTTGGGTACACCAGCTCTCCTTTGCTGTTCCTGAGATTGACTCACCGAAGGCAACTATTTCTCAACCAATCCAGGGTTTATCCCTACCCCCGTACAATATTCTGTCCCCAAAGGCTTATAAATAAATAAGGAGAGCAAGGTGATGACACAAGCTTTGGATGAGGATGCCACAACGATTCTTCCTTAAAAACAATATCTCTGCACATTCAGGATTGGGGAAGCTCAGATCTAGGCACAAGATGTGGCCCTTCAGGCTTCTCCATCTGGCCCTTGAGACTCCCCTTCTAAGCTATTGTCCCCACTGCCTCTGCTCTGCATCAGTGCTTTTGCTGATAATGTCTCTTGCCTGCCTGGATGGAGGATGGAGAGGTGTATGGCTTTTGCAACACTCAAATGCTGCGCACCGTACAAACACTTCCATTCATTGCTGCACCCACTTTCACTTTTGCCCACACCTACCATTGGCAAACGGCCCCTGGAAGATTGCTCAGGAGGCAATGGCAGCCCTCAGGCTGCAGAACGTCCAGGCAAAGGTTGTCAGCTAACCTTCCTTCCAAGATGCTTGTTTTCCATTGGCAAGGAAACTGTGTGTGTACCTGAAATACCATCAGGTCCTGGAATGACTCTGCTCACGCAGCCTGGCCATTGCTTCCTTCTGGACAGGGGAGAGTATAAGAAGACTTCCTCTTTCAACTGAGCCTTGCTTAAACCACTGTCTTCCTGAACCCTGGTGTGTTCCTGTGTCCTTTGGTCTTGTTTCCTGACCTGTTGTCCCTGATTTCCCCTTCAATCCTGACTTGCTCTTTAGTCCTGGCTGCTGGCTTTCTTCTCTGGCTTTTGAAGGATCTCAGAGCACTACTTGCAGCCTGACTGTGACAGTGATGGAACATTCAGTCATTTGGCTCCTACCTCACATATGTTGCTCAAGATACATTGGTTAAGCTGAATTAATTCTAAGGCTGAATTCTGTAGCCCCACAGAAAACATAGAGCACTGATTATAATGTGTGTGTGTGTGTACAAATCAATACTGGGATGGAGACTCAACCTTAGAAAATGTTAGACCTCAGCAAATTGTCAGAAGGGATACCATAGCTTTGAGAAAACCCCTGTACTTGCCCATCCCATTCCACAGATCATTGATAGATATTTTGTGTTTAATAATTAGCTAGCTACTATTTGGTTGAGATGTGTGTCTTTTGACACAGTGTCATAAAATGCATAAATCTTAGCCAGTCCTTTCTTCAGAGTATGTCATAAATTGGCTGCTAACCATTTGCATTATTCTCTTGATTTATTTTCAGAACTGGGGCCAATATTTGGCTGAAACTGTGTAGGTTTAAGAGGGTGGGGAGAGAGGCCAACCGGCAACTGTAGTATGCCTTGCCGATGAGATGTTGTTAAGGACTCTGAAACCTCAGAAATGAATCCTAGACAGCAAGCTAATCCTGGGTTGCAAAACAAATACGTTAGAGATTAAAGAAATAGTGAGGAGGGATTTTTAAGGAAATGATCGTGGCATGGAAGAAGTTTATACAATTTTGCATGGCATGGAGAAAATGTATAGAGGAAAAAATTTCTCCTCTCTCATAACATCGAACTCATAGCCAACCAATGTAGCTGAATTTTGGAAGATAAAAGAAAGTACAGTGGTACCTCAGGTTAAGAACTTAATTCGTTCTGGAGGTCTGTTCTTAACCTGAAACTGTTCTTAACCTGAAGCACCACTTTAGCTAATGGGGCCTCCCGCTGCCGCCACGCCACCGCCACGCAATTTCTGTTCTCATCCTGAAGCAAAGTTCTTAACCCAAGGTACTATTTCTGGGTTAGCAGAGTCTGTAACCTGAAGCGCATGTAACCTGAAGCATCTGTAACCCAAGGTACCACTGTGCTTCTTCATGAAGCACATAACTATGGAACTCGCTCCCACATGGGGCAGTGATGGCCACCCACTTGGATGGCTTTAAAAGAGGACTGGACAGATTCATGGAGGATAAGGCTATCAATGTCTAGTAAACTATGGTGGCTGTGCTCTGCCTCCATAGTTGCTGGAATAACAGTTGCTAGAAACCACAGGAAGGGAGAGTGCTCTTGAGCTTGAATCCTGGTTGCGGGTTTCCCACAAACATTTGGTTATCCACTATGAGAACAAGATACTGGACTAGATGGGCCATTGGCCTGATCCAGCAGGTTCTTCATATGTTCTTAAAACATCTATTTAAAACATTCAAAAAATCAAAACGTTAAAAATATTTTGTGGTTCAATATTCTTTTTATTTTGAATCACTTATGGGGGGCACCATACTCTTTTCAGTGCTTAGGGCCTCTTCTAAAGGTCTTAATTCAGTCCTGGCCAGGCCAAAAATGCAAACCATCCAATCTGTAAGATGATTGAGACAAAGTGCACTGAGAGCAGAGGTGACAAGAAGGAATGGGAGAGAAGCAGCAAGAGCAGTAAAAGCCAACCCACGGCACAGCAATAAAATTAAGATGGCAAATGAGTAATAAATACATAATCTATTAAAAACTCTGGATGATAGGATTGTTTTCTGCCGGCGCTTAGAAGTCAGTAAAGCCAATACTCCTCTGCCCCAACTGGGCATGGTATTATTTGTTATATTGCCCCCTGGCTTCCATGTTTAGAACTTATTTAATCTCTCCTTGGTTGATCACCTGAACAAGCCTCTATGAAGAGAGAGGCTGCATAAACATTATACCTTTGAAGCACATTTGAAACACACACCCCATCCCCACCCCAAGAATTCTGGGCCTTGCAGTTTACCCCTCACATAGTTGCTATTCCTAGCAGTCCTTTCTCAAACTACAGTGCCCAGAATTGTTTGAGGGGGGAAATGTGCTTTAAGGGTCAAGTTTAAGGTCTTGCTGTAGAGATTCAAATCTCTGAACAACTTGGAACCCAGTTTCCTCTGGGAATACCTTACCATGCATATCCCTGCCTTTGATTCTTGAGGGATACACTTTTAGTAGTGCCACATGCTCCCGAGGTCCATCTTATGTCTACTAAGACCGGGGTCTTTTGTGTGGTAGCCCCTGATGTTTGCAATCAGGCACTCTGCCTTACCTGCTTGCCTGAAGCTCAAGTGTGCTCATAGTTAAACAATGAAACTCTTTGCCATAGGATGTGGCAATGGCAACTAGCTTAGGTGGCTTTAAAGAGAGGCTGGACAAATTCATAGAGGATAGATCAACATATGGTTACTAGTCTTGATGGCTCTATATTACTTCCAGGGTCAAAGACCTCTGAACACCAGTTTTGGGGTGACATCAGCAGGAGAGCATGATTGTGCTTGTGTCATGCTTGTGGACTTCCCAGAGGTATTTAGTGACACCATGAGAAAGAGGATGCTAGACAAGATGGACCCTTGGACTGCTCCAGTAGGGCTCTCATTATGTTCTGAACTCCTTTGTTGACTTATGGTGGCTTTCTATGCATGGAACTTAATCAGCGTCGATCAGTTCTACAACCAGAGTAAGGCTGTTGTCAGTACTAGGAGCAGATGCCTCAATTTCTATAATAGAACAGGGGAAATCTTGAGCCCTTGTGGTCTATAAATACACCACTCTGGACAAGAACATTTGGTTCCTCCTGCCCAGTAATATTTGCACAGCCTGATTAGAGGGATGACTCGTCTCAAGGTTGCCTTGTTGGAAAAGATAAGAGGAAGGGAGCATCTTACAAAAGATCACCTGCGGAGCATGAACTGTCTAGTGCAGATTCCTCTATTAACCGTTAGTGAACCTCTTGCCAGCTGATTCACTCTTGTTGATAGCAGTTGGCCATTTCTCCCAACATGTATTAAACTGAAGATGCCAAAGCTCAACATAGCATGCATTGACTCATTAACAGCCACTAGTTAAGGGCTGCATCCAACTATGGCCACATTCACACCGTACATTCAAAGCACTATGATATCACTTTAAACAATCATGGCTTCCCCCAAAGAATTCTGGGAGCTGTAGTTTGTCAAGGGTGCTCAGAGTTGTTAGGAGGCCCTTATTCCCCTCACAAAGCTGCAATTCCCAGAGTTCACTGTGCAGAACGATTAATTGTTATGCCGCTGTGGGAATTGTTGCTCTGTGCTCTGTGAGGGGAATATGGGTCCCCAACAACTCTCAGTATTCTTAAGAAACTACAGATCCTAGAATTCTTTGGGTGAAGCCATGACTATTCACATTGTCGTAGTGCTTTAAGTATACAGTGTTCACATGGACCCAAGTCTTTAGGCTTGCCAGACATCAGGAAAATTCACAAAATGGGTTCTTGGTGTAAAAATGGCGTCAGGGTAGAATTTCTGGCAAAAAATCACTCTTCCTAAAAACAGCTCAGCAACTTACTTTGCGGATGTCAGGAATTTTTCAGCTAACCAAAGTAAGGCTAGCATTGGCCACAACCCAAGTTCTCAGCTTTTAATTAAAATTTCAAATCTTCAAAGGAGCATTACTGGGGCAAGACTGAGGCCAATCTTTCTGTGCCAAAAAGAGGGGATAAAGGATCAATATAGAAAACAAGCAAAATGTCTGATAAAAATATATGATACAGAAACAAGCCACTGTTTGCATTTCTCTGTATCCCTGACGAATTTGAATATATACAAATTCATTTACATCTTAAAAAGGTGTCCTATATTGAAACAGAATGTGAAGAAGGAACAAGCCACTGGCTATTTCCCAATTCAAATATATCCTTTCACAGCTCAGATGTAAACTTCTTAGAAGCATGCTAAAAGGGAGACCTATCCCAAAATGTGTACAGTGGTACCTCAACTACAAGAAAGAAGATTCCACCTAAAGATTAGGAAGTGGTACCTCAACTACAAGAAAGAAGATTCCACTTAAACATTAGGAAGAACTTCCTGACAGTAAGAGCTGTTCGACAGTGGAATTTGCTGCCAAGGAGTGTGGTGGAGTCTCCTTCTTTGGAGGTCTTTAAGCAGAGGCTTGACAACCATATGTCAGGAGTGCTCTGATGGTGTTTCCTGCTTGGCAGGGGGTTGGACTCGATGGCCCTTGTGGTCTCTTCCAACTCTATGATTCTATGATTGATTCTATGAACTACAGTGGTACCTTGGGTTAAGTACTTAATTCATTCTGGAGGTCTGTTCTTAACCTGAAACTGTTCTTAACCTGAAGCACCACTTTAGCTAATGGGGCCTCCTACTGCTGCTGCGCTGCCGGAGCCCAATTTCTGTTCTTATCCTGAAGCAAAGTTCTTAACCTGAAGCACTATTTCTGGGTTAGCAGAGTGTGTTAGCTGAAGCGTATGTAACCCGAAGTGTATGTAACCCAAGGTACCACTGTACTTCCGATCTTAACTACAAGGATATAACAGGTGATTGGTTAGAGGGAATTCTACCCCCACCCCCCAGGCATTAAGAATCATTCCAAAAATTATTCCCTTTTGCATGAAAGGTAAACTACTCTTAGTTTACAACATCTGGAAAGGATTTGTCCTCTTCTGAGCTTCCATTGTTGATTCTGAAACCGTTGTAACAGTATCCACTTCTAATGTGGTTTAGGAAAGACTCCAGGCATAATAATGGGAAAGAATTGTCCCCATGACAACCACTTAGCATGACAAGACCCTCGGAACCAGGAAGGTTTTGGCAACCATTGAAACCCTTTTGAAACCATACACTTTGAACTTCGGCGAAATGACTCGCTCCGAGAGCGCTTTCCATGAAACTAAACAAATATGGCCACTGGTTTATAGGCATCCATAAAGGCTTCTCTCTCCACCCTCCTCACCCCTCTCTTTTGCTGAGCAATGCATTTCGTAATTTTTTGAACATTCAGACTCCCAGCCTGAAGGAATGCAATTTGTCAAGCTGCTGAATCAGCAGAGTAATCAGATCCATCATTTAAGCCTTAAATGGGAGGTGGGAGTTACCCAGGTGGGTTTTGTGGTGATGTTACTTAAACATAGATTGAAGTAGCAGAAAAAAAGAAGATGCAGTATTAGTATGCAAATCTGGATTGAGTTCAGTGATGCGATGAGCCCCAACAAATGAGCTTATTAATGTATTAGTTAATTAACTTTGATTTATTAATTGCCTTCAAAGCCCCCGCCTCAAAGGTTTCAAAATATTAAACGTTTCCGAGCACAATTCAAAGTGTTAAAGCCCTAAACAGCCTCGGTCCAGTATACCTGAAGGAGCGTCTCCACCCCCATCGTTCTACCCAGACACTGAGGTCCAGCACTGAGGGCCTTCTGGCGGTTCCCTCACTGCGAGAAGCCAAGTTACAGGGAACCAGGCAGAACCTTCTCGGTAGTGGCGCCCTCCCTGTGGAACGCCCTCCCACCAGATGTCAAAGAGAACAACAACTACCAGACTTTTAGAAGACATCTGAAGGCAGCCCTCTTTAGGGAAGCTTTTAATGTTTGAAATGTATTACAGTATTTTAATATTTTTTTGGAAGCCGCCCAGAGTGGCTGGGGAAGCCCAACCAGATGGGCGGGGTATAAATAAATTATTATTATTATTATTATTATTATTATTATTATTATTATTATTATTATTAAAAACAATGAATATCTTTAAAACAAGGCCCAAACCCTGCTCCAAGTAAAGATTCATTTATCCAGCTGCTTTTGGAAAGTGCAGTGAGTGAGTGCCTGTCATATCTTGACAGGAATGCTATTCCACAGAGCAGGGGCAGCCACACTAAAAGCCCTGATCTGAATCACTGTGCCTTCTGAGATTGTTGGAACTTGCAGGAGAAACCCTCCTGAGGACTGCAGCCGTCTACTGGGTGTATAAGGGATAAGGCTCATCATGCCCCATTGGACATTCAGTTGGTTCTGTAACCTGCTGTCCTCCAGCTGTTTTCAGCTACACTTCCCATAAACCCTGATCAGCCCAGGGCTTCAGAGAGGAGAACATAAGAAAGGCCATTTTGTTCTGGATGACATGGCCAAGGTTGGTCTTGAAACCACATGCCTCCAGGTGCACGTCTGAAGTCCAGATTTCAGCAGAAACTGTGTAGACTATTTCAAGCACAAGGTGTGTGTGCGTGTGTGTGTGTGTGTGTGTGTGTGTGTGTGTGTGTGGTGCAGTCCAGGAAAGAATCTGCCATCCTTGTCTGTTATTGTTTATACTTGCAGTGTTGGGTTGTTGCTTTTTTACAATTACAAATTTGTAATTGTTTTATTGTGATGACAGTAGCTGGACAGATGGTTTGATCTGACCCCAAGTAGGGTTTGCTTGCTTCCCATATAGAGCCCATATGGAGTCCTTACATAGGTTCCCTGTTGATAGGAGAAAATAACAGAGGCCAACCAGAGAATATTGAGAAGCAAAGCAGCTAGTAAGCCTGATCTTTATTGATCTGTTGCAACAGGATCCTCACTCACCACAGCGCAGGAGGGAGGAGGAACCCAGAACAATGATTCACAAGGCCTTATATAGATGTTTTAAATTCCCTGCCCTCGAGACCACCCCCAGAAACATCACACATACATCACAAAAGGAGTGTAACTCAAGACCACCACCCCCAGATACATCATACCTACATCACAAAAAAGGTGGTCTAAAACAGAAATCTGAGTGACTTGTTTATCTCATCTGACAGGTTACCTGTTTAATGGTCACTTGATTGGATTGCCTGCTTACTTGATTGGATACCCTGGGGAGCCTGGCCAGTCTTTTGTAATGATAAATACTTAGTAATGATAAATACTTAGTTCCTGAGTCAGGTCACAGGCTCACCCTATTCAAATACAGACATACCCTTAAGACAAGATTTGTGAAGGAATAGACAATGGGAGGCTTTTCCATTTTCCTTTGACCTTGCAGAGAAAACCTTTGCTCAGTTTGGGAATCAAAATGGTTTCAGGTTGGTCTTCCTGTGCTGATCTATGTACGTGCTTGGTTGGTACACTTATGAACATTTAACATATATCTAAGACCTCAAAATTCCTGTCACAATATCACTGTCTCTTTTGACCTTCATTCCAAGGGAACAGAGCCCTGGGTAAGTGCAAGAACCCCTGGAGTCTCTTCCTGCTGGAGTGTGTGCAACAGGATGTGATCCTAGAAAGCACATGAAGAAAAATAAAATATCCACTCATATACATTTTGCCTCTGGCTGTTTTAAGAAGGTGGGCAGGGGAGAGAGTGAGCACACATACACTCTTAAAATCATCCCTTTTCATCAAAAGAGGGATGCAAGAAATATAGAGATGAAGACCCCCCCCAAAAAAAACCCCAGTAAAACCTAACACCCCCTTTCCAAAGAGATTTGTACTCCTGGCCTTCCAAATGAGCCACATTTTTCAGGTCCTGCTTGTCATTTGTGCTGGACCAACTATCAAAGGCCCTTGGGGAGAGGCGTGCTTCTTATCCTCCCTCATCTAAGAGATAAAGTCAACCGGGTTCTTCAGAACTACAATGGAAAATAAGTTAATGTTGAGCCAAGGAGAGGAATGACGGTACTAAATGGCCTGGATTTCTCTACCTCCTCCCCAAACATTGCTACTCACCATTGGAGAGTCCCAGCTGTAAGGATACTCATTTTTTATTCACCAGCTTGATGGATGGAAGAAAGAAGTTCTGCCAGGCTCCAATTAGAAACAGGAGTGCTTGTGGGTTGCTGCTTTTGAGATAAGAGGACCATTTGTCTTGCTCTCTATGCAACAGGATTGCCAAAAGACGTCAAACCGAAATTCATTCTAAATGATCTCGCTTGGGGCTGTTGAAGCACATGGAGAGGGACACAAGGGGGGGGGCTTCTCTTCCTCCACCCCTCCAGTTTCATTCTTTTAAACAGCTGGAAATTTATACCAGGGGATGAGTGAACCATGCCAGGAATCCATCTCTAGCAGTTGTCAGATCTTTCAGAATTCATCAACTTGGGGTTGATATCGAGTTGCCAAATGGGAACCTCAGGTTGTAAAAAAAAAGTTGTTCCAAATAGCAGACTTTGGGAAATCCAGGCATAGAGCTGTGAGTGGCATTCATGGCAGGAAAACTCTGGAATCACACCCTTGTAATACTCAGATTGAGCACTATTAAGTTGAATTACCCAGAAATCCTTGACCTTGATTCAAACCATTGTCTAATACAGGCTTCTTCAAACTCAGCCCTCCAAATGTTTTTGGCCTACAACTCCCATGATCCCTAGCTAGCAAGACCAGTGGTCAGAGATGATGGGAATTGTAGTCTCAAAACATCTGGAGGGCCAAGTTTGAGGAAGCCTGGTCTAATTACTCAGGCATGGTGAAATTGTGGCCCTCCAGATGTTGTTGGACTCCATTTAGCCTCAGCCAGCATGGTTGGGTATGATGGCAGATTCACTCCAACAACATCTCTCTCTCTGATTTAGGTCAGGGGTCAGCAAACTTTTTCTGCAGGGGGCCAGTCCACTGTCCCTCAGACCTTGTGGGGGGCAGCACTATATATTTTGGGGGGAGGGAATGAACGAATTCCTATGCTCCACAAATAACCCAAAGATGCATATTTTTTTAAGCACACATTCTACTCATGTAAAAACACCCTGATTCCCAGACCCTCTGTGGGCCAGATTTAGAAAGTGATTGGGCCAGATCCGACCCGCAGGCCTTTGTTTGCCTACCCATGATTTTGGTGGTGGGCTTTAATTCTTCATTCATTCAGACATAGGGACAGAGGAGGCTGCATTATGCTGAATCAGACCATTGGGTCCATTGAGCTCAGCATTTTCTACACTGTCTGGTAGCATCTCTCCAAGGCTTTAGAATGGGAGTCTCTCCCAGCCCTACCTCCCTACCAGGGATTGAACCTGAGACCTTCTGCATGCAAGACAGATACTCTACCACCAAGCTACGGCCCCTTTGGAATGAATACACTTTGGTCATTTTATAACTTTGGCTTCCCACTCAGGTTTAATAAAGAAAGGCATTTTTCTTTGCCTCTGAAATTGCTCATTTGTGCTTGCCTCTCCAAAGGAGAATCGCCACCAGAGAATTGGGGCCTACTTCCTCCTCTCCTCTGGTGAGATAAGACATAATTTAATTAACCAGAAACTGCTGCTGAATCATAAGATTCCCGCACAAGATTGCCAGACCGCCTCTCTCAAAGTGTCTGCAAATGTGCCATTGGCTTCCTGTCAAGGTTCATCCTTTGTCTGTCTAGTATAAAAAGTAATCCTCTCCCACCTGTGCTTTGTGGGGGGTAGGGAGCCATGAAAACCATTTGGGCTGAACCATTTGACTTTAACAAATAAACCAGAAAGGACTATATGAGCCGTTTGTCTTCTAGATTACTAGCGTTTCATCCTACTCACAATAGCCCCTCTGGTGGCTCATGGAACATTCCATTACCCAGGAATGAAATGTGTGCTGCCATCTCTTGGGCATCAGAGGAACACTTGCCAAAGTTGCAGTGAAGAATCCAGAGCAGGAGGCCTTCAGATGTAGCTGATGCTTCTCTACAGCTAGAAACTGCTGGATTCATGGAGGATAGTGCTATCAATGGCTGCTGGCCATGATGGCTATGTTCTGCCACCACAGTCAGAGGCAGCAATGCTTCTGACTACCAGTTACTGGAAGACACAGGAGGGGAGAGGGCTCTCATGCTCAAGAAGATCAACATCATCACCATCCACCACCTGAGGCAGTTGTCTCACTTTGCCTAATGGTAGGACCAGTCCTAGATGAGTATAAGCCCCATTGAACTCAGTGGGGCTTTACTTCAATGTAGACATGCACAATTTCGTAATGTGAGTGTTGCGTATGTTTGACGGTGTGATTACTATAGTTGTGATTCCCTGGGGGGGATGGGATTACCTAGGGGGGCACTAGGAGGCCAGGGTGCAGCAGAGGGATGCTGGAGGTGTAAATGGCAATTATTATTATTATTATTATTATTATTATTATTATTATTATTATTATTATTATTATCATTATTATTATTATTTTATTGTTTAAAAATTAAAATTATTTTATTATTAGTTAAATTAATTGGGTTTTGAAAAATGTGCAGTTAATTAATGTTTTGAAATTTATTGTGTTATTATCTTACTTAGTGGGTTGTGCAAACTCCTATTCCAAATCAAGCTTTTTTCTTCTTTTTTTTAGGACTTCCGGGGAGGTGCCTCCAGTAATGGCAGAATTCCTCTGATCAGGAGGAATTTGCCCCATGGGAATTGGTTCTGGCCGCCACGGCGAAGGCGGAGACCCGCAAAAAATCACAGGCAGGAGAAGCCTGTGAGCGTGGGATTCGGCGGGCACCTTTTGCACCTCCCCTACTCGTGGGGAAACCCGGTTGGTTTCCAGGTGGAAAAATCAGAATTGGAAACAGAATTGTTAGATCCAAAAACCAAGAATTTGTCAAGAATGTATAACTTGCTGTTGAAATGGAACACTCAGGATGAAACGGTGAAATCAGCTATGATTAAATGGGCACAAGGTGTAGGACATAACATAATGATGGCTGACTGGGAACGGTTATGGACCACAGGTATGAAATTTACGGCATGTAATGCCCTAAGAAGAAAATTTAATGAAAATGATTTATAGGTGGTACATGACACCAGTTAAGCTTGAAAAAAATCTACCACTTGCCCAATAATAAATGTTGGAAATGTAATGAGACTGAAGGTACATTCTTTCACCTTTGGTGGGCGTGACCAAGGATTAAGGCATTCTGGGAGATGATTTATAATGAAATGAAAAAGGTATTTAAATATACCTTCCTTAAGAAACCAGAGGCCTTTCTCCTGGGCATGGTCGGCCAATTGGTGTTAAAGAAGGATAGAACTTTTTTTATGTATGCAACAACAGCAGCAAGAATACTCATTGAGAAATATTGGAAGACACAAGATTTACCCACCAGGGAAGAATGGCAGATGAAGTTGATGGACTACATGGAATTGGCGGAAATGACTGGCAGAATCCGAGACCAGGGAGAAGAGTCGGTGGAAGAAGACTGGAAAAAGTTTAAAGACTATTTGCAGAAATACTGTAAAATTAATGAATGTTAGAAAAATGTTGGAATGAAGTTATATGGCTTTAGTAGAAATGTTATAAGGAATTAAGTATAAATAGATTAATAGAGCATTAAAGGGGAAAACAAGGTTAGAATTAGTAGTGGCGCCTTCCCTGTGGAACACCCTCCCACCAGATGTCAAAGAGAACAACAACTACCAGGCTTTTAGAAGACATCTGAAGGCAGCCCTGTTTCGGGAAGCTTTTAATGTTTGATGTATTATAGTATTTTAATATTCTTTTGGAAGCTGCCCAGAGTGGCTGGGGAAGCCCAGCCAGATGGGCGGGGTATAAATAATAAATTATTATTATTATTATTATTAAGACAATTATAGGATAGAAAACAGAGGAAGATGGAAAGGAATTGCTGAAACAATAGAAGTGGAATACAAAAAGGGAGGTGTGAGGTCGTGGAAATTAGTGAAAGAAAGATAAGATATTGAAATTGGACTGTGTTTTAAATGGTTTTTGTTTTGTTAGTTGTATGTTAGTGTTTTGCATTGTTGTTGTTTTTGTATTGTATTGTATTGTTGTATGTTTTTTCTTTTTTGGTTTTTTTGTAGTGTTGTGTTCAATTTGTTGGAAATCTAATAAATATTATTATAAAAAAACAACAAATCATGCTTTTTATTGGGTAGGGGACATGGTGGGTGAGTTTATGGTACCAAGGGGGCAGTGGCCAGAAAAAGTTTGGGAAGTATTGCTTAGCGGGTTTTAACTAACAGTCACTTGGCATTTGCCAGATGAGCTACAATGCCCCTTTTATTAACTAGAGATGATTCTACAATTGGGGTAACAGACCAGTCATCTGCTGGAAGTTCCCAGCAATCTTTATGTTAGAGTCATTTCTTTTTATCACTGTGTAGGCCTTTTTCTTTCTCTAGAAAAGCAGCCATCAGTCAGTGGGCAGAAGAAAACCCCCCACAAAAAACTGAGTCAAGCATAATGATCTGTGTTTGATGCTGACTTCCAAAAACACATCAAATGCCATCTGCAAGGTGTCCAGGAAAAAGTCATTCAATATCTCAGTCCATTATCATGACTTACTGGGGAGTTTCCAGCAAAGCCCCAAAGACAATTCATGGAGCTAATAATATGTTTGTGCAATCCATGCTGCTTGGGCTTTCTTTATAAATTTATGTATTCAATTCTAGTTCTGCCTGGAGGATCTTCAAGTTTCTCTCCACTTTGCAACATAGGAAGCATTAAGAAACTTCCGGATGTGCTTCTCCTCAGGAAAAAAAAGGAAGAAAGCTGCAGGAATGACGCACATTTTTTTAATGGCTTGTTACAGGCCACCTGCCAGCCAGCTGAAATTGCCAACTCAATTGAAACAGATTCCATGCTTGCCATTAGCCGAGTTCCTTGCTGTACTTTCCATGGGAAGCGCCCCACCAGGGATGGAGATGGATGATTTTTTTAAAAAATAAGAAACCAACATATCTCAGTTTCAAATCAATCGCTGACCTCTCAGGCAAATAACAATTGTCAGCTGGCTCCATGTAAAATGTGGAAACACCACTGGGGTCCATAGCAAAGAACAGAGGAAAAGTCCAAAGAGATCAAAAGGGAGAGGAAAGACATAATGTTTGACTGTGACAGGGAGGTGGGGCCTCCGCTGCAGAACTTCCTAAGTGGAACTTTTAAGTGTGCGTGTTTTTGAGTGAGATTGAAGCTAGTAAAGAAAGCAAGCTACAACCCACATTCATACTTCACACAATAACCCCCTGCCCTAAAATTGGAGGGATGAGATACCCTATGTCTGCTCTTTCAAGGCCTGTTGCCAATGTTTAATGGTTAGATTCCCACCATTAGAACATAGTGGGTGCACCAGTTGATGGAATATGCAATAAAGTAACACTGAATGGAAGGGACATGGGTGGCGCTGTGGGTTAAACCACAGAGCCTAGGACTTGCCATTCAGAAGGTCGGCAGTTCAAATCCCCACGACGGGGTGAGCTCCTGTTGCTCGGTCCCTGCTCCTGCCAACCTAGCAGTTCAAAAGTTCAAAAGTGCAAGTAGATAAATAGGTACCACTCTGGCGGTAAGGTAAACGGCGTTTCCGTGCGCTGCTCTGGTTCGCCAAAAGCGGCTTAATCATGCTGGCCACATGACCCGGAAGCTGTATGCCGGCTCCCTTGGCCAATAAAGCGAGATGAGCGCCACAACCCCAGAGTCAGCCACGACTGGACCTAATGGTCAGGAGTCCCTTTACCTTTACCTTTAACACTGAATGACTGGTGGAGGGTGGGGGCTTGTTGAGAATGGCCTGGTAGTAGGCTGGACTGAGGGGGCATGGTGGACCAGATTATTTCCCCCTGCTTACCTAGAGGAACCCTTCAGATTGAGGCTATCTTCTGACAGGCCTTTAAATAAAGAAGTTGTCCTACTGTAAAACCGGACATATGTCCAACTTTGAGTCCTTTCAGCTTCTTGATTCCTAGACATGCAAACAGGTCTGAGATGAGGACTGGGATTGGAGTTATATCTGATGATGTCACAAAGACATAAGTGCCTCCCTAGAATCAGGAGAAAGCAGAGCTATTTCCCACTGTGGCTTCTAGAGGGCATGGGGCATTCTGGACCCTCTAGAATAGATAACATTTCCCCATATACAGTCCATTACCTTCCCCCATTTTGTAACTGCCTCCTGAACACACCAGCAAAACTGTTCAGGAGTTAAAAGCAAATGGGCAGATTATAATATGATTATAGAAGATGCCAATGTTATAGACCGTTATAGAGATACTTTTCAGTCTGTTCAAGTGTTTGAACTCAGCCAGAGGAATATTTAACCTGGTCATCGCCAAATTCAAGGAAGAGACCAGCTATAGACAACCAAGGTGTCTTCACCTTCGTACATATATTCTGGTTGCGCACTCTAGGAAGCAAAAAGCTGGGACTAGACAGATATTTAGTCTGATTGCAGTAGAACTCTTGTGTTCTTATAAAAACACCAAAAGTATTTTAGTGTGCAAAATGTTGCTTACACTTGAACTGGCAAATCCTGTAGGCCAAATGTTTCAGTTCCCCCATGGATGGGCCGGCTCAGAATATATTCTCACACCACATAGGATTTGCTCACTGACTGACTGTGTTTTTATTTATTGCATGCTCATCCTGTTATTTCCTTTGGGCTCCTAGGGATCTCTCAGCCAGCTTGCTAATCAAGCTCAAATCTGTTAAGTTTCAATTATCCTTCGAGATGTAGGTTCCCTAAACCATTCACTGGACCTGCTCGCAGATCATGGTTTGCAAATTCAAGAAAAGCAGAACATTTGGTTACATTTCCAAAGTTAACAGGACATGGAACATTGCATGAGGAACAGCTACATCTGTTGTTTGACCTTTTTAACTGAGAAATCAGTTCAAGAAGTCCCTGGGATTCCAGCTTTGCTTGCTATTAAAACAAAGCCATTCTGAACACAAAGATTTGGTTTAGTAGAAAGGAAACACCAAAAGGCAGCAGGGTCAGGGGGAGGGGGAAGAAACAGAATCAGCTTCATTTTAATGCTTCTCTATTTAAAAATCTCAGATTCTGCAACATCCTCTTGCAGAAACAGATTCTGCAACACATAAATGCATACATATTTTATTTGTATGCTGCTTTTCCACAGTTCAAGGTGACTTACAACATGAAAAAAATTACATAATTACAGCCATAACGAAAGTAGGGGTTTTGTGTGCTTGTTTGTTTTGTTTTGTTTTTTGCACATAACAACTTGCATTTCCTTACTTGGGTGGCATTCAAAGGACAACATGATTATTTATTTATATTTATTTAACAATATTTATATGCCACTTGATTGTAAGTGGTTTGCAATTAAAAAAATTTACCGGTAATTGCAATTCTCAATTAAAAAGACAATTAAACACAGCTTTTTATAAAACAGTTTTAAGATTATTAAAATCAATAGTAGCCAAAAGGAGATAATACACATGTAACTTCCTTTATATTAACCAGTCATTTTAATGATAATTTTGTATTGTTTTGATGGTGCTTATGTTTATTGTTGTATATAGCTTTATACCCTCTTGATATGTTACATACAGCTGTCTTGATATATTGTATACTATCGTGATATTTTATATCAGTTAGCAGTATAATGTTACATGCCACCTTAGTCTACCTAGTCTTAAAAAATTATCATCTTTGCATGTTTCTCTCTCTGTCTTCTGCCTCCCTATAATTTTTTTAAGACCTACATGTGCTCCTTCTCTCCAAAAGAGGGAGCACTCTTCATTCAAAGAGAAAGTTCACAACGGAGCTGTAACTAAGTATTCTGAAATCTGAAGAAAGCTCATGTTAGTTTCACTCTCAGGCTCAGAAAACTCGAGACAAAGTCTAAAGAGCGATTTAAGTCAGCGATTAAACTGACAAGGAGTTTATCTGAGAGCTCCAGCTTCCAACCAGGATTTTACCTGAAATGAGATTTTAAACTGATGTATACTTTTTCAGTATTTTATATTTTTTGCACACAGCTTAGATGTGATTGCAGTTAAGTCAGATATAAATTATTTAAATAAATACTAAAAAAAACCCCACAACCCTGGCACTGTTAAAAAATAATAATAATCACCAAACCCCTATTGAAACAAGCTATTGAAACATGCACCGCTAACCCAGCTACAAAATATCATTGGTGCGCTACAAGGAGAGTTTCTGTTCTTGCAGCTTGCAGAACAGCAAAGAATGAGAGTCTGGGAGCACCCTGTGTGATGTGATTGAGCACTACATAAAAGGAGCCTGTTGGATCAGACCAATGGCTCATCTTCTCCAATGTTCTGTTCTCGCAGAACTTAAGCAGAAGAGTGCTCTCTCCTCCTCATTCATGCTCCGGCATGGGGCAGGGAGGAGAGCAGGTGGGAGAGGGACTGGCGCACGTCCTGGGGGCGTGGCGTGCCGCCCGCAGGGGCGTGGCATGCACCCTAGGGGTGTGGCACATCACCTGCGGGGACATGGCACCCAGCATGGGCAGGGGATCAGCCGTGATGGCACTCCACCGGGATTGTGCTGTCGGGGGCGGTGCGCTCCCCCGCACTCCTCTTCCTCCTCCAGTGCTCCTCCTGTGATGTCCAGCCTGGGTAAAACAAGAATGTTTTCCAATTCCTCCTGAAAGTTGATAATAATAGTCAGGTGCACCTTACTAAGGAGGGCATCCTGCAACTGAGGCACCACTACTGAAAAGGCCCTGTCATGGGTCAGCATCAACCAGGAAGCCTCCGGTGGTAGCCCCACCACTGCAACTTGGCTTCCAGGAAGTGAAGTCACTGTACTGACCTTCTGGCCAGATCCCTTTCCCAATCCTTGCTCTTGCCCCACCCACGTTCACCTGTGGTCCCTCCCCCACTGGGATGTGATCCCTGGAAGGTTGCCCTCGGGGAAATATGCCCCTTGGCCTGCAAAAAAAGATCTCCGCTGCTGATTTTATATACACATTCACAGAGGATGTGGGGTTGCATTCTGGGGAAGCTGCCCTGATACCACTGTGTTTCATTGCATCTTGGCTCTAGGAGCCCAAGAGGAGAAGCTTAATGGTAAAATTCCCATGATGCATAAATGACTCAGTCTGGGAATAAACTGATTGCAATGCAATCAGCCTGAAGACAATAATGCTTGTTAAGTCATCAACAAGCAGAGTCAAGCTCAAAGGCCCCAATCTTCCCCTAACAAGCCCGACTCAGAGGTTATTAGTTGCAAAATACGTAGCCCATTCTTGTTAACCACTGGAGTTGGCCTATGTCCAGGGAAAAATTACAAGGGCTTTTAAAGACTGGGGATGTTGTGATTTCAGTCATCTGTTGAAACTCTGGAGGAGAGAGATTCAGGGAAGTGTCTGATGCACATTTCCCAGACCTTTCCATATTGGGGTTTCCCAACCACTTTTTTCAATACCAAGAGGCATTTGCTCCTGTTTTGTCTCAAGCACAAGGGTGGGGAACCTTTTTCAACCTGAGGCCCACCTTCCCTTTGTACAGGTATTGCTACAATGAGGCTGCATGGTTGGCAGAGCTGGAGCAAACTGTGGGCGGGGCCAGAGGCAAATGTGGGTGGAGCAAAAAGGGGTGCAACTTTTCCCTCCGGAAAGCAGGCTACATTCTAGCAATGTGAAATCCAGCGGTCTTTATACCCGCACACTTCTCCATTCAGGCAAGCAAGAGGCAGTATCACAGTGCAAGGACACATTCCTGCCATGCAAAATTATTTGAGGTGCAGAGCAGAGCCATTAAGGGTTGTGACCTTGAGAGAGGGGGTGTAACCTGGAAAGGGACCTGATCTAGGGCAGGGCGACTAGCGCTCAATTTGGCAGCTTGATCGATTCCCCCAAAAGATTTTTTTTTCAAGGCCCCTGCCAACTTTGGTGGAGGAGTAAAAAGGGCAACAAAAATTAAAGTGGACACGGCTGGAGTAAGCTGAAACCAAAGCCTTGATGGAGATGAAAATTGCGACGTCCCCAACCATCAGATTGACTGGTTCAGAGAAAATGCAAGTAAAAGGGGACATGATAGAAGTGGAGAAAGAAAAGTTTTTCTCCCTCTGTTCCAACACTAAAGCTCATGGACATCCACTGAAGCTGAATGTTGAAACAGTGGCTTTATGACCAATATACCAGCATGCCATGCTAAATGTCATTCATACCAGTGGGCATGATGTGATACAAAACAGATGTCATTGGGCAATGTCACAGCTTCCTGGCCCTTTCTGCACATTCTTACATCTGTTCTTCCATGATTCCCCCAGGGAAACAGCAGGAAAGAACTATATGCCAGTCTACCACTCAAAATCACATCACTTTACTGCCACAATTTTCTGGGTTAAAGGAGCTGTAAATGGGTCTTTTTCTGGAAAAAGAAAATGAGTGCTAAACATGTGCTATATTCCATTAGATTTGCAGAAGTGGCTTTTACATGGTGTGAAAGCTCAGGTATAGTGAGGAAACTGATAGGGAAACATTGGGGGAAAGGAAGAAGAAGAAGAAGAAGAAGAAGAAGAAGAAGAAGAAGAAGAAGAAGAAGAAGAGAGGAGGAGGAGGAGGAGGAGGAGGAGGAGGAGGAGGAGTAGTTTGGATTTGATATCCCGCTTTATCACTACCCTAAGGAGTCTCAAAGTGGCTAACATTCTCCTTTCCCTTCCTCCCCCACAACAAACACTCTGTGAGGTGAGTGGGGCTGAGAGACTTCAGAGAAGTGTGACTAGCCCAAGGTCACCCAGCAGCTGCATGTGGAGGAGCAGAGACCTGAACCCGGTTCACCAGATTATGAGACTACCACTCTTAACCACTACACCACACCAGCTCCTGTGCCCTGTGAATGCAGCCACTGAGTGAGTCAGGGAAATGGAGTGATCACACTGCCCTCTCCATGCTTGTTTTCTTTGCCTTCCACACACTGGAAGTCTGCTGTCTAAAAGGGGGGACTCTTGTATCCATGGAGGTTCCCTGTACCAAGGTTCCAAGACATGCAGGGAGCCTCCACTGATATAAAAGGCTCCCCACCGTATGTAGCTTCCAACTCATGGAAGGCAATGAAAGCAGGCAGGGGAGGGTGAAGCTAGTACACTTGTCCCCTCTGCCCCTCTCAGGTCACCAGCTACATGTTTGTAATGCCTCCAGTGTAGCACAGCAACCCATAATGGAAGGAGATGTTCAGTAGCAAACACAGGATTCCCAAACTCATGTTTACGGCCAGCATGCAGGTGGACATATGGCAGCAAATGAAGATATATGTCAATATCCTTATGCTGAGTCAGACCATTGATCCATCAGTTGCCTACTGTGAATCGCAGGATCACTCCAGGGACTCTGACAGAGGTCTTTCCCACTATATGCTGCATTACCTTTTAACCCAGGGATGAGGAAACCCTCAGCACTCTCCCCCAGATCACACCCCATCTCCAGCCATGCCTTCACTGACTGTGCTTTGCATTTTTTCTGAGTGTATTTGCATGGCTGAAATGTGTCCTTGAACTCTTGTCCAGATGGGCAAGAGAGCATTGTGGAACCGTGTGTAAAACTAGCCTATGGTACAGAGGCAAAATTTACATTAATTACTCCACCCACTTTTGCCTCTAGCCCCACCCACCAGCACCAAACGTGACCTTCAGGCTGTAAAATGTTCTGCAACCAGTTTAGCCTCACCCTTGCTTCCTCAAGCTTCCTACCTTGTTGTTCACCTTTCCAACATATTTTCTCTGGCCCCACTGCTCCTGGTTGCTCTTCGACCCTTGGCCAGGAAACATGCAAGATAAAGTCAGTTCAAATCAGAAACATGCAAGATAAAGTCAGTTCAAATCAGAAACTTGAACACTCACTTTTCAAGTGTGCTGTACAATCTTCCAGATTAAAAAAACCCCAGAGCCAGCTGTTATGATTCCCAATTTTCCCTGGAGATTATAGTGCTGAACGGACAGCTCAGCTGTGCATTCAGTTTGGCATCTTCAACTTTTGGACAAACACTCAATGGTGGAATTGAGCTGAATATCCTTTGGTGACTTTTTTTCAGCACAAACAAACAAAAATGAATAGGTGTCTATTCACATCCTTGACTGGCTGCTATTCTTGTGGGTGTTTATTTATTTTTATTTTCTTTTTCCATCCCAGTAACAATGATGTTCCACAGGAGGCAGTGATGGCCAGTAACTGGGATGGCTTGAAAAGAGGATTCAGCAAATTCATGGAGAACAAGGCTCTCAATGCCTACTAGCCATGATGACTATCCTCTGCCTCCATGGCCAGAGACAGTAATGCTTCTGAATACCACTTGCTGGAAATCACAGGAAGCGTGAGTGCTCTTGTGCTCAGGTCCTGCTTTTCAGCTTTCACCAGGCATCTGAGACTAGATGGGCCATTGTTCTGATCCAGCAAGCTCTTCTTATGTTCTCTTGAGAATATTAAAGAGGGAGGAACACACCCACCCTAGCTTTGCTTACAAATATCTATTGCAATTGGCTTTCAATTGCATTTTTCAATTCTCTTCAATCAATGTTCCTGGATTTTCCTATAATTGTTATTATTATTACAAGTGTGTGGTTTGTTTGTTTTTTGTCATCGTCAGAGGAGAGAAAATTAATTGCATCGCACATATTGATTTCTAAGAAAGGCTCCAAGATGCTGTCTTCTGAGCCTTCAAAACTATCATTTAAACTTGCGCCAGACCACCATGAGTGGAGTGCTATTGAACGGAAGGAACTTTTCCTCCCTTACATCCTGCCAGTTGGAACAAATAAAATATTCACAGGACTTGGTGGAAATGTACAGTGTTTTAACCTTCATCATATTAATCAGGGTGAAAACAGTAGACATTTCTGTACGTTGTAGAAGTCTGTTCTATCAGCTAGAAGAGGTTAGTTCAGGGAGTGCTGAGCTTCTAGAGTTGAGTTCACAGGTCCATGGCCAAGGCTTGGTGACTGCAATGGCAAGTGAGGCTTGCATGTTTAAGACAGTCACTGCTGACAAAACACCAATAAGAAAACTCTTGTTTGAGTTTATACATGCATGTTGAAGGCTTGATGACTGTAGTGGCAAGTGAGGGCTTGCATGTTTTAGACAGTCATCACTGATTTTTGCAAGGAAGTGAGGGGAAGAATGTGCCTCTCCCCTTTATCACCCTGTTCACGTCCTAAGTCCTTAATCCAGCACTCTTTTCTTGCAGAGGCCAACCAGATGCTCATGTAAAGCCTACAAACAGAATTTGAGCACCACTGCACTCTTCTCTCCTGTGGTTGCCAGCTACTGGTATTCAGAGACATACTGCCTTCAACAGTGGAGGGATGGCTATTGGGGCAAGTAGCCATTGATAGCTTTAGCTTACTTTAAAACCATCTGAATTGGTGGCCATCACTACCTCCTCTGGGAGCAAATTTCTGAATCTTCCAATGTTCGCCTTCATTGGGTGACCTTCACTGGCCTTCCCTGTTTTTCTCCATCTCTCACTTCTGTCATTGTTGGAGATCCTTCCTGGCTCCTACTTATAGCTTTGGACTCATTGAAATATAGGCAATTCAGATTTGAAACAAAGGAAAAAAAGGCCATCAATCCAATTAAATTTTAGGTACAAAATATACCATAGATGTATATAACTGAGATGGGTTTACAAATAGGGGTGTGAATGGGCACCAAAATTTGCCTTGTATCTTTGTGTTTTCTTTTCTTTTAAAAGTCTAGTCTGTTTCTGAGTTGATCTGTGTTCTCTTGATTTCAATCTGTTTTGATTCCAAACCACTCTGTATAAAACAAAGGTTTGTATTTCCCATGCAGTATAATGGGAAAGCAACTGTAACGTTTCCTCTTTTGGCCAAAGTAGATGAAATTCACCGGCATAGGAGCCCCTCCAGAGTGGATTAAGCCTGTCAGATTGCAGACAAATTGGTCCAGGGGCTATCTGTGGGGAAAATAAAAGGGATTTATTTTCCTTCATAATCCCTGATTATGGAAAGGGAGTGAACAGGGTTTTGTCTCCTGCTCTTTCTTACCTGAAAACAATTCTGGGAAACCATTGGTCTTTCAGATGTTGCTGAACTACAATTCCCAATGGCCAGGGGTGATGGGAGTTGTAGTTCAGTAACATCTGGAGGGCCAAAGGTTTCCATGCTCTAGATGTTAGCAGACCATGGCCAAGGCCATTCTGGATTCTGCTCCAGAATAGAATGGAATCCAGAGTTTTGGCTGCCCAGAATCAATTTGATCTAGAAGTCTTAACACTGCTGCTACCTAACAGTTTTACCCACCCTGATCCACTGAATTGGAAATGTGTTTTGGTGTGCATGCCATTCTACAGACCATCTTGCCCTTGGGTTCTGGTCTAGTTGATTCTCACAGCCTTATCTGCCTCCTTGAAAATCCTTATCCACTTCAAGCATGGCCAGTTTCATGAACAGCGTTGTGAAATCTCTTCCAGTTTGATATCAGCAAACCCCAAAGTGACCATTACTCAATTTGATTCACAAAATAGCACTTAACTTTATGTCCACAAAAACATGTGTATACTCTCCCCACACACCCGTCCTCTCCACACAATAACAACATTCAGAAGAACAAAAAGAGAACTTTCTGCAGATGTTGACGAGAAGAGCTTGGAGCCAACAAGGCTAAGCCAGTTGCGCAAATGCCGTAAATCCAGCAAGAAATGAGGCATAAAATGCACCGTTTAGAAAACAACCAACCTGAATTTATGGGTGATTCCTTCTGCAAACATTTAAGAGCAGGAATCTTAAATGAAATGCCTGCTGAGCTGAATATTGTCAGCAGTAAACCACTTGCTTCAGGTGCAGAGAACATCATGGGCCGAAATGTGTGTGTATGTGTGTAAAAGCAGGATTCGTCAAAACCACAACACGAAACAGAGATGCAAGAGAAAGGACACCCTAGAAAATAAACAAAGTGAGTTCCTAATGTAACCTCTGGCTGACTTGCATAAGTTGGAATGCTGTACTTTTAGTGCTTTATTGCTGTATTAAGCTTCTTGGCCCAGATCCAACCGTGTGTACGTACACAGTGGTCAGAGCCATGCATTAATCACTCTGTCAGATAAACACCATGCTGATCAGATGGACTGATCATTCATACATGTGGAAGAACAGGGTTCTAGATTGCATGGGGAGCCCAACCTCTACCCCAACGCAGAAGTGTACTTTTTATACCACTAAGTGCCGGGGAAATTCACATGATATTAGGGGTGAGGCTAAGTGCATGCCCCTTGCAGGCCAGTTCTACCTATGTGTAGAAGAACACATGAATATAGGTTTAGAGTTAAATAATTCTCCACCTAGGAATTTGTTTTGAATACCATGGGAAAAACTGAGGCTGTGCACTTATTACCATTTACTCCAGTTCCAGCACACTCTCACCACCAGCATTTGAAGCCAAGTCAATATGTATCCTGTAGTCTCTTGAGAAATAAGAATAAGAGAATAACCATGTAATCCAGCATCCTGTTCTCACAGTGGCCAACCAGATGCCTGTGGGAAACTGGCAAGCAGGACCCGAGCACAAGAGGGAGCTGTTCCTGGAGGAAGAACTGTGAGGGGAGAGACTCCATCAGGGAAGGCCTCCTTCCACCTGCCTTGCCCCACCCTCTGGCCCTAGGAGTCCTCATAAGGGAGCTGTTCCTGGAGGAAGAACTGTGAGGGGAGAGACTCCATCAGGGAAAGCCTCCTTCCACCTGCCTTGCCCCACCCTCTGGCCCTAGGAGTCCTCATAAGGGAGCTGTTCCTGGAGGAAGAACTGTGAGGGGAGAGACTCCATCAGGGAAGGCCTCCTTCCACCTGCCTTGCCCCACCCTCTGGCCCTAGGAGTCCTCATAAGGGAGCTGTTCCTGGAGGAAGAACTGTGAGAGGAGAGACTCCATCAGGCAAGGCCTCCTTCCAGCTACCTTGCTCTACCCTCTAGTCTTTGCTTCTCAATGTGTATTGTATTGTTTTATGTGCTGTGGCTTGCCGTTATTTTATTGATTATAGTTTAGATATTGTTTATTGTAACTGTTGAGTGGATTTCTGTTTAACTTTTATATGTTGATATTATTTTATACTATTCTAATGATTGTTGAATGTTACTTTTTTGATGTAGGCTGCCTATTTTAAAGTTATTTTTATTATCACATTTTTGTATTGCATTAGATTGTTATAAGATGTACATTTTTTGTTTCTTCAGCTTGTAAACCGCCTTGAGTATTGTAAGACAGAAATACGGTATACAAATTAAAAATGATGATGAAAAAATGATGAAGAGCACTTTGTCCACCTGCAATTCCCAGCAACTGGTATGATGCCCCTGACAGCAGAGGGAGAACATAGCCATCGTGGCTGGTAGCTATTGAGAGCCTTGATCTCCATGAATTTGTCCAATCCTCTTTCAAAGCCATCCAAGTTGGTGGCCATCACTGCCTCCTGTGGGACTGAATGTCAACACATAATTATGCACTGCATGGAGAAGCACTTTCTTTTATACGTCCCAAATCTTCTAAGTTTCAACTTCATTGGTTCAAAATGAAGGGAGAAAAGGTTTTCTCTATCCACTTTTTCCATGTCATGCATAATTTTGTAAACTTCTGTCTTACTCACCTTTGCTGCAATCTTTCTCTATTGATCAATCCTTCTCCATCCCTTGATCATTGTGGTTGCATGCAGGGGCTTAATGCATTTCCCCTCAAACCAGCTTCCCTCAGCTTTGAAAAAGTAAGCCGTGGTTAAGTGGAAGTGAGTGCATTTCAGACCTCTGTTCAGGGGAGACTTTAGCATATGTGTCGCTGGGGTGCAAAGATCCGCCCAGCGCCCCCAAGTGCCGCCATTGTGAATGACAAGTGCCAACGCTGGCATGGCGTGTCTTTGTAAATGAGCGCACAAAGTCGGAAGTCCTTTAGTGAAACAGTAGGTATACAGTACCTCAGTATATATGTATTTTGTTTTTCTAGCTTGATCAAAATTATTTATTATTTCATAACAGGTAGATAGATAAAGAGCTTAGGCGGCTTCAGCAGCAGGCACCTGTCACCCCCTAGAATTCAGCGCCTGGTTGCCCTGCACCCCTTGCATCCCCAGGTAAAGACGGCCCTGCCTCTGTTGCATGTGTATAGATGACAGTGTGTGCACAGGTAAAGGTAAAGGGACCCCTGACCATTAGGTCCAGTCATGGCCGACTCTGGGGTTGCGGTGCTCATCTCACTTTATTGGCCAAGGGAGCTGGCGTACAGTTTCCGGGTCATGTGGCCACCATGACTAAGCCGCTTCTGGCGAATCAGAGCAGTGCATGGAAACGCCATTTACCTTCCTGCCGGAGCGGTATCTATTTATCTACTTGCACTTTGACGTGCTTTCAAACTGCTAGGTTGGCAGGAGCAGGGACCAAGCAACAGGAGCTCACCCTGTTGCGGGGATTTGAACCGCCGACATTCTGATCGGCAAGTCTTGTGGTTTAACCCACAGTGCCACCCGTGTCCCTTGTGCACAGGTAGGTGGTGACTTAAAGGAAGAGAAGTGTGGAGGGTTGCAGGGATGGGGCAACAAATCAGGTAGTGCACATCAAGTGAGGCCAGGGTTCAAATCCGCCACTTGTCTATGAAGCTCACCGTGTGACCATAGGCTGTTCACTGCCTCTAAGCCCAACATACCTTGCAGGGTTGTGAGGGTTAAATAAGGGAGGGGAAAGGGTGGGATATAAATGCAAATCAATGAATTATATTTCTCATATCACCTAGAGACCTAACAGTAAATCCTGGTCTTCCTCCTACTCACCTGTGATTTCAATCCTTTTTAATCACTAATGCATTCAAGATACAAACCACCCAATATAGGACTTGATTCAGGGTTGTTGTTTTTAGGTGCTACAGTGTTAGCTGTCAGTGCTCAACCCAATTACCAGCAAGGCATTTTTCAAAACCAGCTGTCAGTCTTAATGAAATAATAATTCTTACTCAGCGATATAGAAGATACCATCTGTGATTATCGTGACTGCTCACATCTTTAAATTTTGTTATGTTTGTTGCCAGCTCATTACTCCTCTAGAGTTCCTCAGCACACACAGCATAGCCTAGAACAGGCCAGGCAGAAGGGGTGATTAGCAGCAATTTTATATATATAAAGCGCTAAATGGTTTAGTTTGCAACAGCCCAGAATCCGCAGGGGGTGGCTCTATATAAATGCGGAGTGCTTTCCGTTCATAGCAGCCTGGAGCAAATGGAAACATAATCAGAAGCAGCTACACAGAGGGTAGCAAATAATTTAATTCATAACAGGCAGTGACGAAACCATTGCTATCAGCAACTTTTTACAATGTGCTAAGAGGCTGTACGTGACTTTTAAAAATGATTATTTGCTGGCATGTGAATACACAAACACAGCAACTCCCACTTCTCTCAGTTACATCTAATCTCAGAGAACATAGGAAGCTGCCTTAGTCTTCTGGTCAAATTATTTGTCCATCTACCCCAGTATTGTCTATCTGGATTAGCAGCCACTTTCTGATTGAGGTATTATCCTTCCCCATGGTATCTGGTTCTTTCAACTGGAGACATCTGGGATTTTGAGACCCGGGATAATCATCAGAGGTTCTACTATTTGATTTGCCTCTAAGAACGACCATATATCAACAAGTACTAAAGACAGGACCTTTTCAATGGTGGCCCCACATTTTGGAATTCCCTTCCCTGGTGGTGTGTATAACAGCCCTTTCATTGAAGGATATTAGATCATTTTAAATACAGCTCAGCTTCTTATCGATAGCTTTATTTGGCTTCAAGCTTGAGCTGTGACTGTTTTGATTTTTAAATGGACCGATTTTGTCTTTAAAGTTTTATTCGTTTGATATATTGTATTTATTCATTGCTGTGAGTCACACTGTGAGACTTTTACCCTAAAAGGTGTGGGGAAATAAGGCACTGTAGAAAATTAAAAGCAACCACATATTGCAAATGTAAGGTTAAAGGGTGGGAACGAGGGTCTCGGGACGTTTGCGTCTTGCAGGTTGTGCAACTAACAACAACCTTTTTAAAAATATAGAAAGAAATAGTATCTTCTGGAAGGAATCTCTATCTCTCCTCCCTCCCCATTTTTGACTCATTGTCAGATCATTATGCAATCTTGCCCATCTCCTTCTGCCAAATATTACTGGAAAAAGTGTCTAGCATAGAGGATGAACTTGTTTAGGAGAGTGGCAAGGCTCCTGGAAAACAGAGCCATGATCTTTGGTGCATCAAAACACAGCTTCGTTCTGCTGTGTGGTGTAATATTACATCACCGTTGTGTAACTGTTCCTTATGTACAAATACACACACACATACAGAATACCAAAGTTAAGAAGCCACCCAGGCACTGCTGGCTCAATAAACCTCTGTTTACTTAGACATAAACAGCACAAAAGGCTTGCTTAGGTGCCTAGAGAGACTGTTTCAACTCTGACATCTCAAAGTATGGACTGTTTGAGACCCTGAGCTTCAAGCACATATATTTAGAGGAACTGTTAAGATGATGGAGCCTCATTTCATTAACAGCAGCCACATATGCTTTGGTCCTAAAAAGAAGAAATGCATTCCCCAAAAAGGAGGACAAAAGAGGACACTAATTTGCATAGAGGGGCTGATTTAGAATGCCTGTAATTTAAATATACAGTGGTACCTCAGGTTAAGAACTTAATTCATTCTGAAGGTCCATTCTTAACCTGAAACTGTTCTTAACCTGAAGCACCACTTTAGCTAATGGGGCCTCCTGCTGCTGCTGCGCCGCCACTGTGCGATTTCTGTTCTCATCCTGAAGCAAAGTTCTTAACCCAAGGTACTATTTCTGGGTTAGTGGAGTCTGTAACCTGAAGCGTCTGTAACCTGGAGCGTCTGTAACCTGAGGTAACCACTGTAAATTCAATAAACTCATCCTGGGGAAGCCAGTGGTGTAGGTGACTTGTAAGATTACTCCATCTGCTGTCCAGATCCTACTTGTTAATAATAATAGACTCTATGTAAATACACATTAGTTTAATGTCTGTAATATAAAAACATTAAACTAATGTGTATTTACATAGTGTCTATTGGTGTCAGCAGTCACAAAATTAAAAGACACCTGCTTCTTGGGAGAAAAGCAATGACAAACCTAGACAGCATCTTAAAAAGCAGAGACATCACCTTACCAACAAAGGTCCGTACAGTTAATGTATGGAAGTGAGAGCTGGACCATAAAGGAGGCTGATCGCCGAAGAATTGATGCTTTTGAATTATGGTGCTGGAGGAGATCTTGGACTGCAAGATCAAAACCATCCATTCTGAAGGAAATTAGCCCTGAGTGCTCACTGGAAGGACAGATCCTGAAGCTGAAGCTCCAATACTTTGGCCACCTCAAGAGAAGAGAAGACTCCCTGGAAAAGACCCTGATGTTGGGAAAGATTGAGGGCACAAGGAGAAGGGGATGACAGAGGACGAGATGGTGGGATGGTGTTCTTGAAGCTACCAGCATGAGTTTGACCAAACTGCGGGAGGCAGTGGAAGACAGGAATGCCTGTTGTGCTCTGGTCCATGGGGTCATGAAGAGTCGGACACGACTAAACAACAACAACAACATAAAAACAACAACACAGAAGCCACATTGGCTCCAGAGACAGCAGCAGAAATACCCACAGCAGCCCAACTGCGAGAGCTGGCCGATGCATGAGGCAGGATGAGGTGACTGCCTCAGGCGGCAGGATCCATGGGGCAGCAGATCCCAATGTTGGCCTTTCTTCCCACCCACCCCCCTTGTTCCTGATGTAGATATTCCCTCACCCCTTCTTCACTGGCATTGAGGGGGGCACCATTTTGGGGTCTGTCTCAGTGCCAAAATGTCTTAATTAAACAATAGGTAGGCTGAGGGCAGGCTGATGTTAGTGGGGCACTGCCCCATTTACCCTAATGAACCAGCTTTCACCAGATTTGGACATTAGTTGGGCTTCTTTGCTTTCCCCTTTCTCAACCCCTGCCCTCTATACTGATGGTGATGATTTAATTTAGAACCAGAAGTTAAAATACAGTTTGCCCTGACGGCAGCCCAGTGATCAACATGCTTAGTCTGCTGGTGGAAGGAAAACAGCAAGGGAGCCAATCTAAGCACTCTCAGGAGGGAATTCCCCAGTATGGGAGCAGCCACAGAAAAGGCTCACTCTCTGTCGCCTCCAGCCATGTCCCTGATGTGCTCAGCCAAGACAGACCCTCCAAGTGTCTCTATTTTCCAGGGACATCCCTGATTTAAAGAAGCTGTCCCAGTTTCTGATTTGATCCTGGAATGCCCCACTTTTCCTTAGGATGTCACTATTTTCATTGGAGAAATGTTGAAGGGTATGGAGTTATCCAACCCTTGAGCCATCTGAGGGCAATTCTGTATAGGGAAGGGTTTTTTAATGTTTTATTGTGTTTATATATATATATCGGAAGCTGCCCAGAGTAGCTCAGGCAACCCAGTAAAATTATGGAATGGGACATCCCTATTTTCATCGGATAAATGTTGCAGGGTATGCCAAGGGTCTTAGCACCCAGGCAGGTTTGTATAGGGATATGCAGTCTTTCAGATAGCCTCGGTCCAATCCTGATTCTAGTCAAAGCCAGTGCTTTTTTTCTTTAAAAATGTTTAGGGGTACTTGCATTTGGACTCCAGAAAATCACCAGGAAAGGAAGTGAAGCCACCATTGGATTCACAAAATGTTTAGGGGTATGTGCACACCCTGCGTACCCCCAGAAAAAAGCATTGATTAAAGCCATTTCAAATTCTTTAAAAATCTGAAAACTACCATATTTTCCCATGGATAAGATGAGTTTCTTACCCCAAAAATTATGTGTAAAATTGGGGCTCGTCTTATTGGGGCTTGGTGGACGGGTGAATGGTTGTCACTGCGAGCAGGAGATTGCAAGTGGCGATTGGGCGGGCGTTAGTGCTGCTTGCGATTGGCTCCCACAGTGGCAATCGGGAGGGGATTTGTGGCTGCTGGCTGTGACGATAGGTCGTTTTGGGGGCGTGTTATATAAGGGGTGTGTTATACATGGAAAAATATGGTAATATAACTGAGTGCCATATGTGAACTTCATCTCAGAACCAGCTTGAGCACTTGGGCGTCTGGTGCAAAAGAGGGAAATACTCTCCCCCTCTTCTCCATCCCCACCCCAAAGGACACAGTGGAAGAGGCTGAAGGTCTGTCCTCTTGAACCTGCTGCCAAGAGCACCGGCTCCTTGCCACTTCAAGGTTAGGCCAGCCCTCCTTCTTTGGAGTTATTATGAGCATGGAATATGAATTCTCTTGGCACAGAAAAGGGCTCCTTTTGGCAGACCTGTGAATGGCAGAGAGTTCGGTGTGGTCTTCAGGCATTCTTGTACAGCAGATAATAATAATTATACCATCTGTCATTTGAGATTGCTTTTACATGACAGATCTCTCCCTCTCTGGGCGTCAGTGGCTTGGCAAAAGACCTTGCTGAAGACATTCTTGTACACAACTGTGTTCCCACTGGAGCGACTCCTAATTTTAGCAGATGGACAGAATGTACCAGTTTGCAGTCCAATTCAATATTTTGGGATCTACCCTGTTCCCTGTTTTATGCAAAATTGTCCTGGCGGAATCCATTCTTCGTTTTCCTACACCTCTTCTTACTTGCTCACCTCCTCATCCTCATCCTCCATTCCCTTTCCATTTAGGAATGTAAGAAGCTGCCAGCCACAAGTCCATATGCTACAGTTTGTATACAATTCAGCAGTTTAAGACTAGGGGCAGAGGAGGCTGGCACATTAGGGCAAAGGGGATGCACCTCCACCAGCCTCAGCCAGCCAGCCACCTTCCTACTTAGAACCAATCCAGAGGGGAGCAATGGACAAATTGACCCATTTTTTGTTCTCCCTGGTTCTCATTTTTCTCATCTTAAATTCACTTCTTCACATTTCTCCCGCAATTTGTGTGTGGAGTTTAAAAAAAAAAAAAAATTAGCATTTTAGTGTTAATTTCTCCTAATAATCACATTGATTAACTTACGTATTTTCACAAACAATTTTCCTTAATATAATGCCTTTTGTATGCTATTTTCACTAATATATGCACACTCTCCCCTAATATATACATTTTGGTATGCATTGCTTGGCTGCAAAATTTGGCAAAGCGTGAATTTCAAAAGGTGGCCATGTTTTGTCTTGCATATTATTTCACACAGTGCAAATACGAAAAGCTCACCTTTAAATGTGAACTGAGTTGAATTCCCACCACCATTCCTACCAGAGGGCTGCACTGGCTGTCAGCTTCCTCCTTCTCCTTGGTCTCAAAGTTGTCTTTGTTGCACTCAGTATGGGGGACAGTGGGAACAAAACTAAAATTACCTTGCTCTGCCTGCCATTGACTCTGGCCACATTCCCACCATACATTAAAAGCATTGGGATACCACTTTAAGCAGTCATGGCTTCCCCCAAAGAATTATAGGAGCTGTAGTTTGTTGTGGGCACTGAGAGTTGTTAGGAGACCCCCCCCTTCCCCTCACAGAGCCGCAATTCCCAGAGTTTCCTAGGAAGAGGTATTGGTTGTAGCTCTGTGAAGCACCTGCAGCCCGTGGAGGGGAATAGGGGCTTCCTAACAAATCTTAGCATCCTTAACAAACTGCAGCTCCCAGAATTCTTTGGGGACTTCATAGCGGCATTACAGTGCTTTATATCTATGGGGAGAATGTGGCCTCTGGCTTCACCCACTGTTGGCCTCCCTGCCTTCTGCCCTATCAGTCTCAATCGGTTCCAGCCTCCCTGAGTCATTTCTGCTTGGTCCTTATTGGAGACTGCTTACTCTTGGTTAAATAACACACACACACTCACACACCCCAAAAAGCCAAGTCTGTTAGAACCATAGAATCATCGTTGTCAGGGACTATAAAGGTAAAAAGGTCAGATGAGGCAGCAGCAGTTCAGCACTCGCTTGTGTCATATGCTCTTGAGGTTTGACACTTCCACTGACCTTTCGCAAAATCTCTCCTCCTGCAAAACGTCATATCGCAAAAATATGAAGCTTCATGTTGCTCCAGGGCTAATAATCCAATAAACCCAAATCTCCATCTTGCTTCCTGGTTGGCATCTGATTTTTCTGAACGGAAAGCAGAAGGGTTTAGAGAAAGCATGAAGCATGTGGGATCCCTTTTCAAATTTAAGTACCAAAAAGGAGAATTATTACTAAGCATTTTTTCGCTTTCAGAATTAATCAAGTAACTTTGAAAATAAGCAGTAAGCATTTGACCAGGCTTCCTCAACTTCGGCCCTCCAGATGTTCTTGGTCTACAACTCCCATGATCCCTAGCTAGCAGGACCAGTGGTCAGGGATGATGGGAATTGTAGTCTCAAAACATCTGGAGGGCTGAGGTTGAGGAAGCCTGCATTTGACAATACTCATAATAGTAATATTGCACACTGTTTAATGTTCTTATTCTTAAAGTCACACAAAAACCACTCTAAATCAAGAGCATTGCAAATAAACAGCCTAGATTTTCTAGAGGATGTGCACTACTGTGCAAAATAATAATAATAAAGGCTTTCCAGTTCTCTTTGAAAATATTTTCACTTCTGTCTACCTTCTCTTACTCCAAGAGGCACCCTCCAGATGCATCATAGTAGGAGAAATTGCTTGAAAAACACTTTCTTACCTAGTCAAAAATTCATACAAAAATGAGAAGTGCATTCTAAAATGCTGGCAAATTTTGTGGTTAATTTTTAAGAAAAATTTAACAAACTGGTGCAGAAATGGGACAAAATCAGATGGGAAAATAAAAATACGAACTCAGAGAAATTAAAATTTGTAGGTCTAGCAGATTTGTAGGTCACCTGTGGCCCACCAGATGTTACTTGACTACCATCCCTACCTCCCTGGCCATTGGTCATGTTGGCTGGGACTGATGGGAGTTGGAGTCCAACAACATCTAGAGGGCCTGTCTTCACCTCTATCTTACTCTAATGTAACTAGGATGTTCTGCCAGAATGGCACATTCAAACAACTTTGATTCCCATTTGATTATTATCGGAATGTGACTGTCTCCAATATTTTGCATAAAGAAGTCTGGCAGCAAGAATTGTAGAAGATAATTGAATAAATGCTAAGCATGCTTACAAGGAAGTAATGCCTAGTGAGTTCAACTGCATGTAGGCTGCAATCCTGGCCCCACTTACCTGGGTGAAAGCCCCATGGACTTCAATAGGGCTTCTGAGTACAGTAGATGTGGTTAGGATTATGCTGTGGCTTCCCAGTAACCACACTGAGGGATGCAAAGTAACTGTCTTAATTATACAAATGCTTTTTTGTGTAAGTCAATCAAAGCAAGACTGGATCTAGTTCTATTTGCGCTTCTGCTTGTCTTTTTATTGCACCTCTTATTTGGTTCCAGAATTGCTTTGCCTTCTTGCACACCCACCAAATGTGAAAAATGTGAATGCATTATAATTCTTATGATTATTACTATGGTTATGTATCAGAACTTTGCAACCAAAAAACTGGACTTTGTGGGGTCACTGCCAGCCAAAATAGATAGCACTGGACCAATGATCTGATCCTACAGAAGGAGGCTCCATATATTCACATGATTGCCACAGTCCCCATAGCAACAGGAGTTGTCAGGCAAGTTGATTCAAGTGCATATCAGTGGCTACTAACTTACCACTATGCCTATGTTTACCTCAGTATCTGTGTTCCGGATCCAATGTCAGAGGTTTTTTTCAGAAGATACCCAAGAGTACATAGTACCAGCACCCCTTTTTTGTTTTTAAAAAGTGTGGCACTTACTATAAAAACTTCATTATGAGTGCCATTTTTCTAGAAAAAAGCACTGGTCAGAAGCAATATGCTTCTGGAATTCCAGGTCCTGCTTCCAGGCTTCCCACTGACACCTGCTTGAGCACCATGGGAATTGAATGCTGGATTAGAGAAGCCACTGGCTTGATCCAGTGTGTTCTTAATGTTATTCAATGTACCCAGGATCAGGATACATATTGGCTGGGGTTGGCATTCTACCTACTGGTGTGCGCTCTCCACATTGCACACTATAAAAGGACCTGTGAGCCATCACAGATGGGCTATGGGTAGTTGCCATTGTACTAATTCCCCATTATCATCTGGGCTTGTTTTCCATGCCTATATTAAGCAGAAGGCAACATGTCCTTGGGTCTTGTTTTTGTTGCTTGGGCTGTTCCATCAATAAATGTTTCCAGATTATGAAATTTGGTCGCATTTCAGAACTCCCCACATGAATTTACTTCTTATTGGGGTTTATACTTTCCTTACTAGTGGTCAGCCTCAAAAGGCACATTTAAAACAAAGCCCTCTGTTGTGTGTTATGCCTCTTTCTTTTCCTTGATGCCTGGGGGGGGGCGTGAATTGGGCCCTCAAAAACCTTGTATCTGGTCTGTGGAACTCTTCCTAGGCCAAATACCTTAGCTGCCCTGATTGCACCCTCCTTGAATGTTTTGTTCCAGCTGGTATGTTTCCTTGGAACTCTGATACTGCTTCTTACTTGTCTGGGTGGAGAAGGGCGTGTGCAGAAACTAGCCTAATGTGCAAAAGAAAAATCCATACTAATTGCCTCTGGCCCTGCCCAACACTGGCCTATGGCCCCCAGAATATTGCCCAGAAGGGAAAGTGGCCCTCAGGTTGAGAAGGGTTCCTTATCCTTGCTTTAAGTATCTTTATGAAATGCATTGATGGCATTCATTCCTTCCTTCATTTAGAAGTCCATTAACACATGAAAGTCACGATCATGCAAAAAGTCAGTCTTCAGCATTATGGCAGCTATACAATTGATACCAGTGTGTTTTATCTTCTTTGGCAGTTCCTAAAATGTTAAATGAAGGGAAACATTGATGTGCTTCCTTCTTTGTTCAAGCACAACTTTGACCTGGGACTAAATCAATATCTTCTTTGGTTTTGAGATATCCAAGAACCTGAGAAAGTGGGTGGAGAACGGAGGGGTGTCTCCTTTTCTCCTAACACTAGAACTCACAGACATCCAGTGAAGCTGAATGTTGGAGGATTCAGCACAGATTAAAAAAATGTACTTCTTCACTCATGGTTAAACTATGGAACTCGCTCCCACAAGAGGCAGTGATGGCCACCAACTTAGATGATTTTAAAAGAGGATTGGACATTCTCAGGGAGCAGAAGGCTGTCATTGACTAGTAGCTGTGATGGCCATACTCTACCTCCATGATTGGAGGTACTAATGCTTCTGAATATCAATTGCTGAAAAGTGCAGGAGGTGAGAGGGCTCTTGTGCTCAAATCCTGCTTCTTGGCTTCTCATAGGCATCTCTTTGACCACTGTGAGAACAAGATGCTGGACTAGATGGGTCCCTGGCCTGATTCAGGAGGCTTTTCTTATGCTCTTAAGCTTAAGAAGAGTATCTGGAAGACCAGTTCCTGGATTTAAAAATGGGACACCTAAATGAAACAAAAAATATGAGGGAGTGAGAAAAATCCAATGCATGGTTAAACTGTGTTTAGATCCCAAGGAATCAAAGCCATCTTGAACTCAACACAGCCCTGACATTGAACCAAGGCTGCCTTGGGGATCCAGTAAGATGAAAGGTGGAACATAAACTATAAATAAAGTAATAAATTTTGCTTATTGAGCACAAATAACCATGAGCTCTGTTGCATCTTGACAGGGTCTTATGACAGACAAAGGACTACTCTGATATGGCACATCAAAGGACGCAAGGTCATGTCTCCTTTGAGCACAGGAAAGCATACTGTAGCTTGATATGTACTTTTTACTGTATGTCTATTGTATTGTTTCAGTGTAAGTTTTTTACCCTGTTCTGGGATTGTCTGTGACTATGGAGAGCAAGTAACAATTAAAAAAAGAAACACCAATAAATGAAATGAAATGAAATATGTGCCTGCAATATGTCAGGCTGCAAGCAATGCTTTTGACCCCTGGAGACCAGAACACCTGTTTGTCCAGCTTAATTTAATCCCAGTTTGATGATATGAATCCTCTAACTGCCTTGGGGTGTGTTGGTCAGAGCAAGATGGTCCCAGTCTCAGATGAGCAATGCACCAAAAGCCAACAGGTGCTACAAGAAGTTGCTTAGAAAAGCAGGTCTTCTGAACTATTGCAAAGGAAATCCCTAAATCTTACAGTTCCACTGGCATCTGCAAAAGGGCACAAAACAACTTAAGGAATACAGAGCTCTGGAAAGATAGCTTGCATAAGGAAGACAGACCAGCCTCTGAGAATGAGACTTCGCCAAGAATGTCAATGAGGACTTTTCTCATTTTTCCAATTTTCATTTTAGTTTGCTACATTTCTTCATTGGGGTGGAGGGAGAATAAAGACCTTATAAAAATGCACCATAGAGTGCATTTTTCCTATTTCTTTTGCAAACCATCTCCCCTAATATAATGCATTTGTTTTCACCATCATATGCATTTTTATGCACACTTTCCCATCATGTTCTTTCGGGTCAAAGAACCGCACCACAAAATTCAGGGAAGTGCCAATTTCAAAGGATAGCTGCATTTTGGCTTGCTTTTTGTTTCAGGAAATGCAAATTAGGTCAGAAAATGCAAACCAAATTTCTCCCCATCCCTGCCTCAAAGCATACAAAAGGGCTGATTTGTGCCAAAGTTGACTTGTACCATTGCAAGATAAGATTTCAATAGGATTACATAGGCATGAAATCAAACCAGGCAGGCAAGGACACAGGGCTTTGGAGGCGGCAGTAATCAAGCGATGAGTGGTGCTTGCAAACTCTGTTTTTGGCAAAGAGCCCCTTTTATAAAGATACAAAACTGCTTCACGGATTGGAGAAGGTTTCTTCATGACATCATTGCAAAGGAAGCAATCACCTAGCATCACACCTGCCCCCTCACCACAATGCATTTGCTTCAAACTTGCAAAAGTTTGTTTTCTTTTGCTGCTGTTTTCCCAGACCTGAGCTCCAGAGAAGAAAGAGGTGACTGGGATTGCACTGCTGCTGGAAAATATTACAATTCTTTTCATCCATACAATGTCAATGCCACCCTCTTACATCAGAGTTCAGCACTCTACCCCACTAAATACAGCTGGGTTATTCAGGATTGCAGAGTGGCTGTGACTGAAATAGTCTTGCTGAATTCTTTACTGCCAAAAACAATCCCACAAAACAGTTAACAGGCCCTCCAAAATAAACCTGTAGTCAGGACGCTACCTTTTTGACTGAGGTAACCAACCAAGCTTGACATGACTCATTCAGGAGGGGCTTTCCCCCTAGTTTAATCGGGTAAGGGGAGATCTAGGGAGAGAGAAATTTCAAATATTTTCCAAAAGCAAGTAAAAGACTGCCAAAGAGTCTGTAACCTTGCATGCCATTTCATGCTTTGTCAAGTGTGCAAAAAATATTTTGTGGGTATATTTCTAGAGGACAACAAGGACCAGGCAGAACAAAAAAAAACACACCTCTCCCTCTCTTTAATTAATGAAGCTTTAAAAAGTGCAATGGTCCTCTACTCCTGTACTATTTGAAACAAGGTGATATTTGTTGAAATAGCACTTCATCCAATTTTGGAAGCATGCAAACATGAAAAAATGTCATTTATGAGGGGGTAGTGTGAGAAAAATAATGTATGCAAACAAGAAAAATATATATAGCAATTTAGAATCAGTCATGGATTGCATCCAGCTAAATTTTATTCAGTATAGACCCATTGAAATTAATGGATATGACTAACATAGGTTCATTAATTTCAATAGATATATCCTGAGTACAACTTAATTGGATACTAGCCTATTTTTAAAATTATTTTTAATCCAACTTTGTGCAATTCACATTGCAATCCTATCCATATCTATCCAGAATTAAGTCCCATTGAGTTCAATGGGATTCACTCCTAGGTATGAGTGTATTTCACTATTGCCCTAGGATGATTATCACTTGGGGTGGGACCATAGCTCAGTGCTAGAGCATCTGCTTTGCATGCAGAAGGTTCCAGATTCACTCATTGGCAGATAGGGCTGGGAGAGAATCCTGTCTGAAATCCTGGACAGCCATTGTCAATCAATGTCAAAAATACTGATGGGACAGTGGTATGACTCTGTTAAGGCAGATTCCTACATTTCAGCTCCAAATGACTTGGGAACTGTTCTTTCCCAGCATGCTTAAATGAATGGGTGCTCCTTTAAAAAAAAAGACTTGGCAAAATCCCTCCTCCTTCCCTCAGAGGCCTAAACTTTGGTTCTAGAGTAGCTTGTTGGCATGGCAAACACAAGGGCAAATTTGTACACATGTCAAAAGCAAAACACCCTTCTCTCCCCCCACTCCACCCCTGTTCTGAAAGTGTTGATTGGGTGCCAAGCTGCAGAAAGAAATTTGGACGGTGTTGCCTTTTCTAAAGCAACATGTGAACCAAGACATAGCTATCCTTTGAAATTTGCACTTCTCTGAATTTTGCAACCCCACAAAATGTGGTTGGATTATTGGAGGGAAATGTGCATGGAAATGCAGGCCTTAGGGAAAATAACGTACAAACTTGAATTATTTTAGGGGAAGCGGATTACACAAATGTGTATACAGTGATACCTCGGGTTAAGTACTTAATTTGTTCTGGAGGTCCGTTCTTAACCTGAAACTGTTCTTAACCTGAAGCACCACTTTACCTAATGGGGCCTCCTGCTGCCACCGCACCTCCAGAGCACAATTTCTGTTCTCATCCTGAAGCAAAGTTCTTAACGGCAAGCACTATTTCTGGGTTAGCGGAGTGTGTAACCTGAAGCGTATGTAACCCGAGGTACCACTGTATAGACAAAACTACACACCAAAATGCATTTATTAGGGAAGAGGTTTTAGCAATTCTTCTAACTCTATTTGAGGTTATTCTGACTAAGGTTTTTGATCCTTTACCCCTGCTTGCTTGGTTTCCTTGATGTACTTCTGCTCCTCCTGTGCCATTTGATTAAATTATTATTCTTAGGATCCCCAGAAAATTGGGAATCTCCCATGTGGGGAGATGTAGTCATTCCCTCAACCTCCACAGACCAAGTTTGACAAGTGGGCAGCACTGCCTACTAGACAATCACCTGGCACCACAATAATGTCAGGTGGCCCATTTGTGCCCACATGGTTTGACACCAACAGACAAAGGCACAGTTTGCAAAGCACCAATGATCCACTGGCCAAGTTTTGCAATGCCTGTTGCACAAAACCCAAAAAACACTGTAGATGAAGCTCGTCTCCCCCACCACTACATTGTGCTTTGCAAAGCCTGATAGTTAGCTGATCGTCAGGTATTGGGCAAGTTGACCATGGCCGAAATTGGCCTTGCAGGCTGGAGGTTCCCCATCACTGCAATACAGTGAAAGAACTGCCCTTCAAACTATTTTGAACTGCTAGAATAGGCGAGGCATTTGGGAGGACAGAGTCTGTGTTGGCAGCATTACCTGGTTCATATTTCAGGGGGGAAATTGAAAGCACACATTGAGGCAGGGCTGCCAATCAGCACTGGAAGGAGGTTCTTCGTAATGCAAACCATATTCTCCTCTTCCTCTTCTGAAGCTGCTCCTTGACTTCACTTCTGCCCCATAGGTGACTCAGAAGGGATAGGAATCAAGAAGAGAATTTTAAGCATGCACTGGCAAAATCTGGATTTAAACAAATTGAAAAAGGAACAGATCTCCTGCCCCCGCAAGTCCCAAATCTAAGGCATTTTGCTGTATCTTTTCAGGAATATTACAGGCCACCAGAAAAGTTCATGAAGAAGAGGTGTAGAGAAATGGCTCAAGGCAGAATCATACACAGAGTGTATGAAGGGCCATGCTGGATCAGGCCAAAGGTCCATCTAGGTCAGCAGTCTGTTCTCACAGTGGCCAACCAGATGCCCACAAGCAGAACTCCACCACTTGTGCAACCAGGCGACTGACAGTAGAGGTAGAGCATAGCCTAATGGCTAATAGGTAGCCTAATTCACCATGAATGTCTAATCCTCTTTTAGAGGCATCCAAGTTGCTGGCCGCCATTACCTTTCGTGGGAGCAAGTTCCATAGTTTATGTGCTATGTGAAGAAGTCCTGAATCTTCCAATATTCAGCTACGTTGGATGGTCTTATTGGGTTCTAGTATTATGAAAGAGGGAGAAATAACCTCAGTCACATATAGCCTGAGACAACTACATACTCACTTTCTCAGTTGCAGGGGGATGCTGGAGACAATTTTGAAGGTGGCGCTGTTGAGGCTTCACTGTCTCTGATGTAGGAAATAGTCATTTTTAACTAACTACATGCATACATACATACATACATACATACATACATACATGATTAGGTTTTGCAGGTATTTGGTGCAACTTTCCTAAACTGTTAAACTACACATAACAGTTAAACTACACATAACAGTGAGATTGGTGTAAACACTGTGGGCTTTGCCCTATCACTTTGGAGGTACTGTCTGTCTACAAACCAAAGCCTGAAAGCCCAGTTTCATTATTTTGTTACACCTTGGGAATTTGAGGGTTGCATACTGACGTGGATAAAGTCACTAAGTAACCAACAAGACTTGGCAATATAATGGCATCTTAAAGTCAGTTCAGACTGAGGTCAATGCGAGTAGGATCACCAGTGCCCTCACTCTGAAGGGCAGATTTCTACCCTGTTTTTCCATTCCTGGTATCTAAAACTCATTGCAAATTCAGCAGTCCAAGCACTCTGCCCCACTGAGCTATGGCCCTTCTCCAAAAGGCAAAAAAGGGGGCATGAAAAATGAGGGCAGTGATTTAACCAGAGACAACTCCCACAGAATAGTGACAAGTCAGAAGAGAGGCTGCTACACAGGTCAGTCCCTCTTTAGCACTGTGCTAATATCCTCATATAAAAGGGGCAATCCAGGGTTGCAATGCGTATGGCAGATCTTCCTTCATTACCTAAGAACCTCTGGACTAAAACAAAAGGAGAGTCACGTGCCATGGCAGCCCTTTCCTTATAAAACTAATAATCCAAAGACAAATGGAAGTTGTTGTTTTTTAATAGGGAAACATCTGTCCAACAGCTGCATCCGTAGAGCTGATTCCTGGAGTTTATATAATTTGCAAAAGGTTCATAAAAAACAAAACGAGAAAATAATTACCCTTCATATTTATCAGCACCATCACCATCATCATCGGTTTGGAGAGAAGGGGGAATGAAAAAGACGCTTCTTGGCTTCTTTGAGATTTGGCCTCTCGCATCCTTTTGCACTCCAGGGAGATCAAAGAGACAGCTGAGAAAAAGCAGATGCTGCTCAGCTCTGTTTCCCTGCCTCACGAAGCTGTGCCATTTCTGCGCCCTCTTCCAATGGAAACAGGAAAGCAGCACCTATCAAAGCTCCCAGAAAGGGTAGGTGGCCCCTTTCCAGCCTTCTCCCAACATGCAAATGATCTGGCTCCTTTCAGGGCAACAGTCAGATCTCTTCATGAGCATCCATGGCAGCAAGAAAGGTTGCCAACTAAGGAAAGTGGTGCAGAGTTTCTTTTCTCTTAACACAAGGGTGGGAAACCTTTTCCAGCCAGAGGGCCACATTCCTATCTGGACATCCTTCCAGGGGTCACATGGCAGTGCTGGGTAGCATTAGTGACATGGGGAAATGTAGTAACCAAACATAGGTTGCTAGGTAAGATTCTTGTAGTGCAAAAGCTTGTTCTTGCCATGCAATCTGAAGTGCAACAATATTTGGTTGTGCACTTTTGTTTTGCCTTGCACATCAACATCCCATCAGCGCAACAAGTATAAAGCAAAGACTTTAGGTTAGGGCTATGTTGGGTACAGCCTATTGTCTTCAGGAGAGGGTGACCTGTTTCCCTCTATCATACTAAACAACCTGCCCCCCCCCCAGCTTTCCGCCTTCTGGTGTTCTCTTTTGTCTGCTTGTCTGTTATTGAATAGTGGCCAGCAGGTCTTGGGTCACAGCCACACCATATATTCAAAGTGTTCTTAAAACTCTTTAACAGTCATGCAGAATGTCAAGGATCATTGGTTGCCTTGCTATTTCACCATGGGCATCTATGCTTATGAATTAGCACATGCATGTTTTATACAGATGTGTCCTTTGTCCTGTGTCTTTCCTGGCTTTCCTATCTGCAATCCCTTTTTTAAAAAATAAATCAATAAACAGATGTAGGAACATGAGACGTTGCTTCATACCACTGGCAGTGGCTCTTCAAGATTACAGGCAAGGGTCCTTCGTATCCCTACCTGGAGATGCCAGGAATTGAACCTGAGACCTTCCACATGCAAAGCTAATGTTCCAACCACCAAACTGTCAGAGACTCTCCAGGGGCTTTCCCAGCCATACGTGGATGAGGATTGAACCTGGGACCTTCTGCATGCTGCATTCCTTTGCCACCTCATTTGTCCTGCCTGATTTCATAGTCTTTGGTCCTGGAAATCTGGACCAGAGACTTTGAAGCCAAGACATGGCCCAGTTCCTTAGCCAGAAGCAGAGCCTGTCCTCAGCTCACTTCAAACCCTTTTCCTGATGGGCACTGACGTCAAAATCAACCTGATGTAATTAAGAGCGGCCTTTCTGATTCTCTGCCTGCCAAGAGTGCTGGCCCCTGCAAAGTGCCTTCGGTGAAAGGAGGAAGAGGAACAGATGGGTCGTTACAATAATGATAGCCTCCATTTCGGGATCTGAAACAGCAACAGAAGAAGCTGAAATCACACGGACTGGCAATATAACCCTTAAAGTGATGCAGACTACAGACACACTATACATTTAAAGCAGTTTCCACTTTTAACAGACATGGGTTCCCCCAAAGAATCTTGGGAATTTTAGTCTGTCATGGGTGCATGGATCAGGCCAAGGCGTCATCTAGTTCAGCATCACACAATGGCCAAGCAGATCCTCGTGGGAAACCCAAGCGCAAGAGCACTTTCCCCTCCTGTGGTGTCCAGTAACTGGTATTCAAAAGCATCACTGGTAGCTATTGATAGCCTTGTTCTCCATGATTTGTCCAATCCTCTTTTAAAGCCATCCAAGTTGGTGGCCATCACTGCCTTACGTGGGAGTGAGTTCCATAGTTTAGCTATGTGCTTCGTGAAGAAGTACTTTCTTTTAAATGTCCTGAATCTTCCAACATTCAGTATCATTGGTTGTCTGCAAGTTCTGGTGTAATAAGGAGACGGGCGGACTTTTCTCTTTCCCCATGCTATGCATAATTTTATATACTTCTATCACTTCACTGCCTTTTCTCTAGACAAAGAAGTCCCAAACATGGCAACCTTTCCTCACAGGGAAGTCCTTCCATCACCTTCATCATTTTGGTTGCCCTTTTCTAACTATACAATACCCTTTTGGAGTGTCTTGTCCAGTTTTGCACCCCACAATTTAATAAGGATGTTGACAAGCTGGAATGTGTGCAGAGGAGGGCAACCAAGATGATCAAGGGTTTGGAAACCAAGCCTTATGAGGAATGGTTGAGGGAACTGGATAATGGAATGTTGTCTGCCTTGCCCCTTGCTGCACCCCCCAAGAGGTTCCCCCAACTATCTGGAACAGATCTGGGGAAGATACAGGACATTCACACAAGTAGGGGGGACGTCCCATTGCTCTAGTGGAAGTCATTCCACTTGTGTTAATTTAGTTGAATCGTGTCCAAGCAAAGTGATGAGATGTTCCTGGGTGTGGTTTTTTTCTCTTTTAATATTATTATTATTATTATTATTATTATTAAAGGAATAAATTATCCCCACTTACCCTAGTGTGGGTTAAAGAAAAAGAACACCAGTCGGAATGCTCAAAACAATGTAGGATGGATGAAGCAGAATTCTTCTATCTGAAAGTAATGGTAAGGAACAGATGCCTTTTTCTCTGTGCCAGTGAGCCCTGGCATCCTTGGCTGTCTCTCTTTTGGACCGCACAACAGCACTCACAATTACATAAGAAAATCTAAACTACTCCTGTTGCAGAGTTTCAAAAAATGAAATAAAATAAACACTGTCCTAGTTATAACTTAACTAGTTGACGGCATCAAAATTCAGAATTGGGGTTGGTTGAGAAATGAACTTTTTAATTTTGTTGTTGTTGTTGTTTAGTCATTTAGTCGTGTCCAACTCTTCATGATCCCATGGACCAGAGCACGCCAGGCAATTCTGTCTTCCACTGCCTTCCGCAGTTTGGTCAAAACTCATGCTGGTAGCTTCCAGAACACTGTCCAACCATCTCATCCTCTGTCGTCCCCTTCTCCTTGTGCCCTCCATCTTTCCCAACATCAGGGTCTTTTCCAGGGAGTCTTCTCTTCTCATGAGGTGGCCAAAGTATTGGAGCCTCAGCTTCACGATCTGTCCTTCCAGTGAGCACTCAGGGCTGATTTCCTTAAGAATGGATAGGTTGGATCTACAATTTTATTGTAGTTTTATTATTATTATTACAGAGATGTCACCCTGGGCTCCTTTGGGAAGAAAGGAGGGCTATATATGTGAGAAATCGATCAATCAAAATAGATAACCTTTCTCAGTTTGGGGAGGGTAAAGCAAAGCTCATTATGAGCTGAGCCGAAAGGCCCTCTGAAATTTGGGCTTGGCTTTCGGTAACCAGCAATCTTTCATAACCAGATTTTCTGGACAGTCTTCTTTTTGACCTCATTTTGATGGTTCATAATAATAATAATAATAATAATAACTTTTATTTATATCCCGCCCTCCCCAGCCGAAGCTGGGCTCAGGGCGGCTAACAACACTAAAATAGTGCAACATTATAAAACATCATAAGAATTAATTAAAATCAAAATTGATGGCAACCATAAACTAAAGTATTGTAAAGATTGCCAAAGGAGGGAGTCAGGCTGTGCCCTAACCAAAGGCCTGGTGGAACAGCTCTGTCTTGCAGGCCCTGCGGAAAGATGTCAAGTCCTGCAGGGCCCTTGTCTCTTGTGACAGAGCGTTCCACCAGGTTGGAGCCGCAGCCGAAAAAGCCCTGGCTCTAGTTGAGGCCAGCCTAACCTCTCTGTGGCCTGGGACCTTCAAGATGTTTTTATTTGAGGACCGTAAGTTCCTCTGTGGGGCATACCAGGAGAGGCGGTCCCGTAGATACGAGGGTCCTAGGCCGTGTAGGGCTTTGAAGGTTAAAACCAGCACCTTAAACCTGATCCTGTACTCCACCGGGAGCCAGTGCAGCTGGTATAGCACCGGATGAATGTGATCCCGCAGCGAAGACCCCGTAAGGAGTCTCGCTGCGGCATTCTGCACCCGCTGGAGTTTCTGGGTCAGTCTCAAGGGCAGCCCCACGTAGAGCGAGTTACAATAATCCAGTCTGGAGGTGACCGTCGCGTGGATCACAGTGGCTAGGTCAGGGCGAGAGAGGTAAGGAGCCAACTGCTTAGCTTGGCGGAGATGAAAGAATGCCGCCTTTGTTATAGCTGCAATCTGCGCCTCCATGGAGAGGGAGGTATCGAAGATTACACCCAAACTCTTAACGGACGGTGCTGGCACTAATTGCACCCCCGCAAGAGATGGGAGTTGCCCCCTCAATCCCATATCGTCCCGTCCCAGCCAGAGGACCTCTGTCTTCGAAGGATTTAACTTCAACCGGCTCCCACATAACCATCCAGCCACAGCTTCCAAGCATCTGATCAGTGTGTCTGGGGCCGAGTCAGGATGGCCATCCATCAACAGATAGAGTTGGGTGTCATCAGCATACTGATGGCAACCCAGCCCAAAACTCCGGACAAGCTGGGCGAGGGGGCGCATAAAGATGTTAAAAAGCATCGGGGAGAGAATCGCACCCTGAGGCACTCCACACACCAAGGAGTGGCGGGATGACAGTTCCCCCCCAAGCGCCACCCTCTGTCCCCGACCAGAGAGAAACGAGCGCAGCCATTGAAGGACTGTGCCCTGGATCCCCACGTCGGCGAGGCGGTGGTCCAGAAGTTCGTGATCAACCATGTCGAAAGCTGCTGACAGATCTAGAAGAATCAGCAGCCCCGACCCGCCTCGATCCAGCTGTCTACGAAGGTCATCTGTTAGGGCGACCAGAGCCGTCTCGGTCCCATGACCAGCGCGGAAGCCGGACTGGAATGGATCCAGAGCCGATGTTTCATCCAGAAACCTACCAAGCTGTTCAGCAACCGCTCTCTCAATCACCTTACCCAGGAATGGAAGATTCGAAACTGGGCGGTAATTGGATAGATCTAAGGGGTCTAATGATGTTTTCTTTAAGAGCGGACGCACCACTGCCTCCTTCAGTTCCCCTGGGAATGTCCCGGTGCCAAGGGACAAATTGATGATATCCCCCAGGGGGGCCCGCACCTCGTCTGGACACGCTCTAATCAGCCAAGACGGGCACGGGTCGAGAGGACAAGTGGTGGGCTTTCCAGCTCGGAGGAGTCTGTCCACATCGGCTGGGGATATCCGGTCAAAGTGGTCCAATACTGGACCCGAGGACAGTTGAGGGGCCTCCAGTTCCTTTATTGTATCCAAATTGGCAGGGAGGTCATGGCGGAGCGACAGGACCTTCTCCGCAAAAAAGCTCGCAAATGCCTCACAGCTGTGTGTCAAATTGTTATTTAAATTTGGCTGTCCTTCGAGGGACGTTAAAGACCGAATTATACTAAATAATTGTGCCGGGCGAGAGCTAGCGGATGCAATGGAGGCCGAGAAGTAGGACTTCTTAGTGGCCTTCACTGCCATCTCGTAGGTTTTCATAAAAACCCTATAAGATGTTCTTGAGGCTCCGCCACGGGCACCCCGCCATACTCGCTCTAGCCGTCTGAGGTCCCGCTTCATTTTCTGGAGCTCCTCAGTAAACCAGGGAGCCCGGTTTCTGCGGGGTCGCAGAGGGCGCTTAGGTGCGATCTCATTGATGGCTGCCAGGAGCTGGGTATTCCAGCCCTCAACAAGCTCAGTCAATGAGTCGCCAGGGGGAGAAAGGTCCCGCAAGGCTTGACGGAATCTATCAGGGTCCATCAGCCTCCGCGGGCGAGCCCAAATCGGCTCACCACCTAAGCAGGGTGGGGGTGGAACGTCAATCCTGGCTTTCAGAGCGTAGTGATCAGACCATGGCACCTTCATCGAAGGAAACATGATCACATCTATACCGACGCCAAAGATCAGATCCAGCGTGTGGCCTGCTTGATGTGTGGCGCCCGAAACAAACTGGGAGAGCCCTAGTGTCGCCATGGAAGACACCAGGTCCAGAGCCTGTGAGGAGGGAGTGGCATCGGCATGGATGTTGAGCAGGCCACCCTACTGAAGGTCACATCCACAAAAGGCATTGAAAGTGCATGGCTTCTGCTGAAGAATCCTAGGAACTGTAGTTTTTTAAGGATGCTAGGAACTGCAGCCCTTAAAGGGATAAACTACAGTTCCCTCTAGGCGGAAGCCTTTGTGGCTTAAATGTGCTTTGAGTTATGGTTGCCATATTTCAAGAAGTACAAATCCAAACACAGTTCCTCCAAAAAAAGTCCTTGAGCTTTGTTTTTGGGCGATCAGCATTGGCGGATGCCGGGGTGGTGAGTGGACTTCATAAATCATCATCTAAGAGGCAACAAGGAAACGACCGCCACAGAGCGCTTCTGTTTCTGCCAGGGAACAGACAAAACCCCAGACATTTACTATTATGTTGAAAATTGCCCCCGGTCACCAACCCCCACCCCCCCATGGACATATGGAGACCCCTCGGAATATATGGTCACCCTATTTTAAGTGTAAGATGTGGCAATGTGGCAGCACTTGTGCTTTGGACCTCAAAGCCAATTTTGCTTAGGCACGTCAACTTGTTCTAGATGCCTGCTGATTCCCCCCCCCCCCCATTTCAGATAAATAGTGCAGTCATCTATATTCATTTTTAAATATATACTGGTTTTCTTTGTGTTTTAATTATTATTTTACGTCTTACTAGGTTTTTTTCTTTAAGAAAAAGTTGTGCGGATTTTACCTGTGTTCCATCAACAATTTTATAATTCACAACACTTAGACAGAAATTTGAATAATGAGTTTACGAATCTTTCTAAAAATTAATAATCTGATACCAGGTGATGGGAATGACTGCCTGCCTGAGCCCCTGGAGAGCTACTGCCAGTCAGAACAGAACAACACTAGGCTACACAGATACACAAATTCCTTCCAAACCATCGCTATTTTGGGGTGGGATTCAGTCATGTGTTGGCAATTCAGGTCATTCAATTAGAGTCGATCAGGAGATCTTGCACAGCAAACCTGCTTCTCCCTAATGATCAAACTTTTAGCAATAAGTGATGGGGAAATGCATTGACAAGGGTGGAATTGGAATAGCATTTGCTTTGGTGTAGGGATGGGAAAATCTGTTCATTTAAATTTCTCTCCATTTCTCATTTTTCCACATCCACTTGCTTTTTCTTTTTTAAGTCCTCATGAAACTTCTTCATCATCTTGGTAAAAAATCCTCCTAACATACACAGATTTGTGTGCACTTCGGGACAATGTAACATATTTGCAAAATGTATTTTGTCTAACATATTATTTCCTCTAATAGAATGCAGTTTTGTATGCTGCTTTTGCTAACATACACGTTTTTATAACGTACAGCTTACCTTAGCAAATGCATTTCTGCACACATTATGTGGCTGCAGAATGCCATTGCAAAATATGGAAGAGTGTGAACTGTGAAGAACGGCAGTGTTTCAGTTTACATGTTGCTTCAGGAAGCGATAATTAGATAAAGTAAAGGTGAAGGGACCCCTGACCATTAGGTCCAGTCGTGGCCGACTCTGGGGTTGCGGCACCCATCTCAGTTTATTGGCTGATGGAGCCGGCGTACAGCTTCCGGAACATGTGGCCAGCATGACTAAGCCGCTTTTGGTGAACCAGAGAGGCGCACGGAAACACCGTTTTTTTACCTTCCCACCGGAGCGGTACCTATTTATCTACTTTCACTTTTGGGTGTGCTTTTGAACTGCTAGGTTGCAGGAGCAGGGACCGAGCAACGGGAGTTCACCCCATTGTGGGGATTCGAACCGCCGACCTTCTGATCAGCAAGTCCTAGGCTCTGTGGTTTAACCCACAGCGCCACCCGCGTCCCTGATAATTAGATAGGTTGCCTTTAAATATGAGGTTTTCCACTGCTCCATTGAGATCTAACCTCCTTATAAACAAATGAGACTGAATCAAATAGCCTGCAGACAAATGAGGATGAATGCTCAGTAAACAGGTCATCTCACTTGGAAGTGCCTATAGCAGACCTGGTATAAGGCAGAGTCCTAAAGGCAGAGGAGAACCCTTGCCTCCATTTCCTAGGGGTGGGTTGGCCGTGAGAGGTACAAGCTGGCATTCGTTTGACTGCCTGTGCTGGCATCTAGAGACCAGCTGCACAGTGGATCACAGAGTGCCCTTTCTCTCCAGGCTGGAAAGAATCCACCTTCCAAAATAAGAACACTATTAAGGGAAAGCCTGCAATTTGGAAGGAGAGAGGTTGTCACCTGCTCAGCTTCTCTGAATGTTCTATATTAAAAAAAAAACCAGCCCACAAAGATTTACGAACATTCTACTCCATAGCGTTCTGAGCTGAAAGGCTTGTGTGTCTCCCAGGTTTAAATTAAATCCAAAACTCTCCAGAACTCATTGCTACGACTGCTTTCAAAAGGAGGAGTCAAAGTGGAGTTTTGTGAAAGGGAATATGGTGGTAAATCTCTCCCCCATCCCACAAATGTGTAAAGTTTTGTTGATGTGTCAAGAGTGGTGTAACAATCAATTCCTCTTCCCAGGGAACTCTGGGATATAACTCCATAGACTCAAGGAATCATAGAGTTCTAGAGTTGGAAGGGACCCAAAGCGTCATCTAGTCCAACCTTCCTAACATCACCCTGAACAAGGATTTATTGTTTGAGGGAAGCCATGACTTTTTAAAATGGCCTCATAGTGCTTTAAATGCATGGTGTTAAGGTTCCCTTAATTGGGCCTTCATCCTAATCAAACAGGGCTCTTCTTACTTTTTCATGCAACATTCCTTTTTCAAATGGCTGGTTATGGGGAAATGACTCATATTTAGATTCTCAATTTATGAATTGCTAATATTTGGCTTTGAGGATCAAATGTTTGCTGAAGGATGCTCTTTTTATAAACTTTGACCAGCCTGCCCACTGAGAGTCCTGAAGGAAGCCCTTTTCTGTCACAGTCAGGGAACACTTCCCTGCACCATCTTCCTGGGTTGCGGTTTATATTTCGGCTGCTGGCTCTTTGCAGGAGACCCCATTTCTAAACACTACATCCCTAAGAACAGGCATGCACAAACCTCTCTGTGAATTTCCCCTGGTGCTAATTTTAAAGTATGGATCACAGAGCAAAGCAAGGGGTGCAAAGCGAAAGCTTTGCCAGCAATTCTGCCATAGCTGAATGCTACATTCTGCAAAAAAAGACCACAGAAAAACCCTTCATTTATTTACTGAAATCACATATTTTATTTTTTTAAATGTTGGCAAGCTTGCCACTTGATATAAACAAGGCAATCTATAAATCTGTTAAACTGGGAGATCCGGATATAATAAGGAGTTCGTGTTAGGACACTGCAGGTGGAAATAAACAGCCAGAGAACCTTTGCTAATCCAATGTTTTGAACTACAGTTCCAGTCAACCCCAGCCACCTGAACTAAGGTGATACATTTTTACTGGGATAGCTTTGATTCCTGTTGGACTACATGAAACTTTCAGGTGAATTGGGGCTCTTATGATCAAAACAAGTGAAAATTCATTCCTCGCTTGACCAGACAAAGCAAAGCTGGCTACAAGTGTAAAAGACAGTGTGGCTCAGTCTTATCAATGCTACAAAACAACTAGATACTTCAGGCTCCGTTAGTCCAAAACATCCTTGCTATGCTACATGTTTCTGTATCTCTAAGAGGAGATTGCCACAGCTCACTGCCTGCCTGAATGCATGTTGTGTGTTGATTTCCTAACTGCGAGGACACCCTCCCTGGAATTTGAATCACAAGTATATATGCCCTGTTGCCCCCCAAAAGTGAATAGATAAGAATACTGTATGTCATGAAGGAGAAACTATTTTTCAGCCTAATGGCTGGATTTCATTCTGGGTGAACTTGGGGGGGGGGGACACACATACCAGTGGTGGGTGGGGCCAGAGGCAAAATTGGGAGGAGCAACACATGGAAATGTTCCTTTTATACTGTAGGCTAGTTTCTACACACTCCCACTCCCCTCTGTACCCTGCATCCAGGCAAGCAAGGGTTGCCACTAGAATTGGAGGACATATTCCAGCATGACAAAAACTCTCAAGGAAGGCACAAAGCAGAGGCAGTGAAGAATGTGGTCTGGGGAAGAGTTCTGAGGGCAAGACTGAGGGGTCTGGAGAACTGAATTCATTCCCCAGGCCTGGGGGCTGACACCCCTGATATATAAAAGAAGATGAGTTAATTTTGTTCTGTGTGACAATTCTGAAAAGCCTCGAAACAAACCCAACAAGACAAGATACGAAACAAACAAGCTCTGTGCTAAATGGTCTCATTTAATTCTCAAGAGTTTTATTTCCACAAATGTCATAAACCAAAACAGCCGGAAAACAGTCTGTTTTGCTGTAGAGATACTTTGCTGTGGTGCTAGAGAATCAGTCTGAAATCCTAAACGCATCGAGAAGACCATGCAAAGCTAAAACAAAGTCATTTACAGTAAACTTTTTTTTTACAAAGGAAATAGTAAAAAATACATCATTTTTTCATAGAAAAAAGCAAATATACAAAAAAACCAACCCTGCAGGACCTTGCAGCCTACAGAGAAGAGATCTATTCAGATCACCCATCCAAAATAGGCAATCATGAACCCAGGAATGGAAAGGCTATTCTTTGTTGTAGTTGTTCTATATCTGAATGCACCCGCTGGTATCTTTTGGATAAAATAACAATGTCTGTGTGTTGCATCCTTTGTTCAAAAGACTTTTTGGAATATTAAATCAGTTCATGGGGCAGATATGGGGGTGGGATGTAATTCTGTTTATCCCTAATTAGCACCACAGCTGACAAGCATTCCTTGAAGTCCAGGATCCCAAAGCTCACCAAGGCACGGACTTATCTAATCATCTGCATCACTATTTTTTAAAAAAGCAAAGAAACAACTATTGCTTCCTGTAAAGATTCACTCTAAATAAATAGAAAGTAAATGTTCAGATTATAATCTTTGGCAGAATGTGATATGGCATGAGATGAGACACCAATATTCAGAGTGTCCTGCAATAAAATGTTGTGGCGTGGGACACTGTTCAAGATTTCTACTGCTCCATTCCATTTCCCCTCATCCATGTTTTCTGACCCACCCGCTCTTAGTCAGCATTCCATGGCAAATGAGCATGACCAGCTGTCATTGCCTCTTTTCTACTTTTTTTTAACCTAAAGATATGTTGAACCTATGCAGACTTTGGGGTTCCCTCCAGATCCACTGATACTTCTGTTATATATGGATGGTGTCATTTTGGTTACATAAGTGATCACATTAGTGCTCGGAATGAACTACTTCACTGAATTAATTCAGCTATCTCTGAACTACACCAGAAAGCAGTTCCTATAATTTCCAGGTGAACCAAATGTGAATTAATTTTTTTCCACATTGCACTGTGTGTGTGTGTTTTGTTGTTTTCTTCTATTTTATACCTCTCCAGAGCAGTTTTTAAAAATTCTCATGTCTAGAGAGATAGAGGAAAAGAATAGCACCTGGGACTGCACGAAGGAATTATGAATTATTATAAATATGTTAACTGAATCAGAATGGAATTTGTTCCTCTTTGCAGGGAATGAACTGGAACTGGAATGAATTCCTTTTTTAAGAAAAATTAAAAATTCAAGCTCTCTGTGATACTCAGAGCCTGGACATTAGAGGAACTGCTATGTCCAAATTCCTGGCAGACAGACAAAAGCAAACTCTTTGGATCCCAGCTGTGGATTGGGCTGGATTTTAAAAGGTTTTAATAGGGGGGTGAGAATGATAAATGATTAAAACCCAACCCTTGAAATAGCTGGGTGAATGTTACAACTCCATTCATCATGGAGACAGTTGGGATCTGCATGGGATCTAAATATATACTTACTGAATACAAGGAAACAAACCAGATGTATTAGTTCTCTAATATATATGTTGTGGTTAACCCCAACATACATAATATATATAATAAAAATAATAATAAAATAAAGCCCCACATCTGTACAAAAACAGGGGCAAAGCAAACGCTCTGTAAGTTTCTAACAAAATAAAGATCAACTTCTAGAGATCACTGCATAATTAAGATATGACCAGCTCTGCTGAATAAAATAAATTGTAGGTAATTGTAAATAAAACGATGCTGTCTAATGTATTACCATTCGAAATGTGCCTGGACAGGGGTTCTAGTTCCTTGATTTATTTTTAACACCCCTAACCTTCCTAACTTCCTGCAATTGTTTGGCCAGCAAACCCAGCTATTCCACATTTTTTCTCTTTGTTTGAGAGAAATTCCCGGTTTACGGAGATGGTGCTCTTTTGAAAGGCAGCTTTGTTTTTTCGACAGCTATGTGTGTCTTTTGCACTATCCACAGAACAGTCTACCACATGTTGTTTCAGCACTGCATTTAATGGACCTGTTGTTAACCCAAGGAAAGAATCCAAAGAGACTTGGATTCTCTCTGTGTGTGTCTGTCTCTTGCACTCCAACACACCCAATCACACACACCAACTATCACACACATAGCAAGGCCTCCATAGTTATTCAAGCTAACATTCACCCTTAAGCGGTAGGTTCATTCCATGAAGTGCAAAACTCTTGTCTTTGAGCAATATAAGCTGTGCACCAGAAAGTAAGGTGTTGAACACTCCGCTCTCAAAATCTGACCCTAAATGTTTGAAAGTAATATTAATAATAATAAAACACTGAGCTGACATCAATGGGATGTGGATAGTTAAGTCAGAATGTGATTCCGGCAGCAGTCTTTGTCGTCCCTGAAAGAGATTTGACCAAGAGGGCTTCGTCGTACTGCATGCCAGGACTGACCACCATCATGTGTGGGCTTCCCATCGTTTAGGAATAGCGCCTCCTCCTCCTCCCAACAGACGGGGTTCCGCTTCTTGGAAATTTATTGCTTCACAGCAAAGATTCGGAAGGCGTTTCCTTCTGTCTGTGTCTTTAAGCTGGAAACAAGAAATAAGACAAAGGGAAGGCATAAGCAGTTTTTCCATTACAGGAGTGGAGGGAAACCCCTACATCTTCTTTTGATTGTTTTAAATAGTTGGAAAATTGCATAAAGTGATAAACAGGTCTGACCCTGTCATATTTTCTTCATAGGAAGCCTCCTGGGGACCGTATCTCCAGTATCTGGTCTTCTGAACAGCTTCTAAGTAGGGATATTCTGGTCTCCAAGAAGCCATTTATCTTCCACACTTTTGTCCAGTCCTCTGCCCCCCCCATCTCACAGCCAATAGGAAATTCTTTATATGGATTCCCCCACCCTGAAAAGACAGGGGGGTCTCAGGTGACTCTCCAATGGCTACAAGAGAGGAGATAAGATTCAAAGTAAACCCAGCAGGCCCCATCTGAAAAGCTTGGCTCTTTGGGTTGGCAGTGGGGCATAGCAGTCAATGTTTCTTTGCTAATTCCTCTGTTCAAACTCATTTAAAGGCAATGGGGATTTTATTCAATGTTTGAAATCATGAAACCAATTTCAAAATTGAGATGGTGGCTGGCTGATGCAGACAAATTTGTTATTTACAGTGGACGCTCGGGTTGTGAACGTGATCCATGCGGGAGGCACGTTCGCAACCCTCAGCATTCGCAACCCGCAGCACCACGTCTGCACACGCATGGGTTGCAATTCGGCACTTCTGTGCATGTGCAAGCACCGAAACTCAGAAGTAACCAGTTCCGGTACTTCCGGATTTCGGCGCTTCCGGAACCCAAAAACGTACAACCTGAAGCGTCTGTAACCCGAGGTATGACTGTATAGGGTTGCTTGCTTTACTAGGTAGGCTACTTCCTCCCATCAACATCCCCAGTGGGGTTTTTTAATGATTTATATTGAAAATGACACTTGGCTCCAAACAGTAAAAACTTGGTTGGCTGACGAGGTCCCAGCCACACCATTCGTTTAAAACACTGTTATACCACTTTAATAATCATGGCTTCCCCCAAATTACCCTGGGAACTGTAGTTTGTTAAGGGTGCTGAGAGCTGCAAGGAAACCCCCTATTCCCTCCACAGAGACATCGTTCTTCTTCACCGTGCTCAGAGTATTCAAAAGTGGCCTTGCTGACTCTCCCTCCCTTTTCGCTTCCATCAAAGGGAGAAAAAAGCAACAATCTTGGAACCAGTCACAACCCTGAGAGTTTTGGCTTTTACAGAAGTCCCAGTGTGAGCTATCTTGGGATATTCCCAAAAGCCTTTTCCTCCTGAGGGAGCAACATAGTGAAGCTTACGCAGGACTGAGAAGAGCAGGGAGGGAGCTATCCAATATGTACTTTCCCAGAAACCCCCATGGGATCTAAGGCAAGAATGATGAGGCACCATGCCTGGCTGCTTGATGTCATCTGAGATCTAGGGACCTCACCACAAACTAACTCATAGAGGTGTGCTTAGCATCCTACAAGGTCAGTGTAAAAAAAAAAAATAGAAAAGCCAGTCAGTGTTTTACTGCCTTGTTATATGCTTTCTAGAAATAAAATTCTTCTAAAGGTGAGGAGGATGGGGTGAACAAGGATGGGGAACTTGTGGCTCTTCAGATAACATTGGACTACAACACCCATCATCCTTGACTATTGGCTGCACTGGCTTAGGCTGATGGGAGTAGAGTCCAACAACATAAGAACATACAAAGTCAGACCATTGATCCATCCAGCTGTCTGACTGGCAGCTGCTTTCAAGGATTTCGGGCAGGGTTCTCTCACAGTCATAGCTGAAGATGCTGTGGATTGAACCTGGGACCTTCTGCTTGCAAAGAAGATGCTCTCCCCAAACATCTGAGGATCACCAGGGACAGGCCATAGCTCAGTGGTAAAGGCCATGTTTTGCATGCAGAAGGTTCCAGGTTCAATCCCTGCTGTTTCCAGGTAAGTCTAGGAAAGAATCCCACTGGAAATCCTGGAGAACCACAGTCAGTATGACTAGATAATACTGAGCCAGACGCTCAGAGCATGAGGCAGCTTCCTATGATTCCCATCCATGCCAAAGGACCATCACTATTGTAAAAGGAAGTATTAGAACAAGGTGATGAATCCCTCTAAATTTCAGTAAATACTTGCTCTTACTAGTTCTCTTCTCAGACAAAGCAGAAACATGGAACATGTCTAAACACCACCTTTCTTTATCCCCCTTGATCACTCTCAAGAACAATACTGTGAATCAGTTCCTTACTGAATACTTTGTCGTACAGCCAATCACTGATTTATGGAATTTGTTGTCAGAAGATGTGGTGCTGTTCAGTACATCAGACGGGAGGAAAGGACAAACTCATAGAGGGAAAGTCTTGCCAGTGACTATCAGTCTGGATAGCTCAGATGGTAGCATGGTACTGACAATGCCAAGATGCTCTGTACGGAACAGCTGCATATTCCTGCAATGCATGGGGGTTGGACTAGATGGTCCTCAGGGTCCAACTCTATGATCTATCAGTCTATGATCTACTATATGGACTATATAGAGTCCACATGCTCATATGCTATCTCTCTCTCTTTCTCTAAGTAGCAATTGAGTGGAACAAATGTGAGAATTGCTATTGTTTCCTGTTTGCGGGTGTCCTGTAGGCACCTGACTGGCCACTGTAGGATGCTGGTTTAGATGGACCTGTGCTCTGATCCAGCAGGGCTTTTCTTCAGTTCTTAGGTTGAAGTACAAGGAAGACAACAGAAGAACCATTTCAGAAAGAGCCCAGTCAGAAGAGGGGTGACTGCCATACCTTGCAGATTGGATCCCATTCTTTGAAGAGCCACTGTAGGATTTCTTCTTCTCCACAGGCATCACGTCCACGTACCCACCAGCGTTGTCCCCAATGACCCCTGCATGCACAGCAGCTTTGCAGATACTGGAATTCTGAAAGGTCATAGAACAACCACAGTCACTTACAAAGGGGCCCAGAGGCATCGCATGGAACTCAACCCATGTTGCATACTAGCTGGGACATTATTCACACAAAGACAGTTCCAGGTTATCATTTTGTTATCGCTTGGCCTGTGCCAGGGCTGAGGGCACAGAGCATTCAACACCAGCTCCAGCGTTCAGCATCCTGGTCCAAAATTAATCCTCGATTCCCTCATCGTCAACCGTGACAGCAATGTCCACCCCAGCACCTTTCCAAAAGCAGCATTAATTTTTAAAAATAAAATACAGGCCCATGTATACCTTTATACCAGGTTATTTCCAGATCACATTAAATTTTACCAAAATGTCAAGCCTAACTTGAGAGAATCACAACAACCATTGATGGATCACTGCATCTTAAAAGCTATTTGGAAAAGAGGGACATAGCACGGAACACCGAAGCTGTAGGGGAAGCCAGTCTTTGGATTCAAGAGGATTTGTGGATAGGCAGCTACAGAGGAAGAAAGAGCTAAAGCGCGCACACACACACACACACACACACACACACACACACACGTTGGAGATCATGGTCTCCCCTCCTTCTCTCCCACCCAAGCCATAAAAGGCAGGTTCTCTTTCATCCCTTTTAACATTTATCACTGCCTCTGTGCTGGCAGCTCTGCCCATTCCGACTGCCAGCTTGATTTGGGGGCTTCTATATATGGTCAAGGAGAGCGGAGGAACACAGCTGAAGCAGATATGCTTTGAATTTGCCTGAGTATGCAGCTACAAAGCATCTAAAACCGGTACATTAAAAAAAAATATCACCCTGTCCCCAAGGAAGTCAGACAGGCCATTAATCTGCAGCTATGCACTACGGAAGCCTCCCTTTCCAATAGTTCTTTCCAAAGCCTTCATTTCCGGGCTGTTCTGCCTTCCGAAATTCACCTCCCGTGCGGTCAAGGCACACCCCTGCCACCCCCTTACCCCCTGGTGTTGCCTTTCGCTTGCTCCCAGCAAGAGTTTCTTATCTTCACTACCAAGTTGCAAAACTGTTTAAAGAGGGTAAGCCCCAGCACAGGAAGGAATTTCCTCCCTTCCTTAAAAAACAGCAATTAGAACGATGGCCAAGCAGCCTCAGTCTCTCTATCCCTATCCTGGAATGCATCCACACCATGCATTTGATAATTTTCAAATCCAACTTCTTTACTTATAAATTGATGGAGAACCGGGGGGGGGGGGGAATGAGAATTTTTTGGCACATTGCTGTGGGAGGAACAAAAACCCATATCAGCAAAATCACTTAACCAACAGAAATGCAGGCAAGAGAGAAAAGAAATCCTGATAACACTTGACTGAGCTTACTGAACAAAAGCTGCATATAGGTTCACCAGAAAGGAACAGAGAGATTTTGACTTTCTTTGTTCCAGCCTTGTACATAGCAGGGAGACATACAATCAAGCATACAGCCTGTTAATTCCAAGTTTGCATGCAATTTTTATGCAAATATGTCTCTTTTTTAATCTTATTTGGGAGGGGTTGCATTTTCTCTTTGTTGGCAATACAAACGACACACCCCCCCAACTGCTGTCCTCTGTGTTGCATTTTACTATTATTTAAAGTCACTATCAAATTTATGAGTGAATAATAGAATATAAATCTGCTCCTGTCCCCATGCTCCCCCCCAAAGTTATTAATTTCAGCAACCTGCTTGTTCAGTGGAGTGGGGAGCCTTGGTGTTGTCACTATTGCCAAACAACCGGGAACCAGAAACCCTTGCTGCAAATCAGATCCCACTCTACATTCTGCCGCCCCTTGGCTGTTGTAAGCTGATATTTCAATATGTTTTTCTTTTCTTTTTCTTCCCCTTGGTCTGTTTTAGAAACAGCTGAGCACCATCCCTTGCTCTCTGCAGGGTGGCAGAACGGCATTCTAACTCGGGAAACCACTTTTATGCAGGGTTTTGATGGGCCATCTGGCTTTGATGATAAGCTTTCACTACTTTTGACTGTTTGCTTCCTCAGTTCATCCAAGCCTGGAGTGCGCCTCCGGCACATTTGTGGTCTCATTATTTTGCCACTGATTACAAGCACTCTGGCTCCTTGAGCTCTCAAGAGCGTTTCCAGAGCTACCATGACCTCTTTCCCTGCAAACATACCTTTCCCAAGGCTTCAGTCCTGAGCCAGCTAAAATAGTATGCTGGTTTCTATGGGAAAAAAGTGAGCTTGCCTTTCTTTTTCTTTTTTTCATTCAAGTCACACAGGCCAGAATTAAGTGTTCTTTATCCCCATGGAGGAAAGCACACCGAGCAGGTCTCAGGCGGAGGGGGAACCAAAAAAAGCTCCAGGCTTTATGGGGCTGCAGAGGGGAAAGATGCCTCGAGTCCAAGGTCCTCCGCAAAGACTGGTTCCTACTTCCCTATAGCCCTGTGCCGTGATCAGAGTTCATTTTGGATACACATGTACTCAAGCAAATGAGCTAAATCAGGGGACGGAAAGCTTTACCGGCCATGGGCCGGATCACTCCCAAGGAGATCGCCGGTGGGCCGGACTGGCGCAGCGCGATGCCAGAAATCACGTCTGCGCATGTCCACGGCACCAGAAATTGCTTCTGTGCATGCCCAGATGCTGAAAATCATGTCTGTGCAGAAGCGATTGTCAGCGTCTGCACATGCACAGAAGCAATTTCTGGTATCTGCACGTGCACAGATGCAATTTCTGGTGCCACTTGGTGAGTCCCTGCGCTTTAGCGCAGTGTGCGGGGGACTTGCCAAGCGGGCATCTCAGTTTGCGGGCAGCTCATGGGCTGGTAAAATGGTCTTCGTGGGACGCATCTAGCCCATAGGCTGCACATTGATGACCCCTGAGCTAAATGATGTGTAAAGGGCAAAATTTAAAGCCCAATATGGAAATCTGCTTGGTCTCCATTTTGCAAAAAGTCACCTGCCATATAAAGAACAGGGACCAGTTCACACAGGGTCTCTGCACTTGATCACTTCATGCTTCCAAGCAGAAGTAATATAGTGTAGTCAATGTGATACCCTCCAGGTGTTGCTGGACTATGAATCCCATCACCTTTGACCCAAGGCTGTGCTGGCTGGGGCTGTTGTCCAAAAACAGTGGAAGAGTGCCAAGTTAACTACTCATGTGGTTGCTCATACCCTCCAACATTTTCATCCCCCATAATCACTGGAGCTTCAGCACTTTGGCCTGTCCTTGCTGACTCGCACCAGAGTAAGCATCTTTTGCTCCGGTAGTCTGACACGAGGACTCACACCAGAGTACTGGACCAAAAGCTGGGACATTCCAGGATGCAAACAGAAGTTGGGGTTGGTTTCTGTGATTTGGGGATGTCCCGCTTAAAATGGGACAGTTAGGGGGTATGTCAACAGTGATGAATTTCCAATAGTTATTGAAAACCAGTCTTCTTGCCGAGGCATTCCCTGGCCTTTGATACTTGTGTTAACAATTCTTGGTTCTGTATGTGTAGATTCTGTCCTATTTTTCTAGTTATTGTAAACCACTTTTAGTTTATTAATGAAAGGCTGTCTAAAAAAGAATTCAAGTGAATTAGTACTATTATTCATTCATTCTTTATGAGAGAGAGAGAGAGAGAGAGAGAGAGAGAGAGAGAGAGAGAGAGATAGATAGATCAACTCAACCACTTGAGTGCCAATCTTTATGTGTTGGAAGTGCAATGGAAATCCCAGGGCCAACCCTCCCATTAGGCAGAATGAGGCCATGACCAAACTATGTGCAATCATCAGTTCATCCTGTAGGCATCAAGCGATAACTATGCACACTGGCACATATTTCTTTAGCACAAACCTTCCCTGACCAGCCTTCCATCCCCTCCTTCTACCATATATCCAATTAAGTCCACTACTCATAACTGCGAAAGCCAAGGCAGTTGAGCAATCATATTTGGGTGGGAAGCCATGCTTCCATTCAACCCATTGCTGAAGATCTGACAGAAGAGTGCTAACTTAGGATCTAAAGAGGAGTTTAAAAGAAACCAGTTCATACAAAGAAATAGATCTTATGCTAAGGCCACACAGTGTCCAAAATGAGCTTTATCCCTTGCAGGGAAACAACTGTAAGTTTTTGTTTGGGTTTTTCTCCTTTTTTAAAATGCAATTCAAGAAGCTCTACAGTAGGAACAAAATCATCAAATAATTTGGACCATTCTAGCTGTGCAGTAGTAACTTTATTCCACTGCCAACCCACACGTTGATTAAACACTGTCAGGCTCTGTTGCCAGCCAACAGTTTTGGAGAGCAAAGATTTGGTCTCCAAACAAGATGGATGTTGTTCTTGAACACATCCCTAATTCAACAGGGAATAAATGTTTTTGGCTCCTTCTGCTGAGCCCTAAGAACTCCTGGTGTGTTAAGCCTCTGTGCTATAGACATGCAGAGGATGTTCACCTTCTGCTATAGAGTATCTCATGGTTTTTCTATCTGCTCAAGGAATCATAAGAATTACAGGCCTGCTCTGTAATGTCCCTATGCCAACCTTCACCAAATGAATGGCCTCTGGGTGCTTTGAACTACAACTCCTCTCAGGCCCAGTCAGCATGGGCCTGCTCAATGATGTTCCAGCTCAATGCTGTTAGCATACAGAGGATGCCACTCTTCTAACATTGACTATATCATGATTTTTGTTCACTTACTCAAGAAATACTGGGAACCGTAGGCTTCCCAAAGAGAATTCTCTTCTGGCAATCCTCTGGCTGCCAGTGAACTACAAATTCTGTCACTTGCCTCCACCTTACATTTATCACATGGAAAGCAGGTTTGCAGCCACATCTTAGCTCAACATGTTAAAACACCCTTATGTATTATTTATTTATTGGTAAACCACTTTGAGATTGTTTGGGAAATAAATGGAAGGAATAAACCTCATCCAGCTTTATCTGCCTCTCTTCAGGAAAGCCTTCAGATTTCTCAATGGCACAGCCTGGCTTGCACTCTGGATGTGATATTCAGCCCTCGTAAGAGGGGTTAACTTGCACGATCGGTGGAAGGCGCCCTGTCATTCATAAAACTACAGAAGCCGAAAATGCCACAACAGCTCCACTGTGTATGTACAGCTCATTTTGCCAAGCAGGATGAAAAGAAGGTTACTTACATCTGCGTAAATGTTGGTGCCATACACCGGTGCCCAGTAGGATGGCTCATCTTTGCAGTAAGCTGGGCAGTAAGACCTGAAAGGCAATGCATTGAAATGAGCATCTAGCACCATAGATAGCCAATGAGTTTTTGGACTCCACCTAGGAGGTTTTTGGACTCCACCTCCTGTGAGCCACAGACAGCCTGGCCAATGGTCAGGGATGATGAGAGTTGTGGCCCAGCAATATCTGGAGGGCACTGTACGAGAATAGCTCTTTCCCTACAGAGCCACCTTCACTACCCTTTATGTTACAACAATGAGCTTTTAGGCAGGAAGCTCTGGATTCTGTCTCCCACCACCCTACAAAGTTTGCCTGGCACATGCATATATATATATATATATATATATATATATATATATATATATATACACAGCCTTGCTGGATCAAACCAAGAGTCATCGTCAGCTGGTGAAGGAATTCGCTCCTGGGAGTCACCAGCTACTGTTTTAGCAGTTACTGGGCCAGATGCGGAAGAGAAATCCTTACCACTGACTGGTGAGAAGCAACAGAGAGGCAGGATTGGCTCAGCCAGCACCTTCCAAGCTCTGTGGCTACTGACCGGCTAGCAGCTTCAGAAGATATTACCACATTGGGAGCTGCTAGTCGATCAGGAACTGAATGAAAAGCCCCTGCTACTCACTTACCTCCCAGTGAGGGAGCTGTTTCTCCTCTCTGTGGTGCTGACTGTCCCCACCAGAGAACCATCCCACCAGCTATTGCTGTTTCCTGTAGATTTTCCCGGCCTTCTCTCTGCTTTCACCAGTCTTGCTTTTGACTTCCAGGTGTCTCTTGAATATTTTTTTAAGCCGACAGGCTTATACCATTGTTTAAAATATCCTATGAGTGGCTGTTCATTTTTATGATTGCATCATAGTGCTTTTAATGTTTCTGCGTTGCTGAACATCACCCTGATGTTTTGCAAGAGTGCGGCATATAAATACTTTATATGAGTAAAATAAACAAATGAATTTCCCTTTCATTGCAATGGGGACTCATGCAGGGGGAGGTCCTGGGCCACTCATACCCACCAAGTATAACTCCAGCATTTACCTTGGGCAATGAGTGGCTGGCTTCTTGAACTGGCAAAGCTCCGCTACTGTGGTGTAACAATCCAGAGTCTGCACTGTGGAAATGAACACAGGGTCAAGTTGTGAGGTCCATGGGATGGAAGGAAGCACTTGAGACAGACTCCCCATGCACACACCACCCATTGCATATTAAGAGGACCAGTTCCAGGGGTGAGAAGTCCTTGGGCAAAGGGTCCTCTGGTGCTGCTGCAGCAGGATCAAGCAGAGAGAGGAAATATGCATCCTGAGTAGGAGCTCCTGAGTGGCTCAGTCATCCCCTTGAAAGCCTTGCAATTGCTGACTGGAAAGCAGCCTCCGTTGATGTCAGGAACTGCTAGCCCAGGCATAGGCAAACTCCAGCTCTCCAGATGTTTGGGACTACAATTCCCATCATCCCTGACCACTGGTCCTGTTAGCTAGGGATGATGGGAATTGTAGTCCCAAACATCTGGGAGGCTGGAGTTTGCCTATGCCTGTGCTAACCAGTTGGTGATAAATGAAACACCCCATGCCGTCCCTGGATCACTAGTAAGGGAGGACCATTAAGCATCCTCTGGTGGACTCCTTCTGTCAGCTAACCTGTCTTGGCTGCTGTGAACCAGCTGGGTCCAGTCACCCTTTACATTTCCCTTGGTGATTCCAGAGTGACGCAAACTCCAAGGGCATGGTAGGAAATTTAAAAGGGAGTCTAAATCCAGATATCTGAAACTGTTGAGGATCAGAAGCAAATAAAAATTCAGGGGCCATCCAGGGAGGACAGCTGGTGCTTTAACGGGTGTAAGGGTCCTGGAAGCAGCTGGAAGGCAGAGTGCCGAAAGATGCCAGCCCTGCACATCCAAGTCCCTTCTCTTCAAACAGTTTTACACAAAGGAGACATTTTTGAGAGTCTTTATCTTCGAGATCGGCTAAACTGCAAAAAGATTCCTTCATTTAAAAGGAGGGAAGGAATCCAAGGTTTTTTTCTTTTTTTTAAGTGGCCTCATTCTTCCATGTAAGTGTCCTGTCCGGTCTGCACTCTGTTCCTGGCAGATTATAAGTCGCATCCTAACTTTAAAAGGCTTTTGATGGCATTGCTTTTGAAAGTCCCTCTCCCCCCCCCCTTTCCGTTTCTAACTTTCTAATGCCTTTGTTCAGGCGAACAGGGGTCTGGCACACACACACAAAAAGCTGTGTTTAGCCTGGATCAGAACTGTAACTGGATGGAAAATGGGTCTGTTTCAGGACAACGCCAGAGTTAGCTTTTTTGAGTGTTTGTGTGTGTTCTTTTTTTCTTGGAGCTTTCATGCTTTGCTCTTGTCATAATTATGAATATTGTTTTTACAGGCACATGAAAGAGACACACATCTTGATGGCTGGGGTGGCGGGGGAAGCCAAGAGGAAGAGATTGTTTCAGTTCAAAGTAAATTGCAGGACACATTTTGGACCAACCTAATCAAAACCGAGATTTTGAAAGCAGCTCCTTTGCTGTTTCTTGTCACAGATTGACAATGCAACTAGCAATGTTCGTTAGTATTATTATTTTCATTATTATTTCACCTAGACAACAATTTTTACTTATAATGTTCTTCACCATGTTTTCTGTAATTCTTTGCAACACCTCTGCAAAGTAGGTCACTCCTAATCTCATTTTAGAGATGAGTAACAGCCATATGCCATCAGAAAATCATTATAATGGAAGAGATTGTGGCTACTTTCACAGCATTCATTTAAAGGACTATGATAATACAGCCATGGCTTCCCCCAAAGAACTCTGGGAGCTGTAGTTTGCGAAGGGTGCTGCGAGTTAATAGAAACACTGTGCTGCAATTCACAGAGGGGTTTAACTAGGGTTGCCATACGTCTGGAATTTCCCAGACATAGCCAGAATATGGCAATAGGAAACAGTGCCTGGGCTCAACAGCCTTTGTGTCTAGATTTCCTCTTTTAGAAATATGGCAACCCCCAAGTTTAACAGTAATTTCCTCTTCACAGAGAACTCTGGGGACTACAACTCTGTGAGGGAATTATCAGCCACCAAGTGGCATTCTTGAGTGGAGCTTTGAAATGGGTTCAGCAACACCTGACAATAAGTTGATTGTTGGATCAAGAGAAGCTGTCTTTCGAGTGCTGTTTTACAGAGTGGCTTTGCCAAGCCCTCTGCAAGATCCCCTGTTCTGACCCCACAAGTCCACGTGTCAAACCTGGCCCACAAGAGGTGGGGGAGAGAGCAGCCTGACCTGTCTGCCAGATCCCATCCCCCACATCCTTGATGTAAACCAAAGACCAGTTCTAGTATAATGTACAGTTCTAGGAAGCTTTTCCATGCCTAACAAACCCCTGAATGGCATGGTATCTTACCAACTATTATAGGCTCCCTATAAAGAAGACTTACCTGTGACTTTCGAAACAATGAAGGAATTAGAAGGTTTGAATTTGCTGTGAAATGCAAAAGACAGAAAACAAAAAGTATTAACTGGCTGTTTCTAACTAAAAGATATGCACTGAATAAATCAAATCTCCATGCACTGTTACAGGAGGACCAGCATCTGTTAGATATCGGAAGTAGGCAGGATAAAAGAGTAAGCATGCATAAATTCCAGATTTTGTAACTGTTAAACAAGCCCCTGCTGCGGGGCGTATCACAAGTTGACCTGCAGCCACTAGCAGGAGTGTGTGTTTGTCTATTTAATGCCATGAAAATACTCACCAGCATTTATTTATTTTTCTGAATTACCGTATACCGCAGTTAAAGGCAGAAGAGTAAACAGGCCATTTTTCTGTGATCATTTGGCCATCCCTAAAGGAGTCTGAAGTTTGAAGCTTCAGGTTTCTCAGATTAATAATAGTATGTCAGGAACTCCATTTCATAGGTGGAGAAGGGACCAATCAGAAGATAATGGAAGTCACACACATAGCCATGACTCAGCATTTCCTTAAAGCGAAACACTGCTGAAGCTGGAGTTAGACTTTCACTTCTGCAGATCCTGATTTATTCCCTCTCTCTTAATACTAGAACTCAAAATCTTCCTGTGAAACTGAATGACAGGACATTCTGGATGGGCAGATGAAAGTACAGTGGTACCTCAGGTTACAGACTCTGCTAACCCAGAAATAGTACCTCGGGTTAAGAACTTTGCTTCAGGACAAGAACAGAAATCGCGTGGCGGCAATGGGAGGTCATATTAGCTAAAGTGGTACCTCAGGCTAAGAACAGTTTCAGGTTAAGAACGGACCTCCAGAACGAATTAAGTTCTTAACCCGAGGTACCACTGTAGTTTTTTGCAGAAAACACAATGGAATTCACCCCCATTTAAAGGGGAGATAAACAAATTCACAGAAGATAAGGCTATGAGTGATTAGAACTAAGCAGAACCTCAACATTCAGTGGCAATATACCTCCAAATATTGGCCCATGGGCAACAGAATAAAGGGAAGGCTTCTTCTTTCAAGCCCTACCTGCAGGCTTCCCAAAGTCATCTGGCTGGCCATTGTAAGTAAACACTATCCTAGGCTAGATCTGGCTAGATCAATCTTGTGATGTCCATATGCCCTTGACTACAGAGCCTTCCAGGCAGCTCAGTAAATGTAGAAACCAACTGGTGACTGCAGCAGGCCCAAGTTAAAATGTGATCCCACCAAAACCATCACCCATAATACTTACTGCTCAGATTTCCCCCCGTAGTAAATTACCTTGATGATTGGATGCCATTTCTTGAAGACTTCACAAAGAAATCTGCTCTGCCTTTCCTGGTGATGTCTACCAGGCCTCCTCTGTTATCCAGCACCCCAGAATGGATGGCAGCCCGACATATACTGGATGACTGCAAGGAACATTATTTTTACAGAAGACAGTTGATAGAGTTTATCTGTAAGACTCTTCCTAGCTGATGAATAGCTTGCACTTTTGGTAGCAGTCTGTCATTAATCCAGAGCAGGGGTCATCAATGTGGTGCCCCTGGGTGCCACAGTGCCCTCCAGTACCCCCCTATGGCACCTGGAAAAGGCCTCAATAAATATTCTCCCCCCAAAAAATCTGTAATGTATGGGAGACTGTTTGCTCTTCCTGCTCAGTTTCTGTTTGTTCTGGCTCAGCTTCTCCTACATTGAATACATCCCCTTAAACATGCCCACATGCCATCAGATGTCAGAACACCCTCCCTCCCTTTAGTTCTGAACAGAGGAGAGGCTGAAAGAGTTTCTCTCTATGAGTGAGTGTAGTGGTGATTAATGAAGATGCTTTTTTCCAATGATTGCATCAATTTGTGGCCCTCTTTTTCTGCTCTTTTAGATCTGAAAGCCATTTTGTGTTGTGTCATGTCCCTATGGCAGCAATCTTGTAACTGATGCCCACAGGGCTGTCTCAAAATCCTGAATTGATCTAGTGGCACTTGCCATTCATAGCCTACAAGCCACAATTAATATGGAGCATAGCTGACAACATTGATTTACAAAATACTAACACACACACACACTGTTGAATGGTTTCTTTAAATGTAAAGGTTCATCATTGTTCCACTCCATGTGTATGTCTTTAAGGGGCCGGAGCAAGGGCCAGAGCAAGATAACGAGACCCAGCTTTACAGCTGTGAAACATAGCAGGTGCTGCTGAGTTGTATTTGATTAAGGTGTGTCAGCATTTGGGTAGAGTATATAAGGAGCAGCATCTAGCTCTCCCATTACCCTGGGGGATGGGTCGGTGGTTGGGTCATGTTTGTTGATGTATTTAGTGTTAATGGAGTTTTTGTTTTTCTTATTAAAACCTTCTTTAAGTTATTTTTGAGTCCTTTCTTTTTAATGCATGATCTCCCCAGCAAGCTCTCTGCAGCGTCACTATACTGCAAAAAGCCAACATCTTTGGTTATGGGCCCAGCTGCTGAGTGGATGACTGCATATTTTTGGACTCTGAGAAAGGTTTGGAAACTCCTTCTCCTGTTAGCGTAGTTTTTGTGGGTCTGGAAGAGTTTCAGAATGGTTGACCGGGTTCCTGAAGCTGAGAAGGCTCTGGTCTTCCCACAGCTAACAGATGAGAACTATAGTTTATGGTCTTTTCGGGTGGAGGCGCTTTTGACCTCTAGAGAAGTATGGACCTATGTAACTGATGACCCTCCTGACCCTGTAACTAATGCTTGGTCGAAAGGAGATGCAAAAGCCAGGGCGATAATTAATTTGGCAGTCAGCGACCAGCAAGTAGTCTATATAAGAAATAAGAAAACTGCCAAGGAAATGTGGGACAGTCTTGCAGCAGTGCATGTTAGAAAAGAGTCAGCGTCTGCATTGACGTTTTTCAAGCAGTTGTACCAGACGAAGTTGCAACCTGGTGGTAATTTGGCAGCACACTTGAGACGTCTGGAGGCAATACGCGGCGAGTTAATTCGAAGGGACATGGAGATACCTGATATTCAGTATGTTTTTATCATCCTTTGTTCCCTTAATGAGGACTTTGATGGTACAGCTAGCCAGATATCTGCTGTTCCACCAGCACAATTAACTGTGGAAGGGGTAACGGCAAGATTAATGGGCGAGTTGGATAGAAGGGAGGCTTGTGCCATAAGCACTCCTGTTTCCAGAAAGAATGAGGAACGCCATATGCAAACCTGTGGTGATACAACTGCATTTAAAGCTGCAAAGCGTTGTTGGTTCTGCAATAAGCAAGGACATTTTGCAAGGGACTGCAGATCCAAAAGAAAGCAAAGTACTCCCAAGCCTGTTTCTGTTCGTCAATCACGGTCATCAGCCCAGCAGCCAGCATCGTATAGTAGAGACAGAAACGAGCCGCGAGCTTTTCACGCTCGGACTACAGATCGTAAAAGAATTAAAGGTGCCAAGTGGAAGTCTTTTGTTGTCGACTCAGGTGCATCTCAGCACGTCTGCAATGATCGAAGCTTGTTTATTTCTTTCGAAGAGGAAATTGGTAATGTACATTTAGCCAATTCACAAGTTTTGCAGTCGCTTGGCAGGGGTACCGTTAAACTTGACTCTTTAAACATTACAATAGCAAACTGCATTTACTGCCCATCAGTGGACAATTTATTGTCAGTAAGGTGCTTTGCCCGTCAAGGCATAACTGTGAGTTTCTTAAAGTCAATGTGTGAGTTTTTCGAGGGGAACAAACGTCTATTGTATGCCCGGGAATCTGATGGTTTATATAGACTGTATTTTCGCACCTACTCCCAATCGCATATAAATTGCAGAGCAGCACAGTCAAGCCAGGAGTTGAGGAATGTAAGGCCACATTCTGGGTGTATCCACGTGGCGCACAGAATTCTGGGACACCTGAATTTTGCTGATGTAATTAAGACAAAGAATATTGTCAATGGCCTCAACTTAAAACCATGCAAATTCTTTATGCAATGTCTATCCTGTTGCAAGAATAAGATTAAGGTTGCACGCAAGGGTAGGTGCTCAGATAGGAAAGTAACTGAGCCATTTGAGCGTGTACATTGTGATTTAGTTGGGCCACTCCCACCATCATTAGGAGGTTCTAAGTACTGGCTTACCCTCATAGACCAGTATAGTAGATACTGTTGGACTTATGCAATAGCTGAGAAGTCCCAAGCATTTGAGAAGTACAAGGTTTTTTGCAACTGGGTAAAAACGCACTTTAACAAACCAATTAAGAACCTGTTTTCTGACCGGGGTGGGGAATTTGTTTCTGAAGATTTTGAGAAATTCCTGGAAGCGCAGGGGACTACTCATGAGTTATCTTGCCCCCGAAGTCCCTGGCAAAATGGGCTTGTTGAAGTTGTGCAGCGTGACCTGCAGGCAGGGGTTAAAACTTATCTGCACGATGCTAATCTGCCCAAAGACTTTTGGGCTGAAGCACTCAATGCCTTTTGTTATGTTAGAAATCGCAGTTATCATTCTGGTTTAGATGTCACCCCCTATGAGAAGTTGTTTAAAAAAACGCCCTAATCTGAAATACCTACGCATTTGGGGTTCAGATGTAATTATGCATTATCCTGCTAAGCAGAAATTGGGTGAGCGTAGTGTCCAGGGAAAATTAATGGGCTACCAGCAGGGGGCGTACAGAATTTACATCCCAGCAACTGGCAAATTTCATATTACCAGAAGCATGATACAAACTGTAAATTGGAATGGAGTTGCTGTTTTCCAAGATACTAATGGTATAAATGATACTGAGGAAGAAGAGGTAGAAGAAGCAGCAGCAGGAGGAAATGGTGATTCTGAATTAATGGGAAAAGACAAAAAGCCTGTTGAATCGGATAATTTGTTTGAGGATTTAAAGTCACAGGCACCCGAGGGGAGGTTAGATTCTCTTGAGTTTTCTGACCGTGAGCTTAGCCTACAGGCACGTCATCAGTCTGACAATGATGATTTACAACCTGAAACTAGTAGTTCACTTAGTCCCATTAAGTCTGAGGAGTCTGACTCTCCTTCCGGACTGAGACGTTCAGATAGAAAGAGGCAGAAGCCACAACGTTTCGCAGATGAACATTTTAATACTGTGTATGCCAATAAGGCGGTTTTTGAGCCAAAAAGCTACAATGATGTTCAGAATTTACCTAAGCACCAAGCTGTAAATTGGTATAAAGCTATGAACTCTGAGATAGCTTCTTTAAATGAGCATAACACTTGGTCTCTTGTACCACAAACCCCAGATATGAGACTTATTGATTCAAAATGGGTTTATAGAGTTAAAATGAATGACAAAAATGAAGTTGTAAGGTACAAGGCGAGACTAGTTGCTAGGGGTTTTCAACAAATTCCAGGTGAAGATTATGATTTGTGCTATTCATCAAGTGTAAGATATGAGACAGTTAAGCTTTTGTTAAAAGATGCATCACAATGTGGAAAAGCCCACTATGCAATGTTTCTCTGCTCTTAAGAGAGTGGTAATGTACCTCAAACATACCAAACATTATAGGTTGCAGTTTACAACAAGTATTGATAAAGGTTTTGAAATTTTCTGCGATGCATCTCATGCAGTAGAACAAAATAATTGCAGGGGTGTGTCTGGTATGGTGTTTTGTTATAACGGTTGTCCATTTGAATGGAAGTCCCAGACACAAACGATTATTTGTCTCTCCACAACAGAGAGTGAATTATGTGCATGCGTTCAGGCCACTCGTGATATAGAATGGTATCTGCAAGTATTTGCAGACCTACAGATGCAGGTAACACTACCGGTAAGAGTTTGCCTTGATTCCCAGAGTGGACTTACTGTCCTGTGTTCAGAGACCAATGCGCAGCGCACCAGAGTCTTAAGATTACGTTTAGAATTTGTAAAGAAACTGATTGCTGATGAAATGGTTGTATTTAAATATGTTCCAGGTGACAATCAAATTGCAGACATTTTTACAAAAGCACTTCCAAGGGTTACACATGGAAGACATGTACAAAGTATGCTTTATGTTTTTGTTCCACAATGATGAACCGCAGGGGAAATGTTGAATGGTTTCTTTAAATGTAAAGGTTCATCATTGTTCCACTCCATGTGTATGTCTTTAAGGGGCCGGAGCAAGGGCCAGAGCAAGATAACGAGACCCAGCTTTACAGCTGTGAAACATAGCAGGTGCTGCTGAGTTGTATTTGATTAAGGTGTGTCAGCATTTGGGTAGAGTATATAAGGAGCAGCATCTAGCTCTCCCATTACCCTGGGGGATGGGTCGGTGGTTGGGTCATGTTTGTTGATGTATTTAGTGTTAATGGAGTTTTTGTTTTTCTTATTAAAACCTTCTTTAAGTTATTTTTGAGTCCTTTCTTTTTAATGCATGATCTCCCCAGCAAGCTCTCTGCAGCGTCACTATACTGCAAAAAGCCAACACACACACACACACACACACACACACACACACACACGGATTGGAATGAGTACAAGGGAAACCTGGACTTGAAGGGTGGAATGTAAAAATTGTTGATTTTCTTTGCTGATCACTAAATGAATGCTACTGTTTCTGTGCTTTGGTTTTATTGTAGATCTTTTAATTTTAGTTTTATTATTACAATTGTACATTGCCCTAGAAGTTTATGTTGAAGGGTGTGGCTCATACATTTCGTATATAAAATGCTTGCCGTTATTAGAGACAGAGCCAAGAGGAATGTGACCTATCAGGAGTAAGCTGTCTGGATGGAGCCAGGGTAAGGCCTAGCTAGGGATGCATGGTGTCTAGCAGAATTTCGAGCTCCAACAGAATCTGGAGCTTCTTCATTCTGCAGACATCCCAGTTCTGGAGGCCAGACATCATGCATTTATTTATTTTTTATGGGAGTGGCCCTATTGAACTGAAAGCCACCTACACAGAACACAAGGCTGTGATTGTGTGCTTGGCTTTTATCCAGGGTGAGTATGCCTGGTGGTTCTATCATCACGCAGGTCACTAAGGCCCATCATTATCCTCCATTTCTTGGGACTTGCAAATATCTCTCTGTTTATTACTTTATTACTTACGCTTTCATAGGTGAAGGTTCCGAACACTTTTGCGTTATTGTTCAAGCAGCCAGCAGGACACAGGTATCTAGCAAAACAAAATGTGTATAGTTAGCCATGTAATAGTCTTCAGGCCTTTCGGAACTATCTGTAGACCCTGCCTAAAACAGAGAACCCACTTTTTATTTTTATCATACATTCTGACTTGCCCATTCTTCTCTGTCTCTCTCTTGTTCCTCCTCCCTCCCTTCATTTTTCCTCCTTCTTTGAACCCCAAATGAATAAAACCTTCCCCTGAAATGGGGTGATAAGGATTTGTTTTAAGTTTTCATGTGTGCTCAAACTCAGTCTAAGTTTGTTTGTTTTTTAATCATTTAACCATATCAGTTAAGAAACATGGATACATATGCTATAATGTTATTGTTTTAGTTAAATAAATTGTTTAAATTGTTATAAAGGAAATGATTATTTTTCTCCTTGCAATAAAATACAGCAGAAAAGTTGTCCAAATATAAATAATAATTTCATAATTACCTGTCTTTGTATTTCTAATAGTATAACCAAATCAGTGATTTTTTTATATAACTGTAAAAACTACTTTGAAAATTAATTATTCCAAAAATGAAACCTTCATTTGGTTGCAAATATTAAGATTACACCAGCAAGAATAGGTATTTCTGTAAAAAAAATGATTTAAATCAAGTCTTACTGACTAGTGACTTAAATGGACACACGGCATTTCAAGAAGCACTTTTCAATGGCAAAACAAAATTAAAAAATCCAACAGAGCTAGGCTGAGTGTGGGCTATGTTGCAAAAGCAAGTACTCAGACTCCACTGATTTGCAAATAAAATGTTGTGCAGCCTTACTAACCTCATTTGAACTACCCACGTTTTTAAGGAGAAACAATAACAAAAAAAAGCAATGCATAAAAACGGAACACCATCCCCACTCTACGTTTTCAAACAACCCTCTCTTTAATACCAATGTTTGGTTTGGATTTGGCATGCTTCCCTCCCCAGTCCCCCCCCCCAACACACAGAAAAACCCCAAAGTGATAAACTGTACTGTACTTTAACTAAAACCATCACACGCAGGCTTGGTGGGTGGAGGCAATTGATGGTCCAGCTGAGATAAGTAAACATTGCTGGAGCGAGGGTGCTGAAAGGTCAGTGCCAACATTAGCCAAACAGTGTCGGCCACTTTGGGAACTGCGGGTTACACATTGCAGGCACTTACACGAAATCAACTGAGGCCCCTTAATCTTGGCTGAATTTGGCTGCGTCATTTGCATGAACGGGCCCTGAAAGGCTGGCTTCATAGACAAGGGGCTTCTACACAGCCACTGGATCCGTGTCACAACAAACAGAGCACAGCCCATCTTTTGCTTTGAAAATATAGTGTGACTTTGCCAAGGGTGAGGCCTCTGCTTTCCCAGCAAGGTGAGGAAAGGAAAGAGAGGGAGGGGGTGATTACCTGTTGCATGTCGATCCTTTGCATTTATCCCTCATTTTGGTGTCACACTTGATCACTTGTGCTGGAAGGGGGAAGAGGAAATATAGAACCATCAGCAGGGCAAGTACTGTAACACATATCCACATGGTCACACTTGTGTAGATGAAGCCTTCAAGCCGTTGCTAGACTACAACTCCCATCATCCATGACCATTGGCTATGCTGGTGATGGGTGTTGGAGTCCAACAAGATCTGCAGGGCCACAACTTCCCCAACCTCAGTCTAGAAGCTTTAAGGGGGTTCTCTCTTTAAAAAGCTACAGGTGACCAAAAATTCCCTTGCAGGTTTGTTTGTTTTATATATATATATATAAAAACAAAAGCATCTTGAAACTTAGGAGACGGAGACAGTAATGTTCTCTTACTCATGTAAGACACAGCGGTTGGCTTTTCTTTCACAGGTTTTGTGGCTTTGGGCTTCCACACAGGTTTGCTGTCCGACACCTGGGGCGTCTCCACTTCGTTGGTCTCTTCGGTCTCAGGTTTTTGGACGTAACCGTCATCTTTTTTCACCCCAGCAGATTGAAAGAAAAAGCATCTTGTTAATATTTAAGGTCAGTGGGGCAGGTGGTGGAGGCGCAGGGGATGGAGCGACTGCTCCCTTTAATTTACTTAGGGGGGTTAGCTGCATTGCCTAGAAGTTCGCTCCTGCTTGAAAGCTTAAAATGCAAAGCAAACAGAAGGGGAAAGTGGGTCGTTCTCCTCTAAAGGTCACATCCACATCACCACAGCACCTCTGTGGAGAGTACACTACAGATCCCAAGATTCTTTGGGGAAAGCCATGTGTTTTATATTTACGTTGTGGCTTTGACTGGGGTATGAAGTAACAAACAAGACCTGTACAAATATAAAAATTACTATCTGATTAGCCCAGGCATAGGGAACCTCACACCTGGGAGCAGGCGTCAAATGGACACCTCTATGCCTCTCTGTCCAGTCCATGAGATATCCCCAAGGCACGCCCATTTATCTTCCAAGGCCACAATCTCTATTGGCCCCGCTTTGCACCCTCTGGGAGTATTTTTGCCTGGCCGGCAATGTGCCCTGGATCTCTGATTGTGACTCGTGCTTTCCTAGATGGGGACTAGAGAAGGGTATGCAAGTTGGGTGTAGAAGCCAGCCACAGCACATCAGGAACCCTGGTGTTCATTGTGTTGCCACTGGCAAAGTTCTACTCAAAGTAGACCCACTGAAATTGATGAGCCTCAGTTGGTTGTGTCCAATCATTTCAGTGGGTCTGCTCTGCGTAGGACTAACATTGATACAGCCCACCTAATCCAGCATCCTCTTCTCACAGTGGCTCACCAGATGCCTGTGAGAAACCTGAGCGCAAGCACAGAGCTCTGCGCCTCTTCATCCATGGCTCTCAGTGAAGCATTCAGAAACATTACTGCCTCTGACTGTGGGTCGGAACCATACAAAGGGAGAGCGGGTGGGCCTTGAAGCTAACCCATCAACAGCAAGCAGCTGGCCAGCAAACCGAGCAAGCACACAGATCCCCCTCCCTTTGGTCACACCCTTAAGGGGGAAATACAGTTCTACATTTGTATCTATGCATATGCATTAGCATACGCCAATTCTATTGACATCTTGCAAACCACTTAACCACGTACCTTTGTAACAGAGATTATTCTGGCACCTTCCTCCATAGCTAGGCGGGCATTCAGAACACGGCCTGCCGTTTTTATAAGGGGCTTCTCCGATCCAGTTGCCTCTGAAAAGTGAGCACACATTTTGAAAGTTCCTTAATTCCTCCTCTCTCAAGCATCCTCTGTTCCACACTTTAACATATGCAGTTGCTTCACTGGACTGTTCCAGGCCAGTTGCCTGGATCTTTACCCTCCTGAGGCCTCTAAGCACCGTGGAGCTACGGAAGAACTGAATGTCCTTACTGTACTTACACATTGATAGATTACTGTAAATATGGGAAAAGATTACTCCCTTCCACAAATGTATAGTTCAGCAGCACTCTAGCGATAACTTGGCAGAGTTCAGAAGTGAAGCTGCCTTTTTATATACCTCACAACCAGCCAGTCACTGATGGGCTTTTGCCACTGGCTCCCCCTCGCTAGTTCCACAAAGCCGTTAGTCAAGGCTGCCTCCATTTCTTTCCTCACAGGACATTCAGGTGGCTGGAGGAACTTAGCACGGATGTTCAGGTCTTCCCCACTCAGGAACATGTTCCATTCCCCGTCCTGGAGAGCTTCCGAAGAGTCTTCCAAGAGATCCAAAATACTAGCTATGATGTGTGAGCCAGACAAATTGCCAGTGTCTGGGAACATCAGACTCACACAATGTTTCCTTCATGCTAACCCACTCATCCTTACTGGGCAGAAATCACTCAGCACCAAATTTGTCTTCAGGAGAGGCGAGAGGCCTACGTTTGAGCCACGCCTGTCCAGAAACACACTTCTCAAAACATTCAAAGGAGCAGGAGCTGCCATTTTGGTACAAACAAGCCCAAAGAGGGCCTGTTCAAGGTTCGGATTAAGGATGCCTCTGTTCTACCTCCACTGTCAGGGGTATTATGCTTCTGGGCGCCAGTTGGTGGGAATCACAGGTGAGCAGAGTGCTGTTGTGCTCATGTTTGGCTTGCAGGCTTCCCATAGGCATTTGACCAGCCACTGTGATGCTGGACTAGACGGACTATTGGTCTAATCCAGCAGACTCCTCTTATATTCTTAAGTGATGGAAGCACTGGTGGGGTCCAAAACTGATTACATTTCCTCAACCCAGCCTGGTGTTCAACATTGGTCTTTACACTATGGGGCTGTCTCCAGTGTTCTCCAGTGTTTGCAAGCATGAGGGCGGGCTCTTGCTCCAGCAGACAGGTGACTTTAAATATTGTGCAACAGACAAATTGAATGTAACAGTTGCTCTAGCAATGGATTGTGCAATCTGTTGTGCTACAAAGTTACCAGCAATCTGATTATCTGCTTGCACAACAATGTTCTGCTGGTGCAACACATTTGGCCAGCAGATAAGTATACCACTAAGTGACTTTAACTTAGCATTACATTGGATACAATCCCCTGTCTTTTATGTCACCAGCAGTGCCACTGTCCCTAACTGACCCATTGGGCTTTGGCATTACTCATAACCAGAAAGACAGTTGGAAATAGCCTGCCCAGTTGCTGCCAACTGAGATAAAATATGCACAAAACTGCAATTACTTCAACTTGCATCCCTTATAGAGACAGGTGAATCAGTGCTTATCAAGTTCTCATCTTTCCAGCCCTAAGTTCAGCTCTCCACATATCCACATCTGTTTGTGGGTTTTTTAAAAACAAAAGTCCTCATGAAAATTCATCACCCCCTCATAATGTACACATTTTGGCACCTAATCAATTGCATTTTTACATATTATTTTCACTAATGTATGCAGTCTTTACCCTCCTTTTCTGCATACTACTTGGCTGGAGAATTGCATTGCAACATTCAAAAAAGTGCAAATTTCAAAGGATCTCTGTGTTTCAGTTCATATGTTGTTTCAGAAAACCCAAATTTGTTAGATTCCCCTTTAAAGGGGAAGAGAAATGAATGTAACCCTGTTCCCAATTCCTTACTTAGGAGAGTAGTTGCAGACCAGGTAGACAGCATTCTCCCAGATTTGGCCCCATACGTCCATCCTTTTGCAGACGTTCACAGCACAGCCAACCTTATTTGTCGTTGCCCAGACCACCTGCAAATGGGCACAAGGGCACAAATGATGTCAACACTTGCCACACAAGATCAGTCCCCTAGCATTTTCACATCTGCCCACTTCTGGCAGACTTGTAACAAGAAGCAGCAAGTTCCAACAGAAGCCCCACCCTGTTTTCCTTACCTGTGTGTAGTGGGTGCACATCGGTCCTGAACATCTCTCTGGACACCAGGGATTACATTCGTGGGGATAGGGATAGGTATAATCTTTCACTTCATCGTACCAAGACTGGACATGGAAAGCTGGAGAGCGATACCTAAGGAAAACAAAGATATGTTCCAGGTGTGGTGGAAGAATCGGAGCAGATAAAAGGCAGTGCCTATTCCTGCAGCAAGGGATGCAGGTGGTGCTGCGGTCTAAACCACTAAGCCTCTTGGGCTTGCCGATCAAAAGGTCGGTGGTTCGAATCCCCGCGATGGGGTGAGCTCCTGTTGCTCGGTCCCTGCTCCTGCCAACCTAGCAGTTCGAAAGCATGTCAAAGTGCAAGTAGATAAATAGGTACCACTCTGGCGGGAAGGTAAATGGCATTTCCGTGCACTGCTCTGGTTTTGGTGTTCTGTTGTGCCAGAAGTGGCTTAGTCATGCTGGCCACATGACCCGGAAAAACTGTCTGTGGGCAAATGCCGGCTCCCTCAGCCTGTAAAGTGAGATGAGCGCCGCAACCCCAAAGTCATCCGCAACTGGACTTTACTGTCAGGGGTCCTTTACTTTTTATTCCTGAAGCACCTAGTTAAACTATGGCACTCACTCCCACAGGAAGCAGTGGTGGCCTCCAACTTGGAAGGCTTTCAAATAGGAGATGACAAATTTGTGGAGAAGGCAATCAATGGTTACCAGTGTGGCGTAGTGGTTAAGAGCGGTAGACTCATAATCTGGGGAACCGGGTTCGCATCTCCGCTCCTCCACATGCAGCTGCTGTGTGACCTTGGGCTAGTCACACTTCTCTGAAGTCTCTCAGCCCCACTCACCTCACAGAGTGTTTGTTGTGGGGGAGGAAGGGAAAGGAGAATGTTAGCCGCTTTGAGACTCCTGAAGGGGAGTGAAAGGCGGGATATCAAATCCAAACTCTTCTTCTTCTCTGCCTCCACAGTCTGAGGCACTCATGCTTCTGAATACTAGTTGCTGCATGTTGCATGAGTGCTCTTGTGCTCAGGTCCTGCTTGCTGGTTTCCCACAGGCACCTGGGTGGCAACCGTTAGAATAGGATGCTAGACCAGATGGGCCATTGGCCTGGTCCTACAGGCTCTTCTTGTGTTCTTAATTGGGCAGAGAATGCCATTGCCTCTCTTGAGTATATGGCAGAGTACCTTTCTCACACAGCCAAGAATCCACAACAGAAGAAAAGCCCAGCTGGATCAGACCAGGGCCAGTCTAGCCTAGCCTCCTGTTTCCCATCTTGCAAGAGATGCACCAAGAATTTCTCCACAAGGTTTTTTTATATGCCAGTTTGCTGGGAAAAGAAGTGGAGATGAGCCCTGGAGTGACTCCAGAATGGTTAAGTGTGGGCAGGTTGGGACTGGTGACTTTTAGCTACTGAGCAGAATGGAATTTTCCCCCTTAAAAATGGGATTCAAAGTGAGTTGCATTATAAAGTTCTGAGCATGAAATCTCCCACGCTGTTTCTTTTTAGGAGCCCTCTCATTCTCTGGGGACATTAATGAAGAGAAAGCAAAATCTCTTCAGAAACTCAGGGACTCTCTTTTCACCAGGCTGCAGGTGTAGCAAAATAAATAACAACTTCACCATTAGGCTGTGTGGGAAGTGGAAGATATAAACCCTGAATTGAAAGTAGGGAGTGGAGCTCAGCCCACTCTCCAGTTGGCAGCCAGTTCTTCAAATTAGGAGCTGGCAAAAACATTCGGCTGCATCAACAAGCATGATTTCTTACCCTGCCCAGTACAGTGTTAGGATGAAGCCTTCAACTAGGATTATGGAAAGTACGCTCCCTCTTAGTCCACGTTATGTGCTCACAATCAGGGAATGAACCCAAAGTGCCTAGCAGGCTACAGAGCCTAGCAGGACATGGGTTGACACTAAGGATTAAGGAGCTTAGCCATTTGGACGTCGTGTTCTGTCACCAAATATGGATTTCTGTAGGTTACAGAAGATTCTGCCCTGGCTTCTGTCTTGCTACTGACTTTCTGCTTCTTCTTGGACCATTTCCCTGCCTGCATCATATCACCAACACTCTTCCTAATGGAGAAAATTCATGCAGCACAGAGTAATTTAAAAAAAACAAAAACCCAAACATATAGGAAATGTGTGTGCCAACAATAGCTCTGCAATCCTGGAGTATGAATGGTCCGGGCATTTAAACCAGGATACATATCAAGAGACATTTAAATGCTGCTCCCTGTTGCATGGTTGAGCCACTGCCACAGACCAGGAGGGGGGCATCTAAAAGCTGCGCATTGGCAGTGGGAAACTAAACAAGTTTCCATTGATGAGTGAAGCTCAACACATGCAGAGGCTCTATTGATAGGAAGAGTGTGTGGAGAGAAGACCTGTATTTAGAATAAACCTTCCTATGGCATTTCCCCCTGCCTAAAGGTAAAGGGACCCCTGACCATTAGGTCCAGTCGTGGCCGAATCTGGGGTTGCGGCACTCATCTCACTTTATTGGCCGAGGGAGCCGGCATACAGCTTCTGGGTCATGTGGCCAGCATGACTAAGCTGCTTCTGGCGAACCAGAGCAGCACACAGAAACGCTGTTTACCTTCCTGCTGGAGGGGTACCTATTTATCTACTTGCACTTTGACGTGCTTTCGAACTGCCTACACACTTGTAAATTTGCCATATGGGCATGGTCTAAAGGCTTCTATACTACAACCACTTAACTACGTACCAGTAAATCACATTGAATTCAATGGGACTTGCTCATGAGTAGATATGTGTAGAACTGTGCCTTGCTTGGCTTGGTAGCCATCTTAGATTCATTCATTATCTGTGTTCATAGTTAAATTCTTATCCCACCCTTTCTCCCAAAGGAGCTCAGGGCAGCAAGCACAGACACCATAAGACAATTAACACGTCTTACCTGCCCCAGTGAACAGCCAGATTTTGACCAATAGACCTAAGGAGGGTGGCAGGCCCATGATCCCAAATGCATTCATGGGCCCAGGACTCGGCCGATCTCTCCAGCTCATCGTCCCATCTCTATGTGGAAGAAAGACAGAAAGGCATTAGAGGAGGCAAAATGAAGATGGCGGCATTTTCCAACCAAGCCTCAGAATTAAACCCAAAGAAGCAAGACATTGAGTGTGTCTCAATAAGGAATGTTGCAGAGCATCCTTGCATTCCAGGAAAAGAAGTGCTTATACCGTGATGTTATTTCCATATTGGGCATCCTGTCCAGTTTGTGGGGAAAGGTTGCTTTAACTGTTTAGAGGTCATGCAGGAAAGCTAGCACTTGCAGCCTGAACACCAGAAAGATTGGGAAAGAACTGGAACCAGTGAAGGCTGGTCCTTTGGGGTGAATGGGGCACTGACCCACCAGCCTCAGTCCACACTCAGTTTGCACCCACCTGCCCAGCCGTCTTACTTAACAACCAGTCCAGAGGTGGGACTGCCTGTTAGCTTCCCCCCCCCCTCCGTCTCAGCACTGCTCCTTGTAGAACTCAGCAGGAAGGAGGGTGGGACAAAACTGGAATCAGTTGGCTCTGCCAGTCACTGGCTCTGATCCTGCCCATCATTGGCTCTTTGTGAAGGTGACTTACAGAAATGCATTGCATTAAGGAGGAATTGCTGGCCAAAAATAAATAAATGCATCCCATAATTTCTTTTTCTTTTTTAATGGAAATAAATTGTAATTGTGGAGAAATGATGAAATAGCTATGGGCATCATGTGGTGACTACAATGGAAATTATGGGAAGGTTGGTGCCTTTCCCCCCCCCCCCCAGGGGAACTGACTTTTATGATAACAAGGGGATGATGAGGAAACCAGCACACTGCTAAAGCTCCCATCATCCCTGACTGCTGGCCATGCTGGCTGGGAGTCCTACAACAACCAGAGCATCACAGGCTCCCGAATCCTGTGCTATAAGCATCATCATCATCATCACGCTTGTGCTAGAGTGCTAATTGGGACATAGCACTGAGTTCGGCTTTACTGGGACTGTTTTCTTCTTTAAAAGAAAAGAGGTGTTTCACAGGCATATAAAATTGGCAGTGCAGCATCGAATCATTGGTTCAACATAAATGTAAACCAAGCCCATGCCAAGACAAGGTAAAAGTACCTGGCTTTCTGGCAACCCTGCGTTGTGTTTGGGTCATTTAAGTACATCCCATGCTTAGATCGTGTGACTTTTCTGAGCCAAAGCATGATGAGGAGTTGGGGAGGGGGATTTGTTAAACTCGAGCCAAGAACACATGTTCTTGCAACGCGCTTCAAATTAGCACCAGCTCTAGTTGGAAGCATTTGCTATGGGCGTGCAGAAAATAAAATCATTTGCGATTGCTAATCCCCTCTCCGGAGCAGCTCCTGGACTGGAAAAAAAAAAGCACCAAGGACTCACTGGCTTGTGTGTTGTTTGCACTGAAACACAAAGGACTTCAAAGCTCCGTTTGTATTCCAGAGGTGAACGCTGATGATTTCCAAGTCCTATTAGGTAAATATGACTCGATGAAAGGCGGATTATGAGCCAGCCCCAGGAGAGTCGTTTAGAGTTGGCCTTTCTGCTTGGTCTGTGAGACTCTTTTATAGGCTTCATGGCCCCCAGGAAAAAAGGGGGGGGCGGGGAACACATGAGACAAGCACACTGAGCGAAAGCAAAACATGAAGCTGTAACCATGCTGGATGAGTAAATAGACATTAGCCTGAAGTGTCTTCTGCTGCTGCTGCTGCTGCTGCAACGCTGAGCTGCAAGGAACCCAAAAGCCAAGGAAAATACGTCTCAGCTGTGTGTTTACTTTCAGAGAAGCAGCAGGGCCATTTCTGCCCTCATAAGCATTGGAACCGCCTGCTGTCTGCCCAGCCGTAACTGAAGCTGTGATTCTAAATAGATTTGCAGCTGGAGACTGCACACGACGGGGACACCATGTCTTTCGTGCACCTGGCCACCAAATTATGGAGAGCAAGAGATCACACCCAATTTAACATCCTGAGGATCTTAGCTTTCATTGCAAAGATGATAATTGTGTGTGTGTGTGTGTGTGTGTGTGTGTGTGTAAGACTCTAGCAGAGCCATGCCAAGTGCCTGAAAGGTAATCCAGGGATGGGTAACATGTGGTCCTCCAGATGTTTTTGGACCATGTTGCCCATCAGGTTCCATGAAACACTTGAATTGCTTTTGCCACAATAAATCGTGCCCACTCGCCCATCAGCTGACATTGTTTGATGTGTGGGAAGACAGTGTATTTATTAATCCTGTATCAGCCACAGCACCTGCTTGCAGCAGGGAACAGGATCCTGCAGCCCAGATGGCAGGATTTAATCTCAGAAGTTAAAGCCCTTTGCTTTAAGTGGGGAGATGGGTGAAGTGTGGAGACTGCCTTGAAGCGCTTGGCTGCAGAGATCTATCTAGAGCTTAAAAGGGAACAGATGAGAGTTTCTCTCCCTCTCCTTTTCAGATTGAAGCACAAGGAGTTTTGACAAGTGGGCAACCCCACTCATCTCTCAAATTTAGCCCACAAAGCAGATCTTTTGGAGGATCTGAGCCACGGAGCAAAAAAATTTTCCCACTCCTGCACACTGGCCTTTTTGTTGTAGCATCACAGAATTTGGCTTCCTAATTAGGGTAGTCCTTTACACATCAACCCCCCCCCCCAAAAAAAGATAAAACCCATTACTTAAAAAAAAATGAAGAAGGTGCCAAATATTGGCATACGATAATTTATACATTTAGATGCAAACGAAATAAATACCTCAATTCCTATTTTATTTTTCATTTTTATATGCTTTTATGTTGCTGTTTTGCTGGTTTTAGGTTGTCCTTTTGTTTTAATGATATTGTTTCTTTGTTTCACATTGTATGTCACTTATTAAAAAAAGATTAAGTGGCTTATAAGTGCTTTAAAATGAATTAAATAAATTAGTTATTTAAATACATACAGGAAACTTTGCAACATAGCAAGGAAGACTGCGGCCAGTGTGCCTGCTCTTGCCAACTGCTGGCAAGGTGCTGCAAATTATCGGTGGGCAACAAGACCCACCTGCTCTCCCCTCTTAAGTGTTGTTTTACCTTAAACCTCCGTACTTTGCCAAACCTTTATTAGGCATTACAAATATAGGCCATCATAAAACACCCATATATAAAATCTTAAAATATATACCTTAAACCAGGCATGGAGCAGACAGGACAATCAAACAGATTTGATTGCCAACAGAGGACACCTTCAAAGAGAGAACTGCTCTCTATAAAGTAGGGCACATGGACACTTATTCACATTCTGACTCATTAGTCTGTGGAAAACTGGACCTATGTCAAACGCATTCCAAAGCCTTAGGATTTCCACATAAATGTGTTCAGGGGTGTGTGTGTGTCTGTCTGTGTGTAATAGAATTTCTTGGAAAGGATTTATACATTCCTCTTTCACTGACAAAACCTGGATGACAAATAGTAAAAGACTTGGAAAGCTGCTGGGCTAAAAATATTTGTTTTCCTGTTTTCGACACATCTAATTTTTAAGGTGCTATTTTTGAAGAAAATAACAGTGCTTCCTTTTCTCCCCGGAAGGTGAGAAACTCACCTCTGGTTCTTATGGGGGAAACATGGGAAATGGTGACCGTGCCACCTAAATTGCCTCTGGGATGGAGAGGAGGGTGAGTGAGGAGCAATGCACCTTGGGTGTATATAGCCTTCGATGTGTATCAAAGGGCTATAGCTCAGTGGTAGAGCACCTGCTTTGCATGTGGAAGGTCCCCGGTTCAATCCCCAGCATCTCCAGGCAGGGCTGGGAAAGACTCCAGCATGAAACCCTAGACAGCGTCTGCCAGTCAGTACAGATGATACTGAACTTGATGGGCCAATGGTCTGGCCCCTATAAAGCAGCTTTCTATGTCCTATGCATCATCACTTTCAATAACGGACATTCAAACAAGCCGGCTGAGATACATTCCATTCTTCCAGAATATGTCATTTCTGAATCAGGGACACCCATCTTGATGGGCCCAAGGCCACCCAGTGGACTTCATGGTTGAGCAGGAATTTGAACAGAGGCCTCCTTATCTGAAGTCCAGCACTCTGCACCCTGCACACTGGCCCTCTGTGTTATTCAGGGACCCTCTGGGGAGGGGATTGGGCTCAACAGGTCCATATTCACAGCCCATCTAGCTTTACTTTCTCCTCCAGAATTCATTGGGAGGCATTTAGCACCAAGCGTAGACCCGCCCTCCTCATCGGCATAGCTCCACCCTGAGTTTCACAGCTTGGCCAGGCAAGGCCATGACAGAGCCCTGGCAAAAGAGCCTTCTTTTTTTCTAGCAAGAGAGGTTGAGCGAATAACCAAACTATGCAGAGGGTAGCCCTGGGTTGACCTGACCTACTAACAGTTCCTTTCCAGCTGCAATGACTCAAGAAGCTGCAATCTGAGCTGAATTTGCTTCAGGAAACCACTTGAAGGAGAAACTCCTTGTTACTGGAATTTGTTAACAGGCATATGGCCTAAATGAGACCAAAAATAGGTTAGTCTCCAAGGCCAGGCTGAAGAATGGAGATACAGTCAATACAGAGATGGCACCCAAAATGTGATGCTTCCCTCCCATCCTTTCAAGGTGTCCGTTATGAAGCTGGGCCACAGCTTGAGGGCCACACTCCCTTCTGAGCAACCTTCTGGCAACCACATGCTATAGATGGCCAGGACCAGAGACAAAAGTGGACAGAGCAACACATAAAAATGTTACTTCTCTTCAGTGGGCCAGTTTCTCCACATTCACACATCACTCTCTTATCTTCCATGCTTTTTCCTTTCTTTTCTAAGAACACAGGAAGTCTTCATTTAATATATACGAATTTTGTATGCACTTTCTTGCCCCAAATACCCACTTTTCAGTGCATTCCAATGCATCACCTCTGACATATGTAAAATACATATTGGGGGGGGGGTTGTAGTTTTTGTGCATCACACCAGCTTTGCAAAATCTGGTGAAGGGCATATTTCAGCTGCACCTGTCCCCTGCAAAAGGTGGTCCAAACGAATTCCTCCCTAACCCTATGTTACATATTGGAAATGTTTTTTCTGGGTCTGGTTTTAACATCTGCCTTTCTTGTTAACATTCTGCTAACAACCAGCTATTGATTGTTTCTAATTATGGAAACACTTTGGGTACCAGAAAGTCGTATAACTAGATCTAGGAAAAGGAAAAGGAAAAGGTTTCACATGCCATGCTCCACATAGTTCATTTCTTCCTGTTGAGTGTGGCTTGGGAGATAAGTGATTAAAGCCCCCTCATGGGTGAATTTCCTTGTTCAGTTAAATTACTGGTGACCTTTCATTCCCCACTCTTTTATATAGCAAAATAAGAATGATTGTTAATCCCTCAGCCACAATCAACAAGAAGCAATACAAGTTTCATTTAACATCTGAAAGCCCTTTTGCTGAATAACACTGGGCGGCTGAATACTCTGAACAGTACTTACCTGTGAGTCTCAGCATTATAAAAGAAAATTGGCCACAGAAAAGGGCAACACTAGATAATATAGCACTATATTAAATTATACATGGAGGCATCATTTTTATTTCACCTCCAGCTGCTTGTGGAAAAGCAATTCCTTAGCAGTGCTAAAGAGCGAAGTTATAGGAATCAACCATGGTGTGTTTATTCACCCTCAGTAGTGGCAGCCAGTGATGTAGAGCAAAGATGGGAAAATACACCTCAACATGACAGCAGGAAGCTTTTACTACACATTACAAAGGGAATATCGATGCAGGCTTACCAGTTTTGGTGGCTGTCACCCAAGCAGGCAAGCCTACATTAAGTCTCCCTTGTAATGTGTAATAAAACCTTCCTGTGCCCTGCTTCCATGTATTTGAGTATTACCGTATCTTTGGTCATCCTAATGTAACGACTGGGATCTTGAAGTCTGTGTATCACCAAAGCTGCAGCTAAGGAAAATACATGGTCTTTACTTAGAAGCTGTACAAGAAGAAGGCTTCTGTTTGTGGTGCATATTTCCTAAAAATTCATGTCCAGAACTTGGGAAAGTAAGCACAAATGGCACACAAAGGAGCAGGAGTGGAAGGGAAATTCTGAGGCAGAGCTAAGCCTCACTTAGCATTTTGAACTCACCATGTATTCCATGTTGGATGCTGAAGGGTAGACTTGACCTCTCAGTTTATTGTGAAGCATTAGAATCTCTTCTCTGTCCGATCGAGAAATGGCTCTCTTGGTCCTTGAGTGGGGCTGCTCCTCCTGGTATTTACTGAGGATGCTTTCCAACTCGGTAGCATTGGGCAAGAAAAAGCAATGGATTCCATGGACTAGGAAGAGTAGCCCAAATGGTACAACAGTCCAAGTCAGAGTGGGACTTCTGGCCATGTTCTGCTCTGTGGATTTGGGATGAGAGAAGAAACACTCCTCAAAGGGATGTCTTCTTGTCTGTGCAACAGATCTAGAAAGTAAAGAGGGAAAGTGAAGAAAGTTTAGTTATTCTCAGCCTGACACTGGGCAACCTCTTGGGCTTCTAGGCTTCTCTGCCTGGCCTTCATGTCACTACCCAAGCCACACCCTCTTCCTAGCCACACCCCTCACCATCCCTATTTCACACACCCTTTTATGTTTCTGGCTGGCCGAAACATGCCCTTGAACTCCAATGTTTCTTGCTCGCTTGGATGGAGTTTGTGAGAGTGTGAAGAAATTAAGACTACTGTCCTGGAGAAAAGGTAAAATTCATATCCACTGCTCTATCCACTTTTGGCTCTGACCCTGCCCACCCACCATTGGCATGTCTCCCTCAGAAGGGAATGTGGCTTGAAATAGTTTCCTTACCCTAATGAATAATTAGTCATAATGAAGGAAAAATGTAACAGATAAAAGTATGTTATATAATGCAGCAGGAAAGTGTGGGGATGGAAAGAGCAAGGAGGAAGGGTGGGAAATCAAGTTATAACAATTATTTTAAATTTGTATTAAATTAGAAGTTAAATTGTTAACATCTTTGAAACTCAATAAAAAATATTTGGGAAAAAGAAAAGAAAGTTCCTCTACCCCAACTTATAAAATGGGGTCCTTCACGCTGTCATGTTTTTCTCCATTAAATGAAACAGAAAGCTTACATTTTTTCTGTTGTTGTTGTTGCAATAAGATTTAGCTGCCCATTCTGACATTAGCTGCATGGAATGGGGGCCTCAACAGAGCAGGTCATTCATGTTTTGGGAACCATTACTTGGTTCATTCCCACATCAGTGCCTCTCCTCTCAGACAGGGCTGACCCAAGACATTTTGGTGTCTGAGGTGAAAGAGTAGATGGCACCTTCCCATGACATATTCAGGAGCCAACTGTGCTAGCAACGGACTCTAACTTCCAGACAGATGACAGCATCCTTTACTGTAACTGAGGGCAGCAAGCTAGTTTAGGTGAAAGGCAGGCTGCATGGTGCACAAGCTCTGTCCTCTGAGATTTTACTACTCCTTGCACCAAGCATCTGCTACCAGAGGTGGATGCTTCACTCTGCCTAACAGTAGGGCCAGCATTCTCCTAAACCAGCTGTTCTCAACCTGTGGGCCCCCAGATGTTGTTGGACTACAACTCCCATCAACCCTGAGCTCTGGCCTTGCTAGCTAGGGTTGATGGGAGTTGTAGTTCAACAACATCTGGGGGCCCACAGGTTGAGAAAGGCTATCCTAGACATTGGTAGTATTGTCTACATTGACTGGCAGTGAGTCTTAGGGTTTCAGATAGGGATCACTCCCAGTCCTACCTGGAGATGCAAGGGATTGAACCTGGAACCTTCTGGCTGTAAAGTAGATGCCCTTACTATGTATAAGCTCTTCAATAGCCCCAATCCCTGTTGATTTCCAGGCCAGCCCAGACAGGAGAAGTGGTCCTGCCAAGTATTATTATGGAAGCAGAATCCCATCTTGATGGAAAAGGACAGCAGACAATCCCAAAGAGCCAGGTTGAAGAGGTCAGCCATGAGCTATGAGCTGTTTCTGCCTGGCAGAAAAACAGACTCAGAACCCTCTGCCAGCTCCCAAAATCTGTCACCAGCAATATCAGAGCAAATGAAAGATCCATTTTGCAAAGGAAGCACCAGGATTTTCTCTAATTTACTATATTACTTATATGTCACTTTGCTGGGGAAAGACAAGGGCGCTGGACTGGCTCTAGAATGGTATCAGTGAGGTCTGGGGATGGAGTTGGGCAAAAAAGATATTTAGCTGCAATGATGTAAGATGAGCCCTGATGGATCTGAGATGCTGAACAATTTTAATAGTGACTTAGAGAGCACAGGAAACATAGGTATCTGCCTTAGTTTTGAACCTGGAACAGTCTGCATGCAAAGCAACTTCTCTACCACTGAACTGCAGCCAACACTGCATACAAAGACCTTGTGACATTCCTTCTTCAGGGAGCTGGAATGGAAAGAGCTGGAAAGCAAGCCAGATGCCTACACTAAGGGCTCATCCAGACTTCCTTTTGTGCCAGGTTTCTCAGCACCAGTCCGGGCTTTAATGCTCCATGTCTGAGTGGCTTTTCTTTTCTTTCTTTCTTTCTTTTTGTCCCAGTGAATTCCCCAGGAAACCTGTGCTTTACTGCTGAATCAGAGCAATCAGGTTTTCTGTGCATTGCCATTTGCTCTGCTTCAGCGATAAAATGTGGGTTTCCCCAGGGAAAGTGCCAGGACACAAAAGGATGTCTGGATGTGCCCTAAGTCAGTGGTAACACTGATGGAGAATGGCTTTGATGCAACAAGTACACGTGTCCAGTGGTCTCGCACAGTCAGATTCCCTCATAGTGAGATGCTACCCATACATTTCACACATGTACAAACACTTTTCAGCTAAGCTTTTTTACCCAAAGCCATAAAGCCATCTTGGACAGATGTACTTTCCCTTCTAAAATTTCCAACTTTCCAGGCTCCTGATAAAATATTTTCATTGCCACGCCTGATGTTTAAGCACGCATATTTATTCAGCTTTGCTTTGATTACATGGTTCTTTTTGTTTGTTTATGCACTATGTTCTTATAACACACTATATGATATATTGTGAAATATATCATCATATACATATATCATATAATCATATATGTACATATAATCATATATAATAACTGAAGTTGGGATGAATGGAACTGTCAATTTCAGTTTCTCTTTGTTTCCTTCTCTTCCGGCCTTAAATTCAGTTCACATTCCCACAGCAATCTGCATTTTTAAAAACCAACAACCTAGGGGCTGCCACTCCTGCTTGCTCTGCCTGCCAACCCCAAAAACCTGTTTGCCCTCCCTCTGCACCTGACCAACCCTCCCTTTACAACCTCACTTACCCCCTCACCTCTCCCCACACAGCTCACCCCAAACCCCACCCCCATTTAAAGAAGATGGGAGGCACTCCAGACAGTTACTTGCTAAACCACTGTGTCAAGCACCTCCTTCCCTTCATTAAACTTGTTTCACAGAGTGGGGGGAGCACTTCCCAGCCTCTCCGTGACCACATGAACTGCAAAGTGTGACTTTTGTGTATATAAGGAGAAAAACCATCATGGAAATTTGTCAGCATTGTAGTGTGATTCTCCCCCCACCCCCAATATGTTCGTATGCATTTTTCCCCAAACGGAAGCATTTTGGCCTCTGGTTTTCACAAACCTATGCATTTTACACACATTTTCCCCAAATATGTGCATTTTTGTACACATTGTCTGGTGGGAGAACCACGCTGCAAAACCCATAGAAGTGCAACATTCCAAGTATAGTGTTTGTCATAAAAATGCAAAGAAAACCAACTTCCTCTCAGTCCCTAAACACATTAAACATTAAAACATTAAAGACACATTAAACATTAAAATCCAAGCATCTGGAGGCTGACACTTCTGTATAGTTGAGGGAAACTTTAGCAAGAAACATTTTTTTTAAGCAATTCTAGCTGAAGAAAGAGAGGGAGGGAGGGAGAGGGAGATTGAGATTTTCTTCCCCTGCAGAGGAAATCTCTTTGAAACAAGCTCCCTTTAGAGGGGCCCCTGCCTTCTAAGCTCTGTGCATCTAAAGCATCTTCTCCACCATTCATTCTCTCCCCATCCGACAGTCACTGATAAACCTAAGGCAGTCACCCCCTCTCCTTTCTCAAACTATGTGCCTCTTAGCTTCCTGGCCGATGAGTTCACTTTTTTCAGGGCAAATATTGCCTTAACCTCATTCTCTTTCCAGCATTATTTGGTCCTGTCCTCGTCACCCAACTGACACACACACACACCCTCCTGCAAAACCCCACTCAAGCAAAAGGCTGGCTTGCTGTGGCTAACCTCAAGCTGTTACTTTTGTAGACAGTCTGACCCACTTCAGGGGAACAATTCCTACTTTCAGAGGCTTCTCTGAGGGGGTTATAAATAGATGCTCTTCTGTAAAGCGTCCACAATGTGGCCTTTTAGCCTGGCCCATTGCTCAAGGCGGACAGCTTTTTAGGTAGGGAAGCAGACAGTTACCATAAGCCGCGTCGTTCCCCCCCCCCCCCCCCGCTGCCCCATCAGACCTCGCAGGCCGTCTTTCCCAAACAGGGCCAGGCCTTTGCTTGCTTGCTCTCTCTGCAGTAAAGTTACAGAGGAAGCAATGTGCCAATCTGATGTAATGTTTGTTGGCACTCTCTCTCACACACACACACACACACAGACACACAAGAGGCAGCAAACTAGCTGCTTTATGTAGGCACACTGAGGATGGGGAGCCTGCAGGATCGGACACCTCAGCCAATTTTCTTTAAATCCTTCCAGCAACTAGACCTTACCATGTTAACAGACAGGGTACTGTCCTTGCAATCATCCACACCATACATTTGAAGCACATTTAAAACCACTTTAAACAGTCATGGCTTCCCCCACCCATCAAAAAATTATATGTTTATTAAGGGTGCTGAGAGCTGTTAGGAGACTCCTATTCCCATCCCAGAGCTGCAGTTTCCAGATTAACAATCAATCTTTCTTCACAGGGAACTCTGCAGCTCTGGGAAGAGAATAGGGAAGCTCTGAACAGCAAACTGCGGTTCCCATAATTATTTGGGGGAAGTCATGACTGTTTAAAGTACAGTGGTACCTCAGGTTACGTACTTAATTCGTTCCGGAGGTCCGTACTTAACCTGAAATTGTTCTTAACCTGAAGCACCACTTCAGGTAATGGGGCCTCCTGCTGCTGCTGCGCTGCCAGAGCACGATTTCTGTTCTCATCCTGAAGCAAAGTTCTTAACCTGAGGTACTATTTCTGGGTTAGCAGAGTCTGTAACCTGAAGCGTATGTAACCTGAAGCATATGTAACCCGAGGTACCACTGTAGATCCATATTTGTATAAATAAATGGTGTGAATGTGACCACTGCCTCTTTGTTCCCAGAGGTATATTATTCATCTCTGAATAGAAAATACCAGATAATAATGGATCGTACGAGCAACACCTGACTCAATGGAGGCCACCAATTTAGTTTCCCACAATGATCTGGAACAGCGCTGATTTAAAAGGAAATTGTGGGGGATTTAAAGGGCAGCAGCCCAGCATGCATCTGTCAACCTGCTGGAACCAGGTAAGCCTGGCGGAGGCCCAACACTATAGGAGAGTGACCGCTCAAAACCACTTTGCCAAGCACGGCTTCAAAGCTTGAGCTTGCTCCAAGTGACGTGGTTCACCCTTTCGGGAGAGTTTGAACCCATCTAGAACAGGTAGGGAGCAACCTCCCAGTTTAGATAAACCATCCATCTAGTGGAGGGAATGCCTCTGTGGTAGAGCAACTAGTTTGCTTGCAGTTAGGACTGGGAATGTTCCCCATTTGAAATCCTGGATAGCTGCTGTCAGTCAGTGCACACAATGCTGACAGCTTCCTGTGTTCCTTTACACCCGCCAAAAATCCTTTCCTGCCATCTATCAGATTTAGGAACCCACTGCAGTTAATTTTGGGGGACAGGTGTCAAAGTCCAGTGGCCGAGCACACATTTTGCATTATTGAGGTTGCAGGAGATGCCTAATCTGGTCAGACTATTTGCCCATCCAGTTCAGTATTGTCTGCTCTGCCAGCAGCTCTCCGGGGTCTTAGAAAGAATTCTACCCTATCACCTGGCTAAATTTTCCCCTTCAAACTGTAGATTCCAGGGGTTGAAGCTGTGGCTTTCGGCATTCAAAGCTGGTGCTCTGCTATTGAGCTTTGTTTCTCCCACCCCCTCAAAAAAGGTTTCCAGTTCACTTATAACAAAAGCAGCAAGCCTGCAGATGTTCATGGTCTCCAACAACATCTGGAGGGCTGTAGGTCCCTGAGTTAAGAACTCTCAACAGAGCTGCTGGGAACCATCTCACTGTCTAAGACCTAGAATAGCTGTTTTAGAGTGAGCAGCTCTCCACGTGATGACAACCACCACGTGGACCAATTTAAAGCAGCCTCCAGATGGCAACCATCATGTGTCAGAACCAGCTCTCAGAGGGATTATGAAAAGAATACACTGAGACAATCCTCTCTCCGCCTGAGAGTGCTGAGTGACTTGCAGTGTCCTGCGTGAGTAATTTACAAGATGCAGAAAGTGCTTCTCTAAAAGGAGGAGCCGGTTCAAGACTGATAAAAATCTGTGGAAGAAGAGAAGTAAACACTGGCCAAAGAGACTGGCCAAAATGTCCACAAGTTCTCTTTCCCCTCTCAAGTCATCCAGTATCCTGTCACTGACAGTGGCCAGAACCAGGAATTTCAGCAATGACATGATTTAAAATGAAATAATGAAATTACGCGCCAAGCAAGCATTGACTCGTCAGCCAGTCTCACATTCCTTGACATTCTCCAGAATCCAAAGGCTCAGAGGATCAACCTAAGGTTGTGTAATGGAATCTGGTTCAAGAAGAAAGATCCCAAACTTCCTCTGCTGAGCCTAGATCAGGCATAGGCAAACTCGGCCCTCCAGATGTTTTGGGACTACAACTCCCATCATCCCTAGCTAACAGGACCAGTGGTCAGGGATGATGGGAGTTGTAGTCCCAAAACATCTGGAGGGCTGAGTTTGCCTATGCCTGGCCTAGATCCTGCTTCTGAGCAATTCTCTCTAATTAGCTCTAACTTCAGCCTCCTGACCAGCTTTTAACTCCCCAAAAGAGCAGTAGCATGAACAAAATCAATATCCCTCTGCTCCAGCTCTATTGTTCAGAGGCTGTATCAGTCTGAACACCTGTTGCCAGAGACAGCAACAGCAAGAGAGTGGCTATTGCATTCATGCCCTGCTAGGGGTTTCCCAAAGACATCTAATTGGCCACAGTGGAAAGCAAGATGCTGGGCTGGATAGGCCAGCAGGGCACCTTTTATATTGCTTGCTGGATCAGACCACAACCTTCTCTCAAGTCCAGCACTCCGCCTCCAGAAAGGAATAGGGAGACCCGAGTTTGAATCCTTCTCACTCCATGACCTGTGTTGGTCCCTATCTCTTAGGCTAACCTTCCTCACAAGGTTATTGCAGGTGTGTGTGTGTGTGTGTGTGTGTGTGTGTGGAGTAGGCACAGCCTTAAATGTTGTTTGGCCTCTCTTTTGCAGAAGACTTCAATTTGACAGTCCTGAACTTTCTTGAAACTACAGTTCTGAATTTTGTACCCCTTTGAATTTTGCAATGCAGTTTCCACTCTTTTTTTAAAAAATGCATGTTTTATAGTTCAAATGCATTTCAAGCAAGTGTTTTATGGGGAAACTGCACTGGAAAACATTGGGAAATGTGCATTTGAAGGAAATGCGTACAAATAGTGTGTCCAATTTAAATGCAATCTTTTCATGCATTCTTTCAAAGAAATCTGCGCAAAACCGGATTGAAGAGATCAAGGTAGGACACCAGGAGAAATGAATGGGGTGAGCTTAGGCTGACCCATCCACCCCTGCTTGGTGGACCCTATGAATGCTGCCCAGAACAACCTGGAGGAAGAGCGTCATAAACCTAGCCAATGCTATCCAGCACTGCATGGGCGACACTCCACTTGCCCAGTGGGATTTCCTGTTCCTCTTCTCTTCATGCACACAAACCCACACCCAAAAAAATCTGCTTCAAAGGGTTCTCCAACCATCTGGAGAAAATTTTGAGGGTGTATCACCAGTGGGACTGTGGGGCAGAAGAGAGATCGGGGGGGGGGGGATCCCATTGCGCCAGTGGAAGTCTGCCATGCAAGCCGAAAGGCAACACGGGATGCAGCCCCATATAAATATGTTCAGAGAGAAAAGTCCTGCTGTGTCACACACAGTCCAGATGTGGGGACAGGCAAACACTTTAATTACTCTCCCCTCCTTATCCCATCCTGACCTCGAAGGGAACTGTCTGCTCTTTATGCAGCTTAAGCTAACAGCACTGTCTAGCGTTGGCCTCCAGCTGGGAGCTTGGCCGCTGCTCTTCTGTCTTGTGATAAAGGGGAGCAGAAGCAGAGTTCTCTCCTAGCTTATGATTTCCAAGGTGCCCCTGTGCAGGGAAGCAGAGGAATGACCCGCTATTCACTTTGGAAGACTCGAGATCATTAAGCCACAGCAGGATCCCCCCCCCCCCCGCTCTCTCTCTCAATCAATCAATTATGTAGCACAATAGCTAAGCTGCTCATCCCCCATCCCTGAATCTAAGCCATGCCTTTCACTGCCGCATTGGGTCAGGTGCCTGGTGGGTCAGAAAGAGGTTCCCCATTCCTTGCACTATAGTGGGGGGGGGGGGTAAGGGAGAAGCCTGATAGACCAGACTTCTCATCAGGTGGTGGGTCCATGGACACCACATTCCTCCAAGATTTGCTGTGCTTCCTTTCTTGGAGAAATTCATTCCCAAGGGATGCCTCCTTCCAAGATGCCCAACAGCTTGGATGCCTATAAAGGAGGATCAGGCCAATTCATGGAGGATAAGGCTGTCAGTGGCTGGGTTCTGCCACCACTATTGGAGGCAGTATGGCTCTGAATACCAGTCACTGGGAATCACATGCAGGGAGAACACTGATGCCTCTCGTGATCTGCCAGTTGGCCGTTATGAGAATAGGATGCTGGACTCAGTGGGCTATTGGCCTGACCCAGCAGGGCTCTTCTTACATTTCTAAGGAGTCTGCATTGGTCTGTCTTGCTCAGTAATGTCCTCACTGACTGACAATGGTGCAACCTGTATTTGCCAATATGTGGTTGAATCCCACCTAAGAATAATGACAGCCTGGCAGCATCAGTGGGGCTGTGGTCCAGGGTTTCTGCAGCAGGGTCCCTGAATCCAGCATCCAGTCAGCATGAAACGGGAGCCTTTTGAGCCAAAGCTAAGTATCTAGGAACACAAGGTGCTTCCATTTCAAAAGAATGGTGTGCAGCTTCTGTTCCAAACAAGGGAACTTCGTGGAAAACGTGTAACTCCAGGAGAAGATGTTGGATTGCTCCAAGTCATTTGCCCATGTATGTGTACAGAAAATAGTAGCTGAATGGCAACACATGGAGGTTCTGCACTGATTGTTGCAAAGCACCCCTAATTATTAATATTGTATAATGATAATATTGTTGTAGAATCTTAGAAAGCTGCATAATCTTGGAAGGGTGTGAGAGGACTTGACGGTGACTGTCACGAAGGTATCCTGTGCTTCTGAATTGGCCACTGCACTCCTGGAAACCATGCTTAAATTGGAAACAAAAGCAAAGCAGGAACAGCTTTTGCTGTTGTTGCTGGCACCCAATTGTCCCAGGAGACAATGAAGTGCAAGAAAGCAAAAGTAGCAGAGTCAGCAAAGAACGATGGCCCCAAAGGCTAAATACAAAGGTTCTTCCCCTGGGATAAAAGAGCGACATACAAACCAGCTGAGATAGCAAGCAGGGGATCACCAGAAGGATCTTAATAATTGGACATGGTATGCCTGGAAGAGGCCCTTTCTCTGGTATACCTGGGCTCCCAATAATTTAGGGCTTTCTATACCACCACCAACCCCTCAAGTCAAGCTCTCGTGGGCTCACAGCATTTGAGATTCCTTCCAAAAAGAAAATTGCCCAAACAAAACTGTGTTTGTGTTGGAAGTTTTTGGTATGCGCCTGAAGTTCTTTTGAAAGGATCTTGCTGCCATCTAGGCAGCTGAATAAACTTTGCTTTTGTTTTAAGCAAGAGGGTGGGAGTGGGGAGGAGGGAGGAGGAAACTGTAGGAGCATGGCCTCCTTTTCAATCCGCCGGGCTTAGGCTACGGATGCCGCGTCAACATCTGGGATGGATCAGAAAGCCATGAGTCGGCAGAAAAAATGCCTCCTGGTGCAGACCCAGGAGAAGTCTCATGTGGAAAAAGAATCTGGAGGGATGGAACAAAAGGGAAACCTTTGGTATGATCAGTTGAAGTGATATTTGATCTGGGAACAAAAGCAGAGTCACCCCACACCCCTGGCTTGAGGCAGGGTTGGCCAATAAAAGAAGCCCCTGTTCTGTCACACTTCTTGCACAGAGTCCCATCAGCTATGATTCCCAAGAGCAAATTGCCTTCTTAGAAAATAAGGCATGGTGGATCTGTGCATGTGCACAGCATTCAGCAGGTGAAACTGTCAGATGGATGCTTGGCCAAGTGCTCAGAGCATTGCTTTGCGTTTTTGCAAAGAGATTTCAATCTATGCTGTACATGGAACCCTGAGAACTGGGATTTGGAGAAAGGACTATAGCTCAGTGGTAGAGCACTTGCTTTGCACGCAGAAGGTCCCAGGTTTAACCATCAGTGCCATCTCCAGGTAGGGTCAGGAGAGACTCCCGTCTGAAACCTGGGAGAGCCACTGCCAGTCAGTACTGAGCTAGGTGGACCAGTCACCTAACTTGGTATAAGGCAGCTCCTTGTGTCCCTGTGTCTGTATTTTATTGGGGAGGGAATGTAGATGTTTTGCCTGCTCTTTGAGGAGAGGGTTTCTCTGCATTGTCAGTTTGTCTTCTGTGAAATGGGTACATTGACAGATTCTGAAATGTGCCCCCAATCTCCCTCCAGAAAGGTTGGGGACCCCTGTCTTCATATTACAGATCTGTTTAAAAACTTGATAGGTATTTGAACTGTGCAGCTCAATAAACAGATAATGGTTAATTCTCAACCGGGAGATGGGATTAATCCTTCCAGCAGCCACAGCAGCCCATGCTGAACTCACATTCTCAACACAGAGATTTGTCCCATCTTGAAATCAGACCATAGGATCTAATAATCCCTTTTAAAATTATAGCCCACTTAGCTTATAGGCCATAGAAGCCTATTCATTCTACCCCAGCCCAAATAGTCAACCCTTCTGATTCTTAAGAGTACATAGCAACCCACTGAAGAGCTGACTAGTTAAGGATATTGGTTTTTTCCTTTTTGCATTTAGCAATTCTTACACCATTAACCAAAATGAACAACATGTTCTCTAGTTGTTCTTCAGCATCAGCTATGTTCCCGCAAAAATATATTTTAACCAACGATAGCTGCAATCCTGTACATGTTGTTCCAGGAGTAAGCAAGCCCCACCAGAGTAGGATTTAGGCTTGCGTAAACATGCATAGCCCTGGATTAGTACAGAGCAGTCCTATGCATGTCTACTCAGAAGTACCGTTTAATGGAACTTACTCTCAGGTAAGCATTTACAGGATAGCAGCCTAAGTCGTGTGAATCTGCTGAAGACTGCCATCCGCCATGGGTTCCTAATAGAAAGAGCATGATGGAAAATGAGGAGTTTCAGAAGGGCTGAATAGATGGGAGCAAGTCTGTTAGGATGTGCCAGCTTTAGAATGAATGACGTTGCTTTAATATAACTTGTAAGCAGCTTGCTATTTCACACAAGTAGCAGCTTGTTTAAGGTGCAGACCCTGTTGGACTTTACCCTTCATCAGCCCCAGCCCAGAAGATTCATAGCTCAGTGGAAAAGCCTCTGCCTTGCATGCAGAAGGTCTCAGGTTCCATCCCCCAATGGCATCTCCAGGTAGGGCTGGGAGAGTCCACCTGCCTGCAACCCTGGAGAGCTGCTGCCAGTCCGTGTAGACACTATTGAGTTAGATGGACCAACGATCTGACTCAGTGCAAGACTATGTTGTATGATCCTTTCATAAAGGGAGCTGGAATCCAACAACATCTATGCAGCCACAGGTTCCCCCCCCCCATTCCTGATTAAATAAACAACAACTCATCCCTCATCTAGACAGGTAAATACATTATTGCTGAGAACCAGTGTGGTGTATTAGGACCCAGGAGATCTAAGTTCAAATCCTCAGTCATCTAGGAATATTGGTCCAGTCACTGTTTCTCTGCCTAACCTACCTCAGAGGGGTGTTGTGAGGAAGAAATGGGAGAGGGGAAGAACTATGTCCACTGTCTTAACTCCTGGGAGGAAAGATGGGGTTTAAATGTCAGAATAAATAAATAAAACTATCCAATATTTTCTGACAATTATTCAGATTACTACATCTTGGGTCTATTGGCACTCAAGTCAGCAGTTTTTAATGAGCTAATGTGGGAGGAAGAGAAAGTAGGTTGTATGCCATGCTGGCCCTACTCAGAGTAGACCCATTGAAGTTAATGGGCATGACTAATTTTAGGTGCATTGATTGCAGCAAGTCTACAATCAAGCACAATGTAAATTCTTTAGTCATCTTCACTGAAGCATTTACTAGCAGGCAACGCATGGAACAAAGGTTATCCATGCATAAGATGAGGAGAGGTGAAGATTGCACCAGATGCTCTGCTGTGTTCCATAAAACATTGAGCAAAAATGATCTGGTTCAGGAGACAGACATACCAAGGACTCAGCCCTTGTGAGGGAGCAAGTATATAGCCTAGCAGACACAATGTTGGCTTTTGGACTGGGTTAAAGTTGTAAGTGGACAAATATGAGCCTGTCAGTCACACTCTTTCAGTTTGCATAGAGCTGGCATGGATGGATGTGGACGTATGTGAGTTTCATTTAATAAATAAACTCAGACACCTTTTCATTAAAAATAAAAAATTCACAAAGCTATAAAACAAAGTGGATATACAACTTAATATCAGCTCCATCTAATAATAATAATTGCTCTTGTTTGCCACTTTCTTTTTTAAAAATAATTCTCAAAGGGATGTATCTAGAGCCAGTATGGTGCAGTGGTTAGAGCATTTGACTTAGACCTGGGAGACCAGGGTTCAAATCTCCACTTAGTCATGAAGCTGAACCTCACAGGGTTGTTGTGGGGATTAAGTGAGGAGGGGAAGAACCATGTATACCACCTTGAGCTCCTTGGAAGGAAAGGTGGGACATAAATGCAATTTTTAAAAAACCAAGTCCTCTTTGGAGTAGACCCATTGAAATTAATGGACCCAAGTTATTGGTTTCCATTCATTTCAATAGGCCTAGCTCTAACTTAAGTTGGATGCAATCCAAAGAGCAGGCTGAAAATGCAAGCAAATAAAAGCATTACACACAAAAAAGACACAAAAATAAAAGCACAGAGCCAAAATGGACAAAGCTACCCCATCCCTCTGAGAAAGCAGATGAGGGGAAAGAGTCCGGATTCACTGGCTATAAATCTCCAGAGCCCCCGAGACTGATCTCTAAGGATCAGGCTTAGAATTCTCACTTAAAATGCTACGCCCTCTGGATTCTCTAGGGGCAAGAACACCGATTGTAAAAAAATTAAAATGCTTTTTTTTTTTAAGGAAGAAAATCGGCACTCACCTTTGCAAAATATGAAGGAGGAGGGGGAAAGAGACCCTCTTTGTTATATTTACTCCTCTGGAACCTGCGGGTGGCGAAGTCTCTTATTTCAAGTATTAGGAGAGGCGGGCAGACGAGAAGCGGGAAGAAGAGTGTGTACTCCTTCTCTCTCCCAGGACCTCAGAGCAACTGTGGCAGAGCAGTGTCTGGTCTCTTGCTTTATACCATCCTGTCTTTCCTCCTCCTCCTCCTCCCCCCCTTACTTCCCACCCCTTATGACAAGATACGAGTGAATCATTTCTCTTTCCTTGGAAGATGCGCTTCCTTAGAAGCAGCTGAGCCTCCGCAGGAGAGAAGGGGCTTTGCACTGAAGGGGAAGTTCAACAGATTTGACTGAAACTCCCTCCACCAAAAAAACCGCCTCTCCTCTTTTCCCATCCCCGCAGTCTTCCCTTGAACAGAACCTAACGTGTGAAGTTAAAAGGAGACGGTTAGGGCAGCTGAATAATTGCTGCCAGATTTTTTTCACTGCAATCCTTTCTCCAAAAGTGTTGCACTTGCCCCAACGAACAGCGCCAGGGAGAAGCGTAGACAGGAGCAATCCATTTTGGTAACCAGAGTGAAATGGGCAAGCTGGCTAGACGTCTCCTCCTGCCTGAGAAAGTGGATTGGCGAGATAAGGGGGCGAGGGAGGGACCTTAGACCGGGAGCGAGCTTCGGACTTGTGGTGTTTACTTTGAGCGTGTTTTACTAGACTCCCCAGATCCATCCATCACGCGGACCCAGGCGCAAAAGCGCTCGGATTCCAGGAATTTGTTTTAAGCAGCAAAACTGGATGTGGGAACTCACAGTTCTGAGTTCTCCAGCAATTTTATTTTTATTTTAATCTACTTCTGGCTAGTCCAAACTATCTTCATTCCGGCAGGGGAGAAATTGGGGGACACAAATCCCTGCTGAAACGCATCCTGTGATCTGCCGGTAGACCCCCGATCTGCCTGCCCCTGCCTTCACTTTCAGAGGAAGGCACGGACTGACCTCTTTGGCCGGAGTGGCTGCAGCATTGGCCGCGCGCCTCCTCCTTACAAATGCGCGTGGCGTTTCTGCAGGCGCTGCTTCCCTCCGGCTCTGAGATGCTGCTATGGCTGCCCTCAGCTCCGAAACGCGGTTTCCCAAGCAGGCTGACTGGCGGCGCTGCTGAGAGTCTCCTTTCCGAAGCTGCGAGAGGTTGACGGGGTGAAGGAGCATAGGAACATGAGACGCTGCCTTATACCAAACTAGACCATTGGTCCAGCTAGCACAGATGTTAAGTGCACTGGCTGGCAGCAGCTCTCTTTCAGAGGAGACTTTCCCAGCTCTCCCTGCATGGAGATGCTATGGGGGATTGAACCAGGGACCTTCTGCATGCGACAGAGATGCTCTGTCACTGAGCTGTGGCCATTCCCATACCTCTTGCCTTTGCAACCTCACTGGTGTACTTAGCTGAGATGTAATGAGCTATTCCATCTGCAGTCGAGGCATAGGCGCCGACTCCATGGGGTCTGAGGGGGCCCGAGCCCCCTCAAAAAATCGTTTGGGGGGCTCTGCCCCCCCAATAATCTCAGGCGCCCCTCCAGCAGAGTGCCACCGCAGTCCCTTCCTCCGCCTCCAGCTCCTGGGGCTGGGGCTGGGGGCTTTCCCCGGCCGGCGGGGCGGAGCTTCCCAGGGCCCCACCCAGCGGCCGCGCCTGCAAAAGTTGCAGCCCGAAGTGGCAACAGCAACAGCCCGCGGAGCAGCAGAAGTTCTTCGGAGAGAGCCGCTGCTGCGCCACCACCAGCCCCAACGTCACCATGTGAGCCCCGTTCGCAGGCGGAGGGGGACCAATCCTGATCTGGGGGCGGTGGGCGGGCGTCGGGGCTCCCCGCTAGCTGCCCTGCTTGGGGCGGCGCCTCCCCGGCCTTAGGCCCCGGCCCGCAGCCCGGTTGCTCTCCCTCCCTTTCGCTTTTGCACCCCGGCGCGCTGGCCCGTCCCGTTGTTCCTGGCCGCCACGGAGGGTAGTGAAAGTCGGCCGGACACTCTCGTTTCTTTTCCCAGGCTTGCGTGGCGTGGGCAGAGGCGCGGCCTCTAGGCATAGGCAGAGTGCCTTCGGGGACGCGTCTCCACCGACGCACAGAACGGCTGCAGCCCTAAAGTGGCCCGCTGCCGAAGTTGCGTTCTCACGCCTCTCCAAGGCTAGTCCTCCTCGGAGTAGACGCTACTGGCTTAAGTGCATTAATTTCACTGCGCCTGCTCCAAGTAAAACTTTTTGGGCAGCAGCCCCATGTCTACTTGGCAGTAAATCGCCTTGAATTCCATGCTGGGTTAGGGCGGAAGCCTTAAAGGAAAGGGATGCACCCCCGCCTCCTCCCCACCTGCTCCCTCGCCAGCCAGCCAGCCGCGTGCCCTAGCCGGAGAGCCCCGGCCGTCCCCATCGCGCAATCGGCTGGATCTCCCTTCAGCAGGCCGTGCTCACAACTCGGCCCAGGGACCCCCCCAGCAGCGGATCTCCGGCCCAGCTGAAGAATCCAGCAACAAGCCCCCTCCTCCCCAATCACTCCGCCGAAATACGCTCCAAAACCCCCCAGATAGGCTGCCGGCCGCCAAGTCTCGTGGCGCCCTGAGCGAGGGTCTCTCCCCAACACCGCCACCTCGAACTGCGTTCTCCCGGCTACCCGAGCGAACCAGCGGCAGGACCCCGGTATGGGCCCCCCCAATATTTTTTATAAGTCGGCGCCCTTGAGTCAAGGTCACTTCCAGACAATCTGTATATTGAGCATTTGCTCCCATTGGCTTAGGACATTTCCAGTCTGTCACTGTTTTTTTAGATATGATGCAATCACATGCCAGCAAGTTCAGTTTATGCAATTACAGTTGATTGGGAGGTCTTGCACAGTAAACTGCAGGAAGTGAAGTGATGGGGAAATGTATTGCAATGCATGAATACAAAAACACAAGAAGAGCCTGCTGGATCGGGCCACCTCTGGGAAGCCCACATCAGGATTTGGCCACAACAGCGCTCTGCCCACCTGTGATTCCCAGCAGCTGGTATTCAGAAGGGTACTGTCACTGACAATGGAAACAGAACATAGCCATCATGACAGCGCTGTGGTCTAAACCACTGAGCCTCTTGGGCTTGCCAATCAGAAGGTCGCTGGTTTGAACCCCAGGTGAGCTTCCGTTGCTCGGTCCTAGCTCCTACCCACCTAGCAGTTCAAAAGCATGCCAAAAGTGCAAGTAGATAAATAGGTACCGCTCTGGTGGGAAGATAAACAGTGCTTCCGTGCGCTGCTCTGGTTTCAGTGTTCCATTGCAACAGAAGCGGCTTAGTCATGCTGGTCACATGACCCGGAAAAACTGTCTGCGGACAAACGCTGGTTCCCTTGGCCTGTAAAGCAAGATGAGCATCGGAACCCCAGAGTCATCTGTGACTGGACTTAACTGTCAGAGGTCCTTTACCTTTACCTTTTATTGCTTTGATGTACTGTTGTCTAACTTTCTCACAAAGAAATCAGAGTAACTGCTCATTAAATAACCAAAACGCAATACAGAATTTCACAAAGCACTGTGGAATGCCTTCCCCATTGCCCATTGTGAAACACTATCCATCTGTTGTTTCAGGTGTCTTATAAAGACATTTATTTTTCCACAGGATTTCCCTGTTGTGGATGAGATCGGATGTTGTTATTACTGAAATTCTGTTTCCACCTGTTTTTAAAATACTATTTTAAATGTTTTAAATCTCTCCTTTTACAATACGTGATTGCTTTTTAGATGTATGTTTGTCTTCTTCTCAGAGACTTTAAAATAGCAAGCAGTTTAGAAACGCGAAGGAAGGGAGGGAGGTTAATTCCATACTCTTGTGCAACAAACATACTCCCACCCATTTTTTGTGTGATCAGGAAGGTGTGGAATAATAATTGCTTGACACAGCTTATCAGCTTCCTACAAACAAATCAGAATATGAATGCTCATTAAATAGCAAGTGTAGCCTAAACTTCCTGCAAACTTTGTGCAAACAGATCAGGATGTTTGCTCTATAAATCATCAATGTGGAAGTGATTTGAGTCCTGATTAGGTTGTTGTTGTTGCTGTTGTTTTGCATCAGCCTCTGAATCTCTTGTCCATTTCTTTCAGAGTACCTGGGCACGCTGCAGAATGCAGTGCCAGTGAGACCGCAACCCACATTCTTTTCTCCCTCCCAGATTGACTCATTTGAGATAAACAGGGCAAGCCACTGCGTAAGTTGCCACAAACCTTCCAGAAACATGTAAGTGTCATAAGCCATGAGAGGAGCGTATGTTGCAAAAAGTAATCAGAAAAAAACTGATCCCAAGAAGTTTGCATCTTCATTGACCATGTTTCCAAAGAGGCAGCTTCCTGTACCATGAAGAACGTTAGGGGGAGCTCTGATGCTATACTCAAGAGTTGTCCCACTTGAGGAAAAACAATATTTATTATTACTTTCTCGAAAAAGATTGATTGTTTCACTGTCATTCATATTCCAAGACAGTATGTCTAGAAAAAGATTGTGAGACTACACATTGAAATATTTGATTGATTGATAGCAGCTTGGCTAGTCCAAAGTACTTTTATTAGGACCACGTTTTATAAGGCAGGTTAAGATGATGACTTATGCAGAGCTGGCCAGATTAACAGGAAGAATACGAGACCAGGATGAACAGAAGTTTCAAGAAAACTGGAGTAAATATTTGATGTATATAAAAGACAATTGTAAAGCATTAAAGACACTGGATGGGTTGGAATAACTCTCACAATGGGTGGAAAAATAAGCTAATTAAACAAAATATGTAAGGTTAGAAAATATATGATACTTACCGAAGGGGTGGAGGGAAGTCCAAAGCTCGGCAGAGCTAAAGATAATTAGATATGCTATATAATGCATATATGCTATAAACGTGTTGTAAATGTATGTTTACTGAAAACAATAAAAATTTATTGGAAGAAAAAAACAAAGTACTTTTATTAGGACCAAACAAAAGGTCAAGAAATAGTGAGCAAGCTTTCACGATTTCCAGGACAAATGACGAAACATTCTAGAGAACAGGATGCTGGACTAAATGAGCCATTGGTTTGATGCATCAGACTCTGTGTTCTTATGAAGAACTCACAAGGTGGTTCACTATTTTGGAGACATGTAGGAACAACTCATAATAAAGCTCTTTCCCAGTGGTGGATTTGGGGCCTTCAAAAAGTGTACTAGACTGGTCAAGAATGGAAGAAGACCCCTGTTGGATGGTTCATCTATCTCCGTCCTTGGCTCTCCTTGCTGGGGCTGATAGAAGCAGCAGTATCTGGAAGGCCCATCCAGTCTGGCCACCTGCTTCCTGCAGTGGTTAAGCTCCACAATCAGCGTATGAAAGCCATCACTCCTTTGTGCTGTTGTTCTCCAACAACTGGTATTCAGTAATACATTGCCTCTGGCCGTGGAAGTTCCATTAGGGCTCGTCATGACTAATGGTCATTTGCAGACCATTCTTCTCCATGAATTTGTCTGTGATTCCCCTTTGATACCATTCTAAACTACAGGCTATCGCAACTCTTGGCAGCAAATTCTTTAAATCAACTGTATGTTCTATGATGTAGAGAAGAGATGGGTAGAAGGGAGACTGGGAACTACTATCTCTGGGTGATTTGCAGTAGATTAGCAGAGGTGTCAGACTCCCAGTTGTCTGACACCAAAGGCAACAGCTGATCTTCCAATGTCATATATGTCACAGAGGTGTCACAAAAGTCTCAGCATTTCCTGTCGCAGGTTCCATACTGTGGAACAGACTTCCAGCAGAGATTCAGGAGGCACCCTTGCTTTTGACTTTTAGGTGTCTTTGGAATACATTTTTACACTGACAAGTCTTTGTAGCAGTTTAATCGTTAATTTTTTAGCAGTCACTCTAATGCTTCTCAGTATCATTTTTAACAGTGTTTTATATTTTAGGGTTGTACACCGCTCTGATATTTTATGATATGGTGGCACAGAAGCACTTTAATAAACAAGCAAATCAGTGCCCTTTTGTATTCTAAGTTGGACAAACAGGACATTTGCTACAGGAAAAAAAATCAATAGGCACAAATCTGCCATCAGAAATGGCAATATCCAAAAACCTATGGGAGATCATTGCATCCTCCCAGGACAATCTAATGGACATTAAAGTGGTCATTCTGGAACAAAGGGACTTCACAGGAAGACTGGAACATAAAATGAGTGCATTGCAATTCACCAACATGTGTCTATCACTTCTGGATTGAACTGGGACAATGGATTTTCATCACAAAGCAGGAGTTAATTGACTCATCAATGCCAGGATGTCTGTACTGGCAATACAACTGCTTTTTGACAATGGTCACAGGGGTAATAGTGTAATTATCACTGTTTGCACTTGTTCCTTAAGACCTCACAGTTTTCAGTTCAGCTTTGTGGGTCTGTTCTTGCAACTGAAGATTATATCATGCCTTCTATGAAGTCTACAGAAGCTTATGTTAAGCTTTAAGGTTCTTACTTCATTGTTTTCACCACAATCAACTTACCTGACCGCCCCTCCGGAAACAGATATATTTGGTGAGCGTTTTGCTCTGTGCGTAAGGTCTCGCTTCAGATACTTTTCATGGGATAAATAGGGAAGGTGAGCAGCAGCTCACGGGCTAAACTGATTGCCAAAGCCATATCCACCACTGAAGGGGAAGGGCTCAGAAGGTCCCAGTTTCAATCCCCAAAGGCATCTTTGCAAAGGTAGGGTTGCAAAGAGACTCCTGACTGAATTCCTGGAGAGCCACTGCCAGTCAGTGCAGACAATACTGGCCTAGATGGGTCTGACTTGGTATAAGGCAGCTGCCTATGTTCCTAAGTTCCACTGCTGAGCTGTAATGTCAGCAGATCAGTGTGGAAAAATTGTGGAGAAGAGAGGTTAAAAGCTCCCAACCCTGCCCCACTGATCACCCACCCTTCCACGTTTCGCAAGTGGTTGGAGATGACAGGTCAGTAGCGGGGGGGGGGGGGAGTTGCTATATTACTTTGCTGTGCAGTGAGTAAAGGAACCCCCTTTTTCAATGTGCAATGTGGAAATTAAGCAAGTTCCAAGATTGAAGGTCAGGTCTCCTGAATGTGAGCCACTGAACCACTACAGAGTTCTGTTGATTCCCAAAACCATTCAATGGATTTCTTTACCAAAAAAGCTGAGTCAGAAGATGGTTGGCCAAAAAGAGAACTAAGGTGTTTTCCGTTATTATTATTTTAAGGAAAAATAAATCAGTTACTGGCAGACACATAATTAATACGCCATAAATTTTGCTCCCTAATCCACTTTTTGGACAGAGCTCTAAAGCCACACAAAGCTTTGATGTGAGACCTTAGCAAAAGGGACAAGGGCGGCGGATTTTGGATTAGGAGAGTGTGTACACATCAAGGGAGGCTCCCCTAAAAGAACCAGCTAATAGAACTTTTTAAAACCCAGGAAAGCTCACTCTTCAATAAGAAGGAAATAGGGGTGGGGGGTGGGGAGGGGAGGGGAGGGGAGTATTTTCAAGGGCAGCATGTATAATCCAAAGTCATGCATGCTGTTGCATCCAGTGACAGCCAATGAAGTTGAATGTTGGAAGATTCAGGATGGACAAAAGAAAATACTTCTTTGCACAGCACATAGTTAAACTGTGGAACCCACTGCCACTGGAGACAGTGATGGCCTCCAACTTGCATGGCTTTAAAAGAAGACTGGACAAATTCAAGGAGGATAAAGCTATCAATGGTTATTGAATACTAGGTGCTAGGAGTCATAGGTAGATAGAGAAGTGTTGCGCTTAGCTCCTGCTTTTTGAACTTCCCACAGGACACTGGACTAGTGTGGCAGGCATTTCTTAAGCTCTAATGTAAAACATGGCTGCTGAGATGCTGACAGAAATCCAGAGCAGTAAGTGCATTGGGTAGGATTTCAGACCTAGGTCACTTTCTCACAGCCTCACCTAGAAAACCACCAGGATCACATCCATGCCATATATTTAAAGCATTACGATACCACTTTAAAGAGTTATGGCTTCCCCCAAAGAATTCAGGCCACTAGTTTGTTAAGAGTGCTGAGACCCCTATTCTCCTCACATAACTACAACTTCCAGAGTTTCCTGTGAAGATGGATTAACTGTTAAGACACCCTGGGAATTGTAGCTCTGGGAGGGAAACAGGGGTCTCCTAACAACTTTTGGCACCTTTTACAAAATTATGGCTCCCATAATTCTTTGGGAGAAACCAGGGCTGTTTAAAGTGGCATCATACTGCTTTAAAAATGTGGAGTAACTGTGGGCCTAATGGCTTCATTAAAAAAAGTAAAGGTAAAGGATCCCTGACAGTTAAGTCCAGTTGCAGGCGACTCTGGGGTTGCGGTGCTCATCTTGCTTCACAGGCCAAGGGAGCTTGCGTTTGTCCGCCGACAGTTTTTCAGGGTCATGTGGCCAGCATGACTAAGCCATTTCTGGCACAACGGAACATCAAAACCAGAGCAGCGCACAGAAACACTGTTTACCTTCCCACCGGAGCAGTACCTATTTATCTACTTGCACTCTTTGGTGTGCTTTTGAACTGCTAGGTTGGCAGGAGCTGGGACCAAGCAACGGAGCTCACCCTGCCATGGGGATTCAAACCGCCAACCTTCTGATCGGCAAGCCCAAGAGGCTCAGTGGTTTAGACCACAGCGCCACCCGCATACCTGGCTTCATAGACAGGGCTAAGTATTCGGCTCAGTCATTGCGAATTTCCAAAGGAGCTCTGCTCATTGTGTACCATACTGCAGAGGCCCAACTGGCCTCAGCTAGAAGCCAGACATTTAGTGTTGCAGCTCCCATGCTGTGGAATGCTCTTCCAGCAGAGATCTGGTAGGAGCCTCACTTTTGATTTCCAGGAGTCGCCTGCAGACTTTTTTTATGCTGGCAGGCCTTTGCAACTATAAAAACGTTCTGATTAGTCTGTTACTTTAATGATGCCTTTGTTCTGTGTTAAAGGTTTTTATATATACCAATGGTCGTATACCACCCTGATATTTTCTGCTAGGGTGGCCTATAAATACTTCTATAAAGTGTTTATTAAATGAAATAAGTAAGCATTGAAATTCTTTCAAAAATGATGACTGTGATGTGGGTAGTTTTTTCTGCAGAAGATAAACATGACTACAGGAGTTCGTGCTCTAGTGATATTAAATCTGGACTACTACAATGCATCCTATATATGGGGCTGCCCTTGAAAAGTCAAGACACTTCACATGGTCCAAAATGCCACCATCAGACTATGGCAAGGGTGGGGGTTGATTCTTCCTTTATCCAGAACTCTACATAGGAGTATATGGATTGTATGAGGTATTAAGGGACGGATAGCACCTCTGGTAGGGGACAGGTTGTGCTCCTTTTGGGGTAGTTTGTCCACCTTTGGTCCCCACCCTACACTCAGCTCTCACCTGTGTTTCCTTGAAGCTGTCAGCATGTGACAGCAGCCACATCCCAGGAAACGGCTTCGACTGGCTAAACTAGGTGAGGGTAGCCGATGGGCCTCAAATCCTCAGTGAGTGAGGGATTTCCCCTGCATGCAAAGACAGGCTCCATCAGACTGGGCAGATGAGACCAATACAGTGGTGCCTTGCAAGACGAAATTAATTCGTTCTGCGAGTTTTTCCGTCTTGCAAATTTTTCGTCTTGCGAAGCACGGTTTCCCATAGGAAAAAGGAAACAAACTTGCAAGACGTTTTCGTCTTGCGAAGCAAGCCCATAGGGAAATTCGTCTTGCGAAGCAACTCAAAAAATGAAAAACTCTTATGTCTTGCGAGTTTTTCATCTTGCGAGGTACCACTGTAGTAGGGCCAATGGTCAAGAAGGCGGTTTCTGCACGTGCCATAGAGGGAAATGAGGGGCAGATGGGGCTCGTCAACCTGGGAAAGTAGCCCATGTAGGAGAAGGAAAACTCTGATCCTAAACCTCCACTGCCTTGCCAGCTATACTCATAAGTGAGAAAGGCTTCTGGAGTAAACCTCAAGGAAAAGTCCATGCCCACTGCCTTGTGGGACATCTTCAGAAGAAAGGGCTAAGGAGTAAACCCTACCTGCTTTCCTTTGGACCACATCAGCGAGGCTGAGAGGAGGGTCTTGTCGTCTGGGCAACCAATATACACTGTCCAGGCTAGCACCTGAGTGTTCAGGTCAGTGTTGCTAACACAGCAAAAACAATGCGGGAGGCAGCAGTTACGAGTTTCCAGTCTCCGCAGGCACAGCAGGCCCTGTGGTTCTCCAACAGGTTGACTTCACCCCTAGAGTTGCACTCCTTTGTCTCTCAAGACAGACAAGTTCCAACAACACAGGAGACCCACCAAACCTCTTGTCTCTTACCGTTTAAAGCTTTTCCGTGAGCACTGTTTTTACATTCCTGAAAAATATAGCTAAATTCTCTCTACCCTCAATACAAGCGAGAGAGCCAGGATGCTGAGAGGTGAGATCAGAAGCAGAAGGAAATACTGTCTGTTTATATATTTATTAGGAAGTTGTATATTGTAATATTTGAACAGGTAACGCTGCATTTCTGTAACATTTGGTATTTTAGTTTCCCATTCATCACTTAAGAGATTTTTAAATATATATAAAGCAGTATAAAAGTGGTCTAAATAATAATAAGATGGGACACCAACCTCCCTCCCATTCTGGACAGAAGAGAGGTGCAAAGAGCTTCTCTCTGTGAGCAAACATGGCGATGCACCTTTATTCATTGTTGGGGTGGCATGCCAGCACCATTTTGTGGTCCTTTTTCTCTGGTCTTTTAAAGGCAGCAGCCATGTTGTTACGCTGCACCCTTATCACCACCATTTTGTGCTATGCCACACACAGAGAGAAGCCATTTTATGGTGATCCCTGTACTATGCCCTTTCTCAGAAATAAGGCCCACCTGGAATCTCACCACGGGGGGGGGGGAGCATTCTCATTTGGGGTCTCCATATTACAAAACCCAGACTTTAATAGTGAGTCAAACCAGTTATTCTTGGCCTGAAATCTAGACAGGAACACTGGGAGCTGTCATATACTGAGTCAGGCCATTGGGTCCATCTAGCTCAGTATAGCCTTCACTGACTGGCTTGTGTTACACAGGGGTCTCCCTGCCAGCTTTCCCTAAAGATGTTCTAGGATTGAACCTAGAACATACTGCATGCAAAGCAGATGCTCTATTGCTGAGCTACAGCCTTTCCCTGATACCGAATAATAACTGTAACACAATACTCTCCCCATCTTTTGCACAGGCAGTCAGTTACAGAGTTCTTTTAAGACAACACACAGTTTGTTCCAAAGCAAAGAATGTGGTGCCATGAAGCCCACACTAAAATCAAAATTGTGGTTAGATGATAACGATGTTGTGCTGGTTAGTTCCTGTAAGAGCCTCAGTGTTGCTACTTGGCAATTGCATGATCCTTGATGAAAAACCCAATTAAGCCACTCAGCCCTGACAGGATTTCAACACTTGTTTTTCGTAGGATTACATGGCAGAAGTATTCTGTTAAGAAAAGAAGGTTCTTAGTTATCTTTGCTTTGTGCCAGCATGGTATCTTGTTGCAGTTCTCAGTTAATGTGGCCCATTCAAAAGTGATATAACCCAAATCCAATTAGTTAACAAACGTCAATACACAAAACCACGCTCTCAAGTTTTCACTTTAGACAGGATGTTTCATTTGTAAACCACGTAATTCCTTCCCTCTTTCACAATTTCCTTCCAATCTACTGCATCATAATGGAGCCCACTTCAGATAATGTCTCCTTTACAGCCTGCACTAGAGATTCCTCATAAAAGTAAACATAGCAATTAAAATCCAAGAGGATCGTTAAAAACATACATGCAATTAGAAGGGCAAGTATTGCAGAAGGGGGCCATACTTGTCATTTCTTAGCAAAGGTGTACAACTTTCTCATAAAGGTGAAGTAAAAAGAACAGGATATTTGTTGGGCAATATTTCAGAAGGAGCTGTCCTTTGGAAATGACCATAAAACACAACAACTAATAGACACAAGTCCAAAGAAATGGTCAAAGTTTCTTTAGCTAGGGTCTGACCTGACAGGAAATATATACAGATGATGGCAGGAAATATATAAGGTTCCTGACAGGATATAGGGATTATGGTGGAGAATGAAACTGTTGACTCAGTGTGAAGCAGCAAGCTCAATTCCATGCTAGGGATCATTAGGGAAAAGATCCTTAAATAAAAATACCAATATTTTAATGTTTCCCCCCAAATCTATGGTGATGTCATCCTTGGGGTACTGTGTTAATAATTCTAGTCATCACATTTCACAAAGGATATGGCAGATCTGGAAAGTGACAAAAACAGCATCTAAAATAATCCAGAGACTGGGGCAACTCCTCTATGAGGAAGGATTGCATAATTTGGGATTATTTAGTTTGTGAAAAACTAAAAGGGACTACATTATTACATGAGCACTGCTCCACAGAATTTGATATTTTCATTTATATATATATTCTTTTGAAATAAGTGAAGCATTCTATATCCACCCACCACGCTGATGAAGAATTCTACGAAACAGTAGTCAATATCTGGAATTACTGTTCAGTGTTGGACATGATTGTTGAATACACAAAGCTTCACAGCTTGTCTTCCACTGTACAAAGTTTGGTACCTCGCTTCATATAAAGATTTTCAGAGACTTTGATACTAAAGATTTCATTTTGAACTTTTTATGATTTGAAGGAATTCTATAAAGATTGTCTATTACGTATGTATATGGTCATCGCGTTGCCTAGACATTGTTGATGTTCTCTTTGCAACACAGGGGTTTGTTTGGATACTTCAGACTGATCAAGCAAGTCTTCCTAGGTGTGACTGTAGGTATACCAAAGCTGTAAATACTCTTGGTGGTGGGTTCTGAAGGCTTAACACGTCTTCCTAACGTATGAAGACAAGTTCTTGCTTTTGGAACATCAAGATCAGGCTTCCTCAACCTCGGCCCTCCAGATGTTTTTGGCCTACAACTCCCATGATCCCTTGGTAGCAGGACCTGTGGTCAGGGATGATGGGAATTGTAGTCTCAAAACATCTGGAGGGCCGAGGTTGAGGAAGCTGTTACATGTACTTCAGTCCTTGCAGACTTGGCCCCAGTGGAGTGCCAACACTCTAGCTTCTAAACTTCCACTTAGTGACTGTCAGAGCATCATTTTCAAATCTATAAAGCTATAAGGCTTGCTCTTCTATGTAAAGTTGCATTGATGCCAAATGAGACCATTGGCCCATCTAGCCAAGTGCTGCCTCCTCTGACAGCGACTTTCCAAGTCCTTCAGTGTTGAGAAAGTACAACAGGGCCAAGTACACCAGCACAGCCTATCTTGCAGGTTCTTAACAGCTACATGCTCTACCCATCTTTTGGGGATACAATTTAGGTTGGTTTTGACAGTCATCAGTGGCTTGAGACTTTCAGTAGCTGTGCAATACATTTCATCTTGGAGCAAGGCTAAATGGGGTGGCTTTCAAATATTTTGATGTCCTGTTTCTACTATTTTAAGGATAGGTAAAGGTAAAGGGACCCCTGACATTAGGGCCAGTCATGGCCGACTCTGGGTTTGCAGCGCTCATCTCGCTTTATTGGCCGAGGGAGCCGGCGTACAGCTTCCGGGTCATGTGGCTAGCATGACTAAGTCGCTTCTGGTGAACCAGAGCAGCTCACAGAAACGCCGTTTACCTTCCCGTAAAGTATTTATCTACTTGCACTTTGACGTGCTTTCGAACTGCTAGGTTGGCAGGAGTAGGGACCAAGCAATGGGAGCTCACCCCGTTGCAGGGATTCAAACCGCCAACCTTTTGATCAGCAAGTCCTAGGCTCTGTGGTTTAACCCACAGCACCACCCGCATCCCATTTTAAGGATAGCAGTAGCTAAAATTCAAACGAGAGATAAAGTGCTGAATTTGATTCCAATGAGAGGTAAAACTCAAGATAATGATCTAGGATTAGGACAACGGAGTAACACAGAAAGCCAACCAAAAAAGGAGGGTTGCATTCAATGTTAGTCCTACTCAGGGGAGATTCTTTGAACTAATGGACACAATTAACCCATGTTCATTAACTTAAATCAGGGGTCTGCAACCTGCGGCTCCGGAGCCGCATGTGGCTCTTTTACACCTTTGCCGCGGCTCTGGGGCGGATACTAGCGAGGGGAGGAGGCGCATTGTGCGCCCCGACACTCCCCACTGTGGCGGGCGCTGTACTGGCTGTGATGTTGCATGGGGGGCAGTGTGTGCGTTAGTCACGCACCGTCCCGACGTCACCTTCCCGCCCGCTGTCAGATTGTGGCTCCGGAGATATGTTTGTTTTAAATGTCGCAATGGTTTTGCGGCTCCCAGTTGTTTTTTCTTCGGAAACGGGTCCAAGTGGCTCTTTTTGTCTTAAAGGTTGCAGACCCCTGACTTAAATGGTATTTACTCCAAGTAGGACTTGGACACAAACAGTTTTTCCATGCAGGAAGCCAGTTCATTCTACATTTTGATCCAGTTAAGTTACAGACAAAATTAGGGCTTACAAGACGGGAGTAAACATAGGCAATATAGGATGGATCAAGGACAGAGAGATGTACATAGGACACTGCTTTATGCTGAGTCAAACTATTGGTCTATCTAGCTCAGCACTGTCAACATTGATCGGCAACAGCTTCTCTGGTGTTTCAGGCAAGTGTCTTTCCCAGGGTAGTCAACCTTTTTATACCTACCGCCCACTAATGTATCTTTCTTGATGGTAAAATTTCCTTACCACCCAGCAGTGTTTGACAGGAGGATTCAGCTTGTGCCGTAGAACCCCCTAAGACCAAACTAGAATCCTGAAATGCCCTCTAGTGGGCAGTAGGGACTAGGTTGACAAACCCTGGTCTTTCCCAACCCTACCTTGGACTCAGCTACATTTGTAAAGATGAAGCGCTTTATATGCGTTATAGCACTAGGACACCACATGGCGCTGTGGAGTCCCATTTTTTGCCAAGGGAACTTTTAAGTTTACAACACGTTTAACTGAATCGCTGGAGATGCCAGGACTAAACGACCTTCTGCATACAAGGCAGATAAGAAGTGCTACCTTTTCAAAATAGGAAGACTGTGCAAATTTTTTTGAGAGAGATTATTATCTCGGAACAGCAAAGGATGCCAGAGGTGTTCTGGTGTAACAGATCTCCAAGCTGCTAGTCTGCTATTTTTGTTTGTGAAATGTACAGAATCATAAAAGCCATGGTTTGTTCATTTAACAAAATGTATTTACTGCTTAATCAATTCTAACCTCTACATGGTTTATGTAGCTATTTTTTAAATAAAAAATATTAAAATTTGAAAGTACAACTAACACAGAAGGCATATTTTTATAAACTTGTGCATTTTTTGCACACTATTTTGAGTGGAAATGGAGTAACTGAATAGAGAGAGGTATGAAGGCACAAAAGTATGATAAATTTAGTAACCGAGGGCCACAGGAGTATGTCCCATGAAGCAATACAAGGGGAGTCCCCTGCCTTTGCAACACCTTCAAGATAATTTATAACAGACACTGCCCTCCACCCAGGTCTTCAAGTTTACATTTTCCTCTGGGTGGTAGAGATAGGGAAAATAAATATTCTAAGAATTTACAACAGGAAGAGCTACTGAAGCTCACAGATTTCTTAACTCCCTTCTGGCAAAAGGATTCAAAATATAAAATCAATGAAGAGGTGAGTTAACACAGCTTGGAAGTGCAGGACTCTTGACGTGGCCCTGGTGCTCTCCCCAGAAATCATACTGTGCTTGCTAATTATTGTAGGCCAGAATTATCCTAAGTACAAGTTGAGTAATGTGTCATATGGAAGGAAGGGGGGGCTGTATGGAACAATAGAGATGACAGGCTGGCATTGTGGGACAAACGACTCTCCCCACCGCTAAAAACTCCCAAGAACCAACAGCCACTGCAACGAAAGCAGATGCCATTTGCTCTGAAGTCAGAATAGATTCAAGTTGTCAACTGTTGATGGTCTGCGTTGGGAGAGGAGGAAATAAAAAACTTTTTTAAATGGCAGAACTTCATAAATGGCCTTCCATGTTACTGGCTTACAGAACTTTTGCCTACTGTACCCATTTGTGTGGCACATGGACAGACAAATGGTTAACTTTGGTAGTTTACAAAAGCTTTTTGTGTTGCTGCCTTACGAACATTCCAATTCAAAAGGCAATCAAGTTGAAACATCATTTGCAAGCTTGGATTGGGAAACTTTAGACAACTGGTCTGAGCCCTGCTGGATCAGACCAAAGGTTGATCTAGTCTAGCATCCTATCCAGATGTTTCACAGATGCCCCAAAGGCAACCCTCCCCAAACTACCCCCCAGGCATACAGCTTTTGAACATCCATTTAGTTTACTGGGTCTAATAGCCATTGACAGAACTACACCAAATTGATTTGTCTAATGTCCTTTTAAAGCCATTTGATTGGAGATGAAAGTGAAGCCGGTCAAGAAGTACAAAACTGGTATTTCTCAGTTTTGTCTTTGGCACCCCACCAGGAGACTTGGCTTCGCAGATTTTCCTGTTCATTTGAATGTCTCTGTTGCTTTCAGCTGAGCCCCGTGGTCAAAGAACACTCTCAAGAGCTTTAAATCAACTTTGTGACTTTTTTTTATTGATGGGCGACAACTTTATACTCCTAGATATCACTAGACTGTGTACACTTAGGAACTCAACATTATAGGAGAGCGGACAGCAAAATTAAACAAAGCAGACTGAAAAAAATATCAACTTTCATTATTTTGCCCATTTTTTGTTTTAAAATCCCATGTACACAGAAGCATAAATGCAGTTTTGAAATCTCTTAATAGCAATAAAGTTACAATCACCCATCTATATAGACTAACATTTTAACTCAAAAGTATTTTGATCTGCAATGTGTACTTAAGCAGTTTCTCATCGCACAATTATTAAAATGTGTATTTTTCCCTATCAGGAACCGGCAACTCTGTATATTATACTTTTTTTGTAGAGTATTTTCTTTTAAAGGAGGACCATTTTTTCCTTGATAGACACTGGCTCATTTTTACCATTTATCAAAAAACTAGTGGGGGAGGATTAGAGAGGATTTTTTTTTTAGTTTTTTTATTTAAGTAAAGATAAAACATTTTCACAGAAATCTACAAGTTCTGTTGCTGGTGCAGGGCTGCTTCTACTATGCAATTAGAAAGTGGGAATCAGTTGCAAATCCCCCGTTTTAATAATCTCTTAGGATTCAGCATTAGCGCAAAAAAAGAAGAAATACTTTGTGTGTGATTCGTGAGACTGAGTCTTTCAAACCCTAATGACTTCATTCAGCAAAGTCAATAAGCCAACACCAACTAGGCTGTTCACAAACCTCAAAAAGGTAGTCTTCTCTTTCACTCTATCCCATAGTTGCAAGGGGAAGGAAGAGAGAAGGAAAAGAATTCATTGAGGGGAGGAAGAGAAATAAGGGTTAGAGAGAGTTGGCATTCTAGAAAGCAGGTAATCTGGCAAACACAGCAGAAAAAACAGGGAGTTTTCAAAGCAGGTCAACTCGGCGGTAGTACAGGAGGTAGGCTGTGCGCTCAGCAGACGGCTTCACCACCTGGTACTGATTAATCACTTTGACAGCCTGGTCATCTATGCGCAACCAGCCATTGAGACCAATCTGGAAGACGTCTGTAGTGTAATGTCCACCAGTTGCACTGTTTCCGTGATGGTAGACAACTGTCAAAAAAACAAAACCAAACAACTAATAAGACAACAGGGAAGGAAGCAACATTAACAAGTTTCAATGGATGCTGGCTTGTCCAAATATTTGTCAACTTATGTGGAGGGATGGAGTTCCACAAATATCAGTTTGCTTTATTAGCCAGATGATTACACCTTGCCACACAAAGACCAGAACCCTTGGGCATGAGAAAGAGGCTTAAGGAAGAAGCAAGGAGTGCCCTCAATTGGGCTAGCACAAAATGTCAGAAATAGTGGGAGATACTGATTTTTTTTATGCTCTTCAAACCTCAACTCAAGTGTAAGAAAACTCCATATCTCTCCCTAACTTACCTGCCAGAGGGCTTGAGAAAACAGGGGTCACCTGAAATTCATTCAGTAATTTTGGAGAATATTAAAAATGGGGGAGAGATAAAACTCTGACTCTTTTAGTTTAGACTGCTTGGGAGAGATTGGTTTGTTTGCTGAATTTCTGCAATCACTAAAATTGTGCAGCAAAACAACCAACAACTAAATGCAAGCTTTTTGAAAGCAGCAGGTTACTTCCCTCCCCAGTTTCAATACTTTGCGAGCGACTATCTCTCAATCCACAGTCGCAATCACAGTCAGTACTGACTCAAGTACTAAATTCCACAAGGTTGACTGCACATTTGGCTGCCATCAACTGACAGGTCCGAGTACAGTGGTACCTCAGGTTACATACGCTTCAGGTTACAGACTCCGCTAACCCAGGAATATTACCTCGGGTTAAGAATTTTGCTTCAGGATGAGAACAGAAATCGTGCTCCAGCGGCGCTACAGCAGCGGGAGGCCCCATTAGCTAAAGCGGTGCTTCAGGTTAAGAACAGTTTCAGGTTAAGAACGGACCTCCAAAACGGATTAAGTACTTAACCTGAGGTACCACTGTAATGTGAAGCAACTCTGAATAACTTTCTTAATTTGAGTAATATGGAGTGGTTGCAGAAAATCATCTTTGTTGAACTGGCATTCTTGGATTAAGGCACACAACAGGGAACTTTTAAAAAAAAGAATTACTTTTAGCAGTGCATATGCTTGATCTGAGAGTACTGCCAATATTTTAAAACAGCAAGAGCCCTTGTGACAAAATTAATTACATTTGAGATAAATGAGCACATACCTGCAAAGAGCCGGTAGGTTCTTTGGCCTTTAAATATCTTACTTTTGACCCCCGGAGACAGCAGCTCTGAAAAAGCAAACAGAATTTCAAGTGAATCACTGTCTTTAGTATTATAGGATTACTTCCGCCTCTCTTTTACCCACATTTAACGAACCAAAGAGCATGCACCCACTGCAAGGAACAAAAGAACTACTGAAAGCTGAGCCTGTCAACAATAGCTCTTCTATTCCACTGCGACCGGCTCAGGATGTATGGCCATCCTCCCTGAGGAGATATAAGCTTCTCACTGATCTTTGCCAATATGAGGGCTTCCTTTTGTCGGATATCTGGCCAAGATTTGGGTATGACACACAAGAGTAAATGGCAAGCAATATGTTTTATAGCACATTGGTGCGAAGATCTTTATTTTTAGGTGTTTATTTTATTTTTTAAAAAGAAATGTTTATACATTAGGATGTGAGATTAAGTAACTTCAGAGATTGTTATTTCAAGGAGTTAAATCAAAGCATTCCAAACCTTGGAATGAGAGAAAAAGATAGCAAAATTGTTAAAATAGCATCAGTTTGAGAGAAACAGCAGTATTCTGGTACCATGTCCTGTCAGCACAAGGATTTCTGCTTGCCTAACAGGATGCCACCCCTCCAGCTCCATGTGCCCCACATCCTCCCCAAATCTGTCCCAGGGGGCTGGAGAAACATCCTGAACGGACTGAGGGAGCAAAACATTCAATTGCACAAGCAAGAATTCTTAAGCTGATGGAACCTTAGCACTACACTGAAGTCCACCCAAGTGCTGCAAGATTTTGGTGATTAAATTCTGAGGAAGAAATAGTCATGTGCTGATTTATGAAGACTGTGGAACTAATGTACAGCAAGCTTTTTAAGATAAAGAAATATACTGAAAATGACACTGGAGATGATATTTGGCGTTAAACTCAGCTCAATCTGGGCTGCTTAACCAGTCCTGAAGATATACACTGATTCTGAAATGCCTAAACAGGCCCGCCCCCCACCCCAAAAGCATAAACAACAGCAATCTCTTTCTGTAAAACAAACAAAAAACCCAGATGCTTTGTTCAGAAGATTTACCTTTACTTATTTCCAGGTCAACAGGATATTCAATATTTTTTATGAGCTTCTGGCACCCCCCCGTTTTCTCATAGACAAATCGTTTGAGGTGTAGGACAAGGACTGGCGGGAGTTCTTCAAGTGTCACTCTTCGACTGATCTCCACCTAGCATGGTGAAAGCAGAATTTTAGTTGGACCTCAAATCTCTAGTCACTAATTAAGCTTATTTCCTCAGAATCAGAAGTGGAAATTGCTGAAATCAGTTTAATACACACACAAACACCTCTTCCTTCCATTTTTAGGCACTGCCAGACTAACAGATGAGGGATTTCCACCCCAAAGAGGGCAGAATAATGTTTCTGGCTATTTACAACATTTAAAGTCACCTGCCTATATATATCTACTTTCATAGGCATGAGGGCTTTCACTACAGAAAGCACTTGGTGGGCAAATTTTGGTTCAAAATTTATTTTCAGTTCAGCTCTTCGACTCCAGTTCTGCACACTACTCCTATGAGCTAATGATCACATATTTAATCAGCTTTTGTTAATGACTGGTGCAAAGTGCAAAAGGAGATTTTGTTCATAAATATGTTAGAGAAAACTATTTTTTTAAAAATGCAATACGAGATGTTTGCACTCTTCCCAGACTAGACACTAAAATATAAACCAGACCAGACTAGCACCTCAAGTGAACACCCATTTCTTCTAGAAGCCATAATTGAACATTTGGGTTGTCAAGTAAAGAGGAGACTAAAACCATATATGTACCAAAACCAAGAAGTGAGTGGCTGGCCAAACAAAATTCGTGTGGCAAGCCCTGAGAAGTTTGCACTGCAAGTTTTCCTCCCATACAAGGAGGTCTCTCAGACAACCAAAGAGATGTTCTGCCACTTTCACTCCCACACATCATGTCAGACATAAAATCCAGACGGGCTGCGTTTGCCTACACATAATTTCAGGGTAACATGCTTCTCACCCTTTTTTCAGGTTGTTGCCCTCTCCTCCCAATGCCTAAGCACTGTGGTAAAGCCCACTCTTTTCTTTCTTGTAGAGAACCACTCTGTTTACAAAGATGGTGTGTGCTTCCTACATTAAGGCTAGTTAAATAACCCATCTCTGATTCTATCTACCTCTATGATGAGAGCACAGCAGTGGAAAAATACAACTAGGCACATCGTTCTATTAACCATTGAAAAAATCAGGACAAAAGCACTGCATTTTTACTCATCTGCATGGCTTGACATCACAAAAAAATGTAAAAGAAACCATTTTAATACAATAATATTTGTGATTTCAGCATCTACTGAAGACATTTTAATTCCAACAGGCCTTCCCAGAAAAGTAATCTTGGCATGGTCACTGTTAAAATTACATTGCATTGTTCCAAAATTCACAGGTTTATATTCAATTATTAATAGTCTCTTTTATTTCTGTTTTGTACATTGCTTGGGGTTCTTTGGAATGCAACATAAATTGAGAAAGTATGCAAATTAATTACATAAATGAGCTAAGCACTAGGTCATTCTAGAGCACTAAATTCCACAAGACTCTCATTAGGAACAGACTGGGGGAAAATCACTTTGGTTGCAAAAAGCGGTTCACTGAATAAGCTTTTAAAATGAAGCAGCATAGCAATATTTATGCTACACAGACATAATAAAGACCAGTCACAAACAACCCAGCTAACATATAAAAGGGAAGAAGCACAAAGTAGACTGGAGTTGTTGTCTGGTTCCTGGTTCTTTTCTGCTGCCCCATTAGTTTGTCCCGATATGGCTGTGTTCAATCAGCCACAGATGTGAGACTCTAGGCTTTATGGATGCATAACACATTTTGCACTTGTCTTATGAATGTGCTCAATGGGACAGAATGTGTCTTGACTGCACAGGGTCCCAGGTCCAGTACCTAGCATTACCAGTTGAAAGGATGTCAGGTAACAGGATTAAGGACTTCTTCCTGAAATCTTTGAGAATTGCTGTCAGTCAACACAGACAATATTAAACACCCACATAATGATTAATGGTAATGTTTGACTTCAAAAGTGTACCACTCGGTAGTGGCGCCCGCCCTGTGGAACGCCCTTCCAGCAGATGTCAAAGCGATAAACAACTACCTGACATTCAGAAGACATCTTAAGGCAGCCCTGTTCAGGGAAGTTTTTAACGTGTGATATTTTACTGTATTTTTGGTTTCTATGGAAGCCGCCCAGAGTGGCTGGGGAGGCCCAGCCAGATGAGCGGGGTATAAATAATAATAATAATCATCATCATCATAATCATCATCATCATCATCATCATCATTACCCAGCCATTAAATAACTTACCTCCTGCTTGGTTTTTGTGGTATAACCCTGAACAGACTCTCTTGCCACCAAGCTTTCCAGAGCATCTTGAACTGTGCGTATCTTATCAGACTGGATATCCAACTGTAGAGTAAAAAATGGCTGCAGAGTGGCAGACTCCTTCGAACTTTGTTGGTAAACCACAGATCTAAAGAAACGAGTTAGAAGTTGCACTTGTGAAAACTGTTCAAAAATTAATTCTGGAATGACTGATGGCGAGACTGCCAACACATACCTTCACATATATCTCCCTGAAACCCATATAAAAATGTCTCATGGCCAAACTCAGTAGGCAGGCTTAAAATGAGGCTCTTGTGTTACAAAGTCCTGCCAGATTTTGACAGATATAAAGACATATGGTTAAAGTAATGACCAGATTCAGTATCCAGAAATTGAATACGTCAGGTTTTATGCAGAAATGAAATACAGTTTAAAGATGCATCCCCTGCAAGGGATGGGGAGGAAAGAATAGTACTTCTTTCAGTTACTGACCCATCCTCCTAGCTTAAGCACAATCCTTTCCTTTCTCCTCCTCTTCTTTAAAAGCATTATTAGGATTGAATGGGAAATAGCCACATACAGGACTTCCTTTCTCATGTCCAATTATTTTTCAAATTTACAGCCCACTGAAAGATACCAACACATCCAGATTCTTAAAACAATTGTATTCAACTTGCTTAAGCTTATTCATGAATACTGAATGTGAAAAGCTAAATAAAATTGTTACTTTGGTTCACACATAACCCCAGGTTCTCTTTAATACTGGCACCCACTCACCTCTTTATACAGTAGCATCTTTATTTTAAGGAAAGAATAAGGTCTTTCTTGGACGATGTGAAGCCCTCATAATGGCAAGGTTGATGTTTGTAAGAGACAACTTGCCCCACCCATTACATGAGAGCCACGTTTGGGATACCTTTCTCATCAAGAACTAACATGCTGTTTATTCAGAGGCTTCTTCAAGTCAGAATGAGACCACACTTAATCCAGATAATATTTCAGGTTAGCATTTTGCAGCGGTATTTTTCCACAACACACAAAAACACCAATAAAACTGCAATGTTTGGTGAAGAGTCCAGGAGCATGGCACACTCTCATTCTTTCTTTACACTGCTGCCCACCAGGAATAAAGACTGGCCTCAAAATTTTATTTGTTTAACTGAGGGTATATCCAGCTACAAATTTATACCAGCTATAGATATTCAACGATTATAGTTTCCCTTTATCCTGGGAATTTAAATCAGAAGTCTGGAATAATGGCCAATAGCTACTCAGAATTCTTCTGACCTGTGCAAAGATCTACATGGCTTGATTACAGAAAACAAACAAACCATTCACCTTAATATACTGGCTAAAATAATTTGGGAAATAACTTTATTAACTAAGCTAGCTTATCAAGTAAGAGCAATGAAGAATCACCATCACAATACCGTCTTAGAAAGATGAAGTAGTTTCATTAATTTCTTAAACAAAAAGAAAATTAACTACATACAACCTTATAACTCTTTCCCATCAATATATATTTTCACTATATCCACCCTGAAACTATCAAGACTGACCAACACATCAACGTCCACCACAGCAACCAAGTTTTTCTAGCTTATACATTATGGACTAACAGAAGAATGCAAAATCTCTATCAATCTCTCTCTCTGGCTGTCTTATCTCTATTAGTGCATCCACAACTTCTAAATGTTTTCTTTCAGTTCTTTTAAAAACAAAACATAAGCATGTTCTAGCAATACCAGCAATTATGCAATGATGAAAATTATCTTGACTTTCTGAAATTGCTACCATGCAGGTTTTTTTCTGAAAATAAAAAAATGCACCTGAATTTGTGGAGTTGCCTCTGAAACATGTTCAGAAACTACAGCTATTGCAGAGAGCTGCAGCCACATTTATTGGAGCATATTACATCCATGCTATTATGTGCTGAGTTTTTAATTTTCAAGCCCAATTCAAAGTAATTCTGCCTGGTCATTGAATTCACTGGGGTGGGGGGCTGCGCTCCACGTCCTACCAGAAACAGGTGTTTAGTGAACACCAAAATTCAACAAAGCGATCCTGACTATAGGAGTCATTGACAGGTATTTTCTCCATGAGCTTGTGTAATCCTCCTCTAAAGCCATTAAACTAGTGGCCATCGCCACATCTTGTGCCAATGAATTCTGGAACCTGGATGAAGTACTTCATTCTAACCACTCTAAATCTACTGCCAATTAATTACTTTCTTGAGACCAAACGTAATTTATAAACCTCTCTCGTGTCCCCTGCCACAATTTTTAGTTCTTTTTTCTATACTAAAAATCCACCACAGCACAGCACTTTTCAACTACTGCTCTTAAGGGCAAAGTCCACACAAAGGCACATACATGAGTGAAGCATGATAATTATAAGTACATTTTGGCATGAAAAGTTCAGATATATGCAGATTTGGATTTTAATGCATTCTTATTATTTCCTTGCAAGAAACAAGGTACTCATGAAGGCAATGAAGAGCCAAAAACACGATGGGGGAGGAAGTACTAATCTACATTTTTGTGTGGGATGGAAAATACAACTATTTCTAGAGCTTATGTTTGGTAGACTACTATTAGACCATTCCTATCTCCGCTGCTGGCCTCACAAGAGAAAGCTTTCCAACATCCTAACGTGGGATCTTGTTTCTGCGGTGACCTACTTTGTATAGTGAGTAGGACAGGCGTGGCAGAAAGCAGACTACACATGTGGGATTAGAGATTTGTGGTTCTCCCATTCAGCAAAAAGAAGAAAACAGGAATCCCTCAGTTTCATCTTGCTTCCTTTGGATGTCAACAGAGGACGATGTGCTCGCCATTAATAATTGTTACCAGATTAAACATACAAAGAAGCCGTCTCAGAAATATGTAGGGCTGGCTCTTCCGAGTTCCTGTCACCAAGGAATGGAAATGAAGGTACGTTCTTTGGGGCAGCACCAGCTTATAGGAATCTCTCTATATCAACTTTTGGGGTGTACCTTAATGCACAACACATTTTATATTTATGAACACTAAGCTTCTACAGTGGAACCTCTATTGTGACCAAAATCCGTTCTGGAGGTCCGTCTGGTGGTCGAAAAGGGGCGCTGGGAGAGGCGCCATTGTGGACAGGCGGAGACGGCATGCTTCTGCGCATGTGCGAACGGTGATGGCCGCTTCTGCACATGCGCAAACAGCAGCAAACCTGCCGGTTACTTCCGGGTTTGCCGCGGTCGTGACTTGGAATGACCGTAAGAAGAGGTGGTGGTAAGTAGAGGTTCGACTGTACTTATGGTGGCATACACTGATTTTGTCTATTTCCCCTCACCCATAAACATGATCCTGACATTCTATTAACACTAATTACAATTTATTGTACCTTATGTGACCACCAAATATATCTGTAATTGGTGTCTGGACAAAATCTGCTTGCCGAGTGACAGAGGATTTGTTGCGTGGTCCAACCTGCTCCCATTCATCCTCACTTCCTTCGCCTTGCTCCTCCTGTTCTTCCTCTTCATTTACAGGCTGGGTCTCCGGACCATTGGAAACGGCAAGTTCTGGAGGGAGAAGGAAATGTATGTTTTCTGTTCCTGGATATATATATATTATTATATGGTAAGTGATACTCAAGAGTAGATAATTTCTGTCTAGAAGGAAACACTGCTTTATGCAAACTTTATCATTAAAAGCAAGTATCATTCCTCTACCTGTTCAGGCAACTATTGCAGTTGTATGAGTAGTTCTACCTCCGTTCTTTCAAAACATAAAACTATAGCACAGTGCAGGCGTAAGACTTAAGAATGTTTAGGGCACACCATAGTTTGTTTCTTTAACCCAGAAGTCTCAGAGAGAAACTACCGTCTAACTCAAAGATTGGGGGAGAGGAAGGGAAAGTAGGGAGACATCAGTGAGAACCACTTGGCAACTTTGGACACAGTGGCTGGAGAAGTGAGAAAACTGTTTTAGCTTTGGTTTGCAATGCAGATGTAATGGTTAATTACAGTTAATGTAAACCACGGTTTGCAAACCTACTTCAAACTATTGATTCACAAAATGGCTTAAGGTCAAATCATTAACTATGTTTACATACTTCATGGCATAGTTGAAGAAAACAAACCATAAATAAGCATTATGTCTGCACACAGTCCATATACAAATATGCTATATATAAATATACATATTAATTAGCATTTAAGAAAAACTTACTTTCATTGTGAGGAGATAGCAACTTCTTCAGAATCAGCATTTCCTCATGTAGGCCATTTAGAATAAATCCCAGATACTCTTCAGCATCTTCTTGTCTGCCCTGAAGAAAAAGGTGTTTTAGTATAGCCACTCATTCTCCAACACTTTCCTATTCAGGTTCTTGGGAGTGATCCAAAGGCACAAGTACATTACTCAGTGCACTGAAGTTAAATTAAGTTTACAAAGCAGTATTACTCCCCACTGTACTCCAAACTGTTTTTTAAAACTCGGGAGAGTTTAAAGTTTGAGAATTTGGTGCAAGAACTTATGCATAGAAAAAAGTACTCTGACATGGTTTTTCATCAGTCCAAGGAACTTCCTTTCAATAGCTCTCACTTCAAATGACAAGATGTCTGAATGCAACTGATTTTGATAAAAAGTACCACTCATCAATGAAGCATTTATTCTGGCACATTTGGAAGCTGAATGAAGGAAACATTGGGTTTGCTAATCCTAGCTTTGGATAAAACCTTAACTACAAATTTTGTGTTATATCCTTGGGTCTCCTTTGTACTCTTGATTCCAGAGTTATGGAAACATCCATACAATATGTCTGCATTTGAATGTAAACACAGCATATAAATACTAGAACTGCATGTGAAGACTAATTCTTTAGGCCTCAAGGTTTGAAGAGGAAGCTGGTACCACGCCTTCAGTATTCTTACCACAAGTTATCATTATCTCACATTTTATATTGACACCCAACACATATAACTCATTTTTTTAAACAAGCCTACTATTCTTTTAACTCTGGCTCCCTTAGCATGTCTGGCACTATTTGGGTGTTCCAGATGCAACCAAGGATAAGCCACCACTGCTGAAGAATGAAATTAAACCTATTAGGGCCGTAATAAAATGGACCTGCAAACACTATTTTTCTACAGCTGCTTACATAATACAGGGTAAGAAACAGCTCAAAAGATCTAATCTCACCTTTTCCGACAGACTTGACTTGATAACTGTCAGCAATCTATAAATGTATGTAGGTTCAAAGGCAGCTCCAGGCCTGATGTCTCTTGCAATTTTGTCACCTAAAGCTGCCAAAACAAAAAGGGGAAAGACAGAGCAATTTGACAAAGATCAACAACTTAACTGTTACAAAAGGCCAGAATTTCAAGTACAAGGTGGGACAGATTCAATGCTACATTTTCAACAAATAATGAAGTAATCACTGCCCCTGTTCTTTTAGCAACACTATGCTGTGGAGGTTTGTCTGTGGCTTAACCACAATCACACAACACTGAAAAGCAGGCAAGGCAACTACTAAAGTTCTCATAGGTGGCTACTTACACCATCAAATTACCGAGAACTGAATTTAGGTAAAAAACCTACAGGTCAGTGATGCAAAGATTAAGAGAGCTATACAAAAGAAACTGAGGCACTGGATCTGCATGGAGAGAATGACAGCAATTGACTTCATGCAACCATGAAATACAATTTATTTGTGCTGATACATCAAACCTAAGGATTGTGTCTGAATACAGCCAGTTTCCCAACACCTCCAAAACTGATGCAAGAGGTTTGTTGCCACCTTAAAAACAAACCAATCTTAAGAGTACAGAAGGAACACTCTCTTCCTGAAACAAGATCATATTTTATGTAAGGTCCTAAGAGCTGAAAAAAAGATGCTGCAAAAATGTTGTATGCCTTTTAAACAGAAAGGTTCTTTTTACCTGACATCACACAAGCCTCTTGGTGAAAGCCAATTTGTACTGCAGAAATGTAAGAACCTCAGCTGTATCATACAAAGACAGCACTGAACTCCTCCACTCTACCAATATGTCACCAGACAGTTAGCAGGTGATTATTTTCTACCCACCTTGTTTTGCCTTAGGCGGGACTGGCATATTTGTAAACTCATTCATTAGGCGGACACTGAAGTAGAACAAAAGGAAATCGGTGTTAGCTACAGAGACAACAAATGTTACTAGATACAACTAGCCACAAACATCTGATCAAGTCTAATACTGGAAAGGCTCACATAAGATAAAATTATTAACTTGTTTGTTTCAAGATAAAAATGGGTAATTTACCTCTATTCATCTCATTTGAGTGTCAACATACATTTATTTTACCGGTCCTCTTCCTCAGCTGATGCACTAAAAGCAACTATTTCAATATTTTTATCTCTAGCGCGGAGATGGACAAGTTTTTGTTCCATGTGGTAGGTGAACTAAGCATACACACTACTTGGAGTGGCGTTTCTCAACCTGGCACCATCCAGATGTTTTCCACAACTCCCATCTGGTGGTAGTTATAATCCAAAACGTCTGGAGGGAGAGCCACGATTGGGAAAGTTGACTCACGTTAGCTGAAGGAGATGGAGCCCCAATTCACAATGGCAATGTTGAAATGTTTCTGAATGCAATCCACTGGCTAGGTTCGGACAATCTTTCCCACAGTTTATGAAGCTGGGAATGCACACAGGGGGCCACATGCTCCATCCTTGGCCCTTGCTTCCCTTTATGTGCTGGCTTCAGTTTAAACCAAAGCTCCCTGTTATACCTAACTGGAGAAATCTGGCTTAACTAGAATAGCGAACCAGGATCTGATTTATGAAATCAGGAAAGGTAGTCCAAACTCAGCCATTAAATGGGAGATTCTCCAAAGCTCAGGGCTTTGGTTTAGAAATGGGTGTGTATTTTAACTTTGATAAATTGAAATATTCCCAAATCACAGAATGGGGAGGAGAGGGAGTTGTAACTATGGCAGCATAATTTGAAAATCAAACAATATGGCAATTAGAGATTAATTTAGGTTTGCTCCAAATATTATCCTTGTACTGCTCTGTGAAGGGACAATTAAGCTACCAAATACCTAGTATCACTGAATGTTTCCAACCTTTAATTAGTATTTTTTTAAAAAAAGAAGATAAGAATGTCTACTGACTTACAATTCTAATTCAAACATTGTGATCGTCTTGCAATTTACTTACAAACTATCTATCATTGGTGTTGAAGTACACGGCCGTTGTGATTTCGAATACATTGGAATGGACTTCATTAGGTGATACATAGGAGGGCAAGCAACCAAAGCTTGCAGTGTCTATAGAACTGCATTAAGGAGTCAGTTAATAAAGACAGCATTTAACACACCCACGTCTTTGTGCAAAAAGAGAGAACAAAAATGAACTTAAAATACTTTATGGCACAAGGAAGCCATTCAGCAGTCATAATGATACTGCTAATTTGAAATATACCCCATTCCCATTTTGAACCTTTAAATTTAAAGTCTGATAACAGGATCTATTTTGTTTTCAGTATGAGAAACACAAGCAGTTAATTAACTCAGGTAATATTTTTCCAGTGCAAGGATACAGCGTTGATATAACACCAGTTTCCTTTATTGATCAGCCCTCGTGGTTGCAAAGATACTGGTTTATGTATTAGTTTTACATTTTCCAGTAATTCTGTTAAATGAAGAACACATCCAAAAATGTCAGCAAATCCACTTCCAACTGAACAAATATACTGCCTATTACACATGTAGTGGAGGAAAATCAAAACAGTATTTTAGCATCCCCTTGTGGCCAATGAAATGAATTTACAAACATTGTTTTCTTGTTGCAAGACTTTTGGTTATGTCTTATCATGCTTACCAGTATTTATCCTCCCATAGATTTGCAGGCAAGGTGAGGCAAAGTACAGGTATAAAACTTCACCTGGAACCACTCCAACATGCATGTACCATCAGTTGTCCACTAATGACTTGTGTCACCTGTACAACAGTTCTGATTTCCCCGCTTAAGAGTTACTCTTACAGTTCCAATGCTTGCTTAGTTATACTCTGTATAAAGCTTCTTGCAACATCCATTTTTGAATTCTAATCTCATACACAATCAAGGGATGTGCAAAAACATCTCATTTGCTGTTACAGCAACAAGCATTAAGTGCATTACAAGAGAAGACCAGGGTGTAAAATGAAGCAGTAGACAGTATTACTCTAAGCCTGTTCTGAAGTGCTTGACCTCATCTGCATTAGGAACTTAAGCAGGGCTGGGCTTACATGGCAGCATAAAGTTCTAAGAGCTAGATCCTGATTGACATGCAACCAACCCTGTTTATGTAATCAACACTAGCAACAGGAACTCTTAATAAAATGCTCTGCTACAGAAACAAGTTATTTCTTGCAAGATACTTTTTCTTTGCAGATACAAACACCAATGACTAAATAGAATGGAGCCACCCCAACAAGCTTATAATTTTTTTAATGCCACATATTACACTTTTATTGCCATTATATATAGATATGTCTTGTTCCCACCACCACCAAAGGTTCTAATAACCCAGGTAGAATAATGCTACTGATGAGGTTACTACTATTTAATGAAAAGTCAAATAAACACTAGTGATTGTTTTTTTTAAAAAGTCAAACCAAATAAACACTGGTGATCTTTTAAAAATGAACATATTGCCAACTTGTATGAAGTAAATCATTATAAGCACACCATCCAACAATGGTGCATGCATTTACACTTTTGAATGTTTCTATTGAAATTTAGGTCAAAGAGATTAATAAACCTAGACTTGAAATCAAATGTGACAAGAACTACCACTCTGGGGGATTAGACATGCAGAAAATGGCTTGCTAGTAAAGAAAAAAATATATATTTAGAAATAAAGGAATATAAAGAAATTATATCAAGACCAAGAAGTTATACAAGCCTTTCTGTAGTTAAGAGTATTATTTTTCTGTATTATATATAAAAAAGTTCTGTCTGCAGCACAAGTTAACTCTTCATGCAATCTAGTTGCCTATGGGGATGCAACTCTGATTTCAGGCAACTCCCCATTTGTGTGCCATTCCACGGCACTGCGCGTAGCCCCACAGCCCCACTCCACCCCCTTCTGGGGTTGAAAACGGCACACATGTCAGTGGTCGCTTGTGCCTTGAATGCATGCAGATGATAAAGTTATATGTTTCTGAAGAATCAGCAACTTTCAGCACCATTCTGTGCCCCGTTATCATGTTACAGGGTATTTGTCAGTTTTAAAGAATACTTTCACATTGTGTACAATGAGCAGAATGTCAAGCTACGTGTGCTTGCATATTCTGGCTATGTATCAGATATTACAAAGTATGTGGTGCTCACAGCACAGATCACAGCCTAAGTCCTAGTGGCCACCGTTAAGACTGCTTATACATTCAGAGTCAGTGTTAGTCTGGTGGCTCAAAGGCTGCCATGGGCCAGTAAAATGTGAGTTTTTATTTGTGGTGAGACAGATAAATGTATGAGTGAAGGAGAGTAGTTGTATTCAATATTCCCTAGCAATAAATGAGCAGTGTTCAGTCCTCCCAAAAGAGGTCCTGGGCTGAAGGAGTTATTAAAAAGAACAAAGACCCCCTAACATAGCAAGCTCTCAGTCCTGAGCTGGCAAAACTTTCCAAACTGAGTCACACACATAGGCTCTCACAGCAGCAGCGAAAGGTTAGCTCTAGAAGAGAGAACAAAATTGCTCCAGCCTAAACAAACACATCCTTTTGTGTGTGTGCACATCAAAGCAAGAGTTCACTTTTACTTGTACACTGAAAAGGAAGTAAGCATCAATCCACAGTTGTGTGTTTAACCAGATACTACATTAACAAAAAGCTAGAAGCCATTACACTAAACAAGAAGTGTCACTCTAACACAGAGTTAATCATTTTCTTACTATTGTGCTACTAAAGCATTAGGACATTTAGGTTCACTCAAACTTTCCACTCCTTCAAATCTTCCTACACTCTTTGTAGCTCAAGCTTGAAGCACATTAATGATACCTGCAATCCTTATGGCTACAGGATCCTCAGAAACTGGAACAGGCCCCTCTTTGACTTCAACCTGTTTCTCAGGGACCACAGGAGATGTGGCAGGAGGGGTATACTTAGTCTCAACATAAGCCATAGGCATGGAAACAGAAGGTTTGGAATTGTGAAAGAGGCTTGCCCATGATTTTGCAGGCTGATTAACAGAAACGGCTCCTGAAACAGGGGTGGTTGCCTCAGTAGTAGGCAAAGCATCCTCAGGCTTAGTTTGGTCTGAGTCGGTGCTTTCCACAGGATGCAAGTCTACCCCATTGGCAGCTGTGCCCTCACTAGAGGATTCAAGTGTTTGTCCATTTGTAACACCAAGGTTTTCAGTAGTATCAGTACCAGCATATGGCTGTACAACAGCTGTCCTTAATGGGCTGTCCCTCCCAGTTTCAGAGGGGACACAAGACTGTTCCAAATTAGTAACACTGCATATTTCAGGCTGCCCTGCAGTCCTTGTAGCATCTAGAGCACTAGAAACCGAATCATCAGACACAGCTTCGCTAGTGAAGTCCACAGAATTTTCAGGGCTGTTACAAGTCCTTGGAGTGACCGATGGCGCATCGCCTGTAAGGTCTACATCCTCTGTGCTTATGCTATTAAGTCCTGATGAACTTGTATGCCCGTTTACCAAAGCCTCGGCAGGAACAATGCCATCACTAACATCTTCCAAGTAACTGTAATATCCAGGGGGTCTTTTTTTCTTCTTTTTGCGTTCCCTTTGCCCAAGGCTCCCAGGTAAACTATCATTTTCAGCATTAGAACTGCTATCCAAAGCGAGAGAAGAATCAGTGAACTGGCAGTCTATGGAGTTATAGTTGGCTTCGTTGAGTATATCACTGGGCGTCTTCTGGGAAGGTGCACAACCAAGAATGAATTCTGGTGCCTGAGGATTCAGAGTACTTGAAATACTGTAGTCATTGTTATTCAGCACAGATGAATCTGCCTCAATAACCTCATTAACACCAAATTCAATTCTCTGATACTCTTCCCCTAGGAGAGAAAAATAAACTTCTATTAAAGTGGTGCTTTTTTTCTTGGGAAGTGGGGGCAGATACAAGATAGGTTTGCAATCACTTGTCTTCACCTCAAGTTATTCCTTTTCATCACAAATGTTAAAAACATTCCTAATCAAATATAAATTGTGCAGACTGAAAATATGAAAATAGCTTAATTATTTTTCCAATACTATGTCAGCATAGATTGGAATGTCAAAAGATTTTCAACAATAGGATGTTCAAGGCTCTATAGGATGTTCACATGGCTGGCACTAAGAGTAGCATTTTGTGACTTTGACCAAGAAAAATAAAAACACATTCTATAAAACTATCATAGTCCCATCTCTAAGACAAGGAATTTCAAAGGTCACTGCAACTAAGCAACATAAACATCTGATACCAGCATCCAAAAAATGGCAACTTTTTTCTGAAATGAAGGGTGAAAATATTTTCAATAACTACTCTAAAGGTGGCTAACATACATAATACAGTAAAAACAATCAGTAATCAAAGCAGCAGCAGTTTCTTTAAAAGAAGCTGAAGGCCAATGTTAAAAACTGCAGAAACCCTAGGAAAATATAATACTTTCATTTGGCCCCTAAACGATGTCAAATTTGGGAAACAATGGGTACCAAGTTGAAGTACCATCCCCAAACAAACCCCCTTAGCAGGTGGTGACACCTAGGCCACTAATGATTATCTTAATAACTGGGCTGGTCTATATGGGACTAAAACATTTAGGGATTTAAGGCTGCCCTCTCATTTACACTCTTCTGGGAGTAACCCCTATTGAACCCAGTAGCACTTGCTTCCAAGTAAACATACATAAGACTAGCCTGTAAAGATTAAAACCAGTACGAAGTCTGAATTGTGGCCAGGAAGAAACTTCATCTAATGAAACTTTCAGTACAGGCAATATACATTCATGTCTCAACAGATCAGTGATCAGTCATGCTTACTTTTCCAGCCCTGTCCAAGTCATTCTCTTTCTTAAAGAAAAACAGATTTCAATATTGAGAAGTGCTGAAGTTTTAACATTTACAAGTCCCTAATAATCAACAACTAACAGCACTGATCCAACAAGGCCTCAAAACCACTGGATTCTTTTAAAAGAACTTTCCCAAAGCCATCAGTTGGGAGTGAGGGTTTACTGTTAGCTAAAGAAACCATAAAATATGGATTGCTATAAGTTTAACTGGGTTAGTACATTTAAGTAGCAAACTAACCCAAACCCCCAAAGCTGAACAGAAGAAACGAACCTGCAACACATTGGACTTCAAAAGGATTGGGGAAACAGTTGTGAAGAAGGAATGGCTTCTTACCATCATGGAGCTCTCCTGTGGACTTAAGGCCACATGAAATGGTTTCATTGTAGGGTGGAAGCTGTACAGAAAATAAAACAAACATTGGTGGTGGGGAAAGAAGATTTCACTAAAGATAACTTATGTCTTCACTGAATGGAACAATCTGAACCCACCACCAACCACCCTTCCTCTCTTAATGATGATTGACATTTAAGTTGGCATGTTGTTGTTTAGTCATTTAGTGTGCCCTTTAATTAACAGTTGCTTCTTTACAATTTGACATACACAGCAGTCTTTTACCAGGCTGACTGATAAAATAAACACATTGGATTTATGGGGTGGGCTGATATACTATTGACAACTGTAACAACATTCAAAATTTGAAGTGAAGCAAAACCGTGTGGCAGTATTATAGGGTACTCACTGATCTATACTAAACTTTCTTCTATGCTTTCAACATACAATAGATTTCAACATTTCACACATACAGTGGTACCTCTGGTTGAGAACAGGATCCGTTCCAGAGCCCCGTTCCCAACCAGAAAGGAACGCAACCCGCATCTGCGTAGGTCGTGATTCGCCGCTTCTGCGCATGTGGATGGCGTCATTTTGGGCGTCTGCGCATGCGTGAGTTGCGAAACCCAGAAGTAACCCTTTCTGGTACTTCCGGGTTGCCGCAGGACGCAACATGAAAAAACGTATCATGAAGCAAACATAACAAGAGGTATGACTGTACAGGTAAATAAATTTAAAATAGTTCTTACCTCAACAGAGCAACGAGGAGTCACAAAGAACTGATTAAATTCATCGGGGCTGAATTCCCCAAAGATGTACTAAAAAGTAAAACATATTGTATTTAATTAGATTAACTGAAGTTGATCATGGCAACACAACTTGGCTGTTGTGCATATGTTCGCTGGAAATTTCAATGGCCTTTGTCAAAAAGAATCCTGAGAAATCTCTTCATTGGAAATTTGTGTGACCTCTAATTTATACAAGAAGTTGACAATTATCCAACCACAACTTCTAGAACTGCAAGTAGCTGGTTAACTGAAGGCCCCAGCATTTAAATTTTGAAAGATTAAACCAATTATGCTTATGCTTTTGCTTAAACATCCATGTCTTGTGTACAGCTATTGTAAAGGTTACATATGTAATTAGTTAGAAACGCAAGATATATAAGCTAGGCACCAAATGGCTCCTTAAATGAAGGTTGCAGTTGCCAAAACAGAATGTCTAGTTGCCATTTTGGGGCAAGACGGCTCTAAAGTCTTATTTTTCAAATGATGGACTGACTGTGATTGATTCTCAGTTAAACATGTGGATAGTTCAGATGACAACCTTGAGCTAGGTTAAGACCTTTGAGAACTAAAAAAAGAAAAGTCACTTGATCCATGGACAGACCATATAGATACTGGCTTATTTCCCACCTCTTTTTCTCAATGGTGACTGCTCCTGCACAGAACAAGCATTTTGGTTCCTGAAATTCATTCTGATTTTGTAGATAAAATATAACTGACAGAATTATACAGGATGGGGTATTATCATGTGAAAAACAGTCCAAATCCAATGAACCCTAGGCATGCACCTCCAGATGGTAGAGATGTCAGGTGCCATCCTGGCGTTCAAGCATCTTCACTTTTTCAATCAGTGGAGAAAAACTGCAGTCTGGGGGTTCCATTCAAGCAATTTTACAAATGGGGCTTCTAACAAGCAGATGGAGATATGCCACTAATGGTGTGAACATATATGAAGGGTCCTGGAAACACCAATGTATACTGTAGTAGGAGCTTTGGGCAGTATCCTGCGAAGTAGTTTAGTTACTACAAAGGACTTTTAGCTGAACAACGTAACGTATTATCATGCTTCCCCCCAAAAAAATCTATGTTGGGGATTCCCGCAACTCTCTGGAGCAGATGGCGGGGCATGGAGGGGAAAGGGACATTTCGTTGTGCAAACAAAAATCTTTCTGCTACTGGAAATACGTCAAGGGATACTGCTCTTATGATTTTAAAAGCTCAAAAACTAAATGTGACAATTTTAATGGCAATGATGCTGCAGCCTCTAATACCAATTCTGCTTCGGCTACAGCCCTGAAGTGAAAACTGCTTTTGGAACTTGGTTAAAGTTTTGTTAATCTGTTAAGGACCATCTAAGCAGCTGCTTGATATCAACTATGTAACACCTCAAAGTAAGCCACAACTGAAGTATACTGGAATCCTTTCTCATATTTCAGTGGATTTCTCAACACTAATCAAGGAGTAACACTCATTTCAATGAAACAATTCAACAGACACAATTTCACACCAAAGTAAAAATAGCTGCTTGCACAAAAACATACTGAATGATAACTTGTTAGAAACATTTTAGATGAAGTCATGCAAAGAATGAAATGCAGTCATGCAGCTTAAAATGCTGTTACACAAATAAAACTTGTTCCCACCACATTCTTCTCTCAGAGGCTTAAATCAATATGTGAAGTGCCTGATATACTACAGCCACCAAGAAAGTGTGTCAAATGAAGCATTATCATCTCAGGTCTGTGACAAGTGTATCCATGAACTTCTCAAAAAGAGATTCAAAATAGAGATGCAATGCCAACTCAACATCCCCTCATCAGAGGAGACCCAGGAGGCCTTGTTCTTACACCAGGCCCCAGGTCAGTCTGCACCCAGTGGCAAAAAGCCAGGACCCTGAGATGAAGCTGAGACTGAACAGTCTGAAGCCCAAGGGAAAGACAGTGCCTTAAATGCCAGGTAGAAGCCTAGTCCATCTGGAAAAGTGTCTGATTGCAGGCAAGGACTCCTCAGGAGTAAAAGCTCCTTAAGCATAAGATTTTCCTCTCAAGGAAACCTCTGGAGAGAAGGGACTAGATACATTCTATGTAGCAGTTCTGTGCCCTGTGTCAAACCAGAACTTGAAGTGCTCTGACCTTGCCTCTCATCTAAACCTTGTTGTGAACTCTGCTAGTCTAGACCCTGAACTTGGACTAGCCCTGGATATTGCTTTGGTTGTTGCCTCCTTGGTGCTGCTGCCAGCAAATCACTTGTTTATTCAGGACCAAAGAACTGTGACCACACCACAAACTAAAATACACTCATTCCAGTGAGTTAATTTTTTGCTGGATGCCCCAACCGTCAGCTGTGTCTACTGTCTCAGTGTGACAATCAAATCAGGATGATTTGAGGGTGGAAAAAAAGGCAGGGAGTAGTCTACTTGTCCAATGAAACTTTACTCCATACCCAGATAGCATCTGCATTCCAAAACCTGCAAATCCTGCTAGGGAACTCTCAAAGTTGATGAGGAGGGTTTGTGGCAGCCACTACCAGAACAACAAGTCAAAAACACATTTTACCTATTTGACATTTATTGAGGGTTGAGAGATTAGTGGTTTCTGGGGCATAATAAAGGCTTTCTACCAAATAATTATCAGCTAAAAAAAGTGTCAAGCCAAATTGGCAAATTTAAAACAGCAGTGTGATGTAACAAAATGCTACAGTGTGAAGAGAAATCCCAGTGGGTTGTGTCCAAGACATTCCTGCACTTATTTTCAAAAACACACTCCTACATGTGGTACTGTATGACAAACTATCTAATTATGGCATCTGAAGAACTCTCAATACTACTGGCCATGTTAACTTTTCCAATACAACACTCAACTCTTGTTCTATCTTGATCAAACACAGGCCACCTTCAACTTAATCAGATACTGAGTGACCTAATAAGCTTCTTATCGTCTCACCAGTGAACTAACAGTTCCTGATGTGCATTTGCAAGGGCCTTTCTGACTTCACCTTGGCAAAAATGCCCCCACAATTTAATATGTGCAATGTACAAAATAGACAGTAACCCTATGACACACTGAGGAGTCACTTCAGAAAAATGTTTCTATATATTAGTCCCACCTTTCCCAAAGAGAGAACTGCAGTCACAAATAAGCCTTCTCTGGAAGCTTCCACAGAGCCAAAGCAATGTGCACATTTACTACTAGACACTGTACACTAAAGTTCACTACCACTACACAGTACACACTTTTCACAAGCTGCTTCTTTTGAAGAACGTGAATAATGCACAGGAAAAGCAGGAATTTCTAGTCTCAATTATAAACATGTTTTAGAATTGCTAGAAGCTCTCCTGCCATGAAGCACCATTGTTCCACACAAAGTTCCTTAATCCTGAGCGGTATGTTAAATGGTTATATATAAAGCATTTCAACTGAACAGGAAAAAAACTGCAGCTCTAGCAATGCAGTTCTTTCAAACTCAATATCTACTTTGCTGAAGCAGCATTAAACTGACAAATGGCTATAATCCAGTGGCTCAAGGCCAGCAAGTTCTACTACAAACAGACCTGTACAAAGCAGACAACAGCATGTAGAATGTTTATGGCCGTAAACTGAAACTGAACTGTGTAGGTTGCCTATATTATTAGGTTCATGTGGAAGATTTCTTGCAATATGGCAATTTGCAGAAAGCACATTCTGTACATGCAAAAATGTTAGATGGGAATTCTAAAATATGGCTGACACAAAGATTCAGAGAAGAATTAGAATCAACTTAAGTTAGCAGGTACAGAGACATGAAGGCCCGGGAAGGTCCCTCCCCCCATCTTTCTTCTAAAGCAGGGACATCCAACTCCCAAGAGACTGCAATCTACTCCTGGGGGGGGGGGGACGACGACTGGCAGTAATCTAACCATTTTGGGGAGGGGGACCTGAAGTTGTTGAGCATTTTTAACGGGGGCAAGCATAAGTTGTTGAGCTTTTTGGGAGGGGGGAAGCCAAAGTAGACCTATTTTTTCCTTGTCGCTAAGCCTCAAAGGACTGAAAGTACAGAACATAATTTTGTTGCCATCCAATTCATGCTGCTGCAAATACGTTGGGCCCAAAACTCAAAGGAGAAATGCAAGTGACTTTGGAGACCATTTTGGGTGTGATGCATGCATATGTAACAGCAGCCAGTCAGTATCTAAAAAAATGAAGGAGGAGGCGGAGGAGACGACAACAGAAGGTGAATGAGACACAGCTGTGGGAAGCCTGAGGAAGTACCACCCTTGGTGTCTGCCCATAAAAAGCATGTCCTGCTACAGGACAGTAAAAATGCTAGAAGAGGAGAGGACAGAGGGTGAAGGAAGAGTTGTGAGTGAAGGGGGCCCCTCTACCCATCCTTTGGACCCCCTGGGAAACTCAATAAACCTGCTGTACCAGGAACTGGGTGCAGAGAGTGCAGCTGAATGGGACACAGCTGTGTGCAGCTTGAAGAGGTGCCATCCACCTTGAGCCAGCCCATAAAAAGCAAGTCCAAAAAGAAAGATTAGGGTCCGCTGTTTCCAAGATCTTTTCTCATTGTGAAACTTTTGTGGGTGAGCTGAGTTTGTTTGACCCTGGGCGAATCAATGTATCATTTTTATATGTACCTGTGTAATTTTGCAATATTTTGTTAAAGTTCTCTGTTGTTGTTTCAGTTTCCAGTACACTGCTTAAGAGATATTTTACAAATATATTAAGCAGTATAGAAATTGAAATAATAATAATACATTTTAAAAATCCTGTGATGGTATCACTACTTCCACATTTGAATGGATTACAAAAAAAGCAGCACACTTAGGACCTGATGCCGGAAAGGTACTTTCAAATATTGCAAAGTACAAAACTTCTTCAGGTATTTGGCCAAGAAATGTAGTCTGGGATCCTGCCAAACATATCCCTCTTGCAACATGGTGGCAAAGCCTTTGCACAACAAAGCCTCCAGCTCTTGCTTCTTACCTACTTCAGATTCCTCCATATTCTGAAGCACGTGAAAGAAACTGGTATATGTTTGGAAATACTGTATACCAAATTAAGAAATAAACTGACATGGGAAAGGGTAGACATGTGCTTCCATCTGGGTAAACTTTCAATTTTTAGAAGTCCATGATAAATATGAAGAAAAAGCAACTGAATACATTTCATTTTAATGAGTTTTGTTTCCCCTACCCTTTTTCTTGACTCTTTTTATAAACAAATTAGTGCTTTATGTCTGCTTGACACTGTGTAGGACTGGAGGAGACATAATAATTTTAAGAATAAATAGTTTGTTTAATTATTATGTTGATGGCTCATCTTTATTGGGGGTTTTCCTGCTCTTCATAAACTTGCAAAACCGTAAGAGAAGATAGACTTCTTACAGTTCAGCAGCTTGTCTGAATAAACTATTTTTAATATACCAGATAAATGCTAAACCAAGTTATATATAAGGCATTTCATGTTCTTAAAGTAACAAAGTGACTTTTGATAAGTAAAGAAAGCTTCTAAGATTTTTATTTTTGAGTTTATGAGTTTTACAATTACACTTCTTTCCCATTTTTTTACACAATAGTTCTGTTTGATTTCCCACCCAGCATTCAATGACAGTTTTTTTTTTCCCCATCTTGCTTTGCTTCATATACATTAATTCATTCACCCAATTTTCCACACTCTCATATCTTTCATATTAACAACTCTTGGTCACAAAGTACCCCCTACCTGGAATTTATATTTGAGGTTCAACTTTTGTAAATATTCCCCTAGGTAAAGAAAGCTTTCAAAATTATTTTTCTTCCATTAAAAAAAATCCCTTTCTCCCCAAATCCCTCCAGTGGGGATTCAAAATTCCCAGAAATTTTACATCTGTAATGCTGAAGAGCACTAAAATTATGCTACCCAATTGATTTGCACAGAACAAAACAGGCAGAAATTATTTCTCTTCTCTTATGTCATTCCAGTAATTTCACAACAGCTTTCAAGGCTACCACAATTTGTACAATACTGACCATCTAAATATAATTCCAAGTAGAAAGCATGTTTTAAATAACAGCAACAAAAGATTGGATATGCAATGTATTTTGCATATAATGAAACATGTGATATCACAGTACAGAAGTTTTCTTGGTGTAAAGAAAGATCTTTGAAACCTTGGACAGCTATGTTACTATAATAAACCTAGAGCAATGGCATGTTTGCCTTTCAAACTAAAACACCACCTTCAGTGTTAAATGAAGGTGATGAGACAGAGATATTCAAACTCTGTTCTAGAATCAAGGCAGCAGAATCTGAGGGCTGGTCTGTATATGCAACAGAATATGGTGGTATAATGGGCTGCACCACTAAAGGCTGCAAATACAGAATCACATTACTGAAATCTTCCTTAACATTTAATTCCCAGAAAACAGGAAACCACCACAGCAAGCAAAGAGGTTTGAATCTTCCCGCTAAAGTTCCAGTTTTCCATCTGCAGGATGCTCATAGGGGAGTATTCCAAAACTGCATCTCCCCATATACTCTAAAGTGATCAAGTCCAGCCTGTTATTTCATTCTGCTGCAAGCCCACTACTCCAATAAAGTTAGCAATAGTATTTCAACGTCAAGTGATTTAGCCCCTGAAAGCTGTTGCAACCAAAGAACTGCCAGAAGCAAGAAGATAAAGTCAAGCTGATGTGGTTTTTGTTTTTGTTGTTGCCCAGCCATTTTCCATAACAAGACTTGATGTGCAATGTCTCAGGCTAGTATGCAGAAGCCAAGGTTTCTGGACAGATGCTACAGGTAAAGGTATACTTGAGGGCATACTATGGCCTTTCAACTTTGGCTGCAATCCTAACACAACTATGTGGGAGTTAAGTTTCACTGAAACTAGAGGTACCGGTACATATTTCCAAGTACACATTTACAATCAGAATGCACAAGCTTGAAAACACATCTACACTAACTAACAGCAAGGATATAAATTTTTGTCAACTGTAAGACTACATTTTATAAAATGAAGGTTGTTTATTTGACTTACCAAAATGTTTTGAGCAGGTAGGTTATTTATTGAACATGTATCTTGCCTTTCCACTTTTGCTAACTTATTTGCTAGGTAGTATATGTTATCCTAAATTCAAATGTTAGGATTTAACTGCTTTGCTTTTGCATATTGAACTCCGAAATAAACTTCTATGTAGCTTTCTGACAGCTGCTGCTCTCCTGTCATTTTCTGCCATTTGTATGCTACTGCAAAAATGCTTGAGTGGCTGGAATTCTCTCCCCCCCCCCCAAGTTTCTAAACACTCTAAAAGGGTGAGGGGCCCCATTTTCAGGAATACTGGTCTAAACTCCAAGAAAATCAGCAGCCTTCCTAGCAGCGTCTACTTGATGCCCCCTAGCCTTAAAATATAGAAAAATTGCTATATACAGAACAGCATACTCTAACAAATGATGAATGTTTTCATTTAGTTCCAGAAATGCTCATGTTAATATTCTGCTTTTTAAAATTAATTGTACTACTGTAACAGCTTAAAAACCCACATATCTGTGCTATACAATGACTAGAATAATCACAGTGGAACAAGATCCTTTAATATGAATAACAAGGGAATTAACAGACTTCAGGTTCAGGCATATTTGCCTAATAAGTATGAAGAATGAAAAATCCTGAAAATCAGAGAGAAGCTATACTAAGATAAATGAGTGAATCCTGCAGACTACTTTTTAAAAAATGTGATCTATTTTATCAAAGTTATTCAAGCAAGAAAAGTTAAGGTGTACACTTAGTAGTTTGAGAATGAGCCTGTTAAGGAAATTTTAAGCCAAAGAATCCGCATTGAAATCAAAGACTCTAAACTAACAAATTGAAGTTAGCCAAGCCTGAAGATCAAACAATTAAAAGAACATGTGCCACTTACTTCAGTGGGATCATTCTAACCTAATGCAGTATTTAAAGAGATGTTGCAAGTGAACAGCTGACAGGTTATAGGTAGAAATCAATTTACAGCAACTATCATTTTGTAATTTCAACATGGTTGCAGGACCTGCACATGGACAACTTAAGAAATGTATAGCAAGAATAATTAATGTGGTGCCATATAGATGTTGCTATACAATGGCCATCCATCCTTGCATACTAGCTATGCTGGTCAGTGCTGGTCAGACACTCTCCAACATCTAGAAAGCACCATGTTGGCTACACCCGCAGCCTATAACTTACATAAATGTCATCTCGAACATAAATTTGCTAGGAAGTCTTTTGCAAACCACTAGCTCTCAAATTCAATTCCACCCCCATCTGCTATACAGGGAATGGTAGTAATACTAGTCTAGTTTACAGAACCGTTGTTAGAGACTGCAGACCTGACTTTTACCACTTGCCTGTTACTACATTACAGTCTATTGTGCCACTGCTATCATTGCCAAATGGTGTCCTTAATTCCAAATACAGGCGACTCCCTACTTATGAGTGGGTTGTCTTCTGGGCACCACACGCATAAGTGAAATGTGTGTAAGTGGAGAGCCTGCTGCAATACGGCTTCCTGCCCACCATTTTGGAACCCTTGGACTCCTTTTCTTTTAATAGCTTTTTAAAAATTTATTTCTGGACTTTTGGCTCACTGGCGTCCTCTTGAGGCTCTGGGGAGAGTCTCCTCATGAGCCACAAAAACTTTCCAGCTCTCTCCCACAATTTCAGGTTTGAATTGAATTATTTGACATTTTTATTTCCCAGTGCCACATGTATACATCGTCGCACATGAGTTGATCACGCATAAGTGGGGGGATTCCTGTATTAGACTGCTGCAGCTATTCATCCATGTACACAAACTAGAAGCTGCTTCATTTTACCAAGTACTGAGATAATGCTTTTAAACTTCCAAAAACCAATATAAGTGATCACTATTACTAATTGGTCAGTCCTTGAAGTAGCAAAGAGCAGCATGTTCATGAGTCAGTTGGGACACCATTATACCCACATGCAAACATGTCACCTAATTGACTTCTTATAACCAGGAACAAATCTATGACAAACAAGAAACATTACTGCACACAATGCCCAACAACCCTGAGAAGCAGATTAGGCTGAGAGATTGTATCTTGTCTAAGGCCATCTACTGAGCTTTGCAGTTGTTCATTTATGTGAACCTTGGCTTCTTCTAATCAAATCTAACACTATTTATTAAAAGATTTCTATCCTACCTTTCAGGACAATCACTCTAGCCACTGCACCAGATACAAACTACAAAGAATCATGTCCATGAGGTTTCTCTGGCATTAAATAAGTCTAATTGCTTATTACTAAAATAATGTACATAATGGCTTCAACTATAACACCTTCTATTGCAGTAGAAATTAAAGCCTTGTGGAAAGTTCTGAATTTTGAATCCAATGACAATATTTTAATCTAACTATTAAAATTGCTAGAAATGCAAATGCACACTCCCTTTCAGGTGTTCAGAACATCCTGTTTAGCAAAAAAAAAACTTTAAATGAGACTAGTTTAAGGCATGTTTCTCTCATTCTTTATGTATTTTGAAAGGTTTAATATCATCTCTATAAACTTTTCCCACTATCAATCAGTACAGGCAAAATGCTGCACAATCTCCAAATTATGCTGTCATAACACCAACCATAGCTAGCACCAAAACGAAAAGAAAGGGGCAAATTTATATGCAAGAGAGGCCACACATGCCTGCAAGAGCTCTGGGGCTCTTAACCATGATTAGAAGATCAAGTAACAGTTTATGGGACACACACAGCCAGATCTACACCAATACTAAGGGGAGGGTTGAAGGGTACTGCCTTTTAAAAACAAACAAAAACAAACAAACAAACAAACAGTTGACAGGGTAAATACTGGTATAGCCACACCAACCATGGCCCACACTCTTTACTTTCACTTAAATGTTACATGGACTCTATATGGACAGTGTATCTACACACTTCAGTGATAGAACAGCTGTTTTGAATGTAGATGGTCCCAGGTTGAATCTGGCATCATTGGATAGCCTGAGAAGGACCCCCAATCAATAGGGCCACTGTCAGTCTGTGCAGGCAATATTAAGCCAGATTAATCAATCCAAATTTCTGCCCCAAAGCAGTGGTACCTGGAAGAAAAATGGCTCTGTTACACCAGCTCTTAGACTGGTGCAGCAAGGAGGCCAGATCAGGCCATTTTGGTGTTTGGTCTAGCTTCTGTCTGTCCATCCCTTGGGCGGGAACACTTTGGTGTTACTCACTAGCTGAAGCTCATCCAAATCCCTCTACAGTGGTACCTTGGGTTACATACGCTCCAGATTACAGACACTTCAGGTTACAGACTCCGCTAACCCAGAAATAGTACCTCGGGTTAAGAACTTTGCTTCAGGATGAGAACAGAAATCGCGTGGCAGTAGCATGGTAGCAGCAGGAAGCCCCCATTAGCTAAAGTGGTACCTCAGGTTAAGAACAGACCTCCAGAACGAATTAAGTTCTTAACCCGAGATACCACTGTATAGCATGGCAGATATGCAGTTTGGACTGCTCTATAAAGCAACTTCCTACAGGAACATAGTAAGCTACTTTATACCAACGGAAACCACTGAGGTTGTTTCCAATATTAGTTCTACCCAACCAAGAGTAAAATATTTGAAATTAATGGACATGATGAACTTAGACCCATTAAATTCAATGGGTCCGCTCTGAGTAGAACTAACCTTTTGTTCACCCATGGTCCATCTAGCGAATATTGTCAACAGTTACTGACAGCAGCTTTGCAACATTTCAGACAGAGTATTTTCCCTGGAAAGGCCAGGGTTTGATCTTAGGCCCTTCTGCACACAAAGCAGATACTCTACCACTGAACTATGGCCCCTCACTGTAGAAGTTAAGCCATGCCCAAAAGACTAGCCAGAAAGAATGTATACAGACTATAGGTGTCATTTGTGTTTAATATATATCCCACGTCAGACAGGGACACACTACTAAAAACAGCCTTCCCGAACTGAAGCCCTCCAAATATTTTGGAGTCCAACTCCCATCTGCCTCAGCCAATATGGCCATGCTGGTTGGGGATGATGGAAGCTGTAATTCAAAACATATGGAAGGCAGCAAGTTGGAGATCTAGATGAACTGAATCATTCTGGGCGTCAGTAGCCAAACAGTAGAATGGGGAACAGCACTTTATTTCAGAAGTCTTTGATGAGAACAAAAAGCTAGGGGAAAACCAAGTAGAACAGTAAAATACAACCACAAAATGCCTACACTCATGTTTTGCTTGTCATTTACTATATCTTTCAAGGCACTGGCCAAAGATCCTCTACAGATTTATTAAAGAGCCAAAGTCAAGCATTAGACCCAAACTGCAAAGTAGTAACAGTTCCAGATCGAAACAACCAGGCATTATACATAGCAGAATTCAGATTATTATGTAGAAGATACCATGTGTCTCAGTTCGAAGACTCATATCCAATCTCTTTTTCCCCCTGAAGTATCAAGTTATATTTTCTAACTAGCCAGACAAAGATTCATTGCAATTGTACCTCATGTTCAATATTAATCTCCCCTCCAATTTTCTCTGTGAAAACAGGCACTTAGTATTTGCCACTGCCTTACCCAAAACAAAGGTCTCCTAGAAAATAACTTGGGAATGGGAAGGGGTTTGTATTACTCCATCTACAAACCAAGACATCAGATGAATCCCAAATCTAGAAATTTGATACAAAACAAGTTATACTGGCATTTAAGTAACATTTTCTCTCTCTTGAAGAGATAACCTTGTTTCTTTGAAATCCCAGGCGTCAACATGATCCATCATATTAAGATGTTTTTTATATATATATAGGTCAGACTACTGGGTACTCTAGGGTGTGAGTCACCTTCATCCATAGTCTGTGACATAGCTGCTTTATGCAAGTCATACAAATTCATTTTACTAAAACAATGTCCTTGTCCTTCAGTGTCCAGCATAGTGTGTCCAGATCCTCCACTTTACTTTAGTGAAGCTGACTGTAGACTGTTTTGCAGTCTTGTAATGTTTTCAGGAAGGCCTGAATGTGGAGAATCCTGCCTCAACACAAGTTTTTTCAATTACATGAACTTTAGATGAAAGTTCTATGAGCAAAAGAAATCTTCCCAGTTACTTGTGTGTCCTATGTATACCCCATGTATTCACCTACTACCAGAGTGCAACAAACAAGTATAAAACTACTCGCAATTAGCACCTGTCCAATACTTTTAACTCTCTTGCATGTCTGGCAGTCTGTGAGCAAAGACTAAAACTTCCAAGTTAAGCATGTGAGAACTAAAGAGTGAATGAATGGATGCAAGTCTGTGGGCACTTTTTTTGCAATTCCCTCCCCTCCTCTACAAAAAGCAATGCCTACTTTCAGTGTTTCCCTACCTTCTGCACTTGTTGCCTCCATCACTGGTAAAATTCCATTTCTTACCTCCAAAGTTAATCTACCCACCCACTTAAAAAGGTATAAAGACTGAGGTTACAACCTCATGCACACTAATCTAGGACCAAAGTCCTATTATGAATGTAGTATAATTCACTTCCTAATAATAATAAGCCTGCTCAGGGATCAAGCTGGAATCAGCCCCAGCTAGCATGGCCAGTTATCAGGGAGATGGGAGTTATAGTCCAATAACATTAGCAGTAAAATTCTTCTATACCTGAACCCAGGGAAACTTACTCCTAAACAACAACAAAAGTAAAAGGTGCCTGGCTGAAAAGCTGTAACAATCCTATACACCCTATGAGGCTCACTCTTGAGTAATATCACTTGAGTATATCACTTTACCTATAGATAAAACCCTATGGCTGAACCTAGGGAGACTTACTCCCTCAAAGCACGCTGTTGGGTTTGCTACCAGCGCACTCTTACCCAGGAGCAAAGTCTCATGACTGAATATTGGCAAGTTTCCCTAACCTGCTCAGAGAATCAAGCTGCAAAGCTGCAACAGCACAACCCCTCCTCCAGCTTTAAACTGCGAGTTAAAACAAAACAAAATGGGAAGTCCTACCAATGGGTTTTATTCTCCGAATAAAGCCGCTCAAGCAAATTCATCCTTACTAATGTATCGATGAAACCCCCCTACCCATGTGTGCTTGAAACTCGGGAGGGGGTATAAAATCCCGCACACACAATATTTTAGGCGTGCTCTTCCATTAAGGTCAATGGAGAGATCTCTCCCCCCCCCCCAACACCCGCAATTTCTTCTTTCCTGCTCAATTCCAAGTAAAGTGTGCAATGGGATGGCTGCCTTTAAACCCCTCGCCTGGCTGTGCTCCTCCGCGAGCACGCGCGCCCCCCCCACCAGCCCCTCCTTTTCATCATGTACAGAGAGAGAGGCGCCCCGTGGCTTAGCGGGGAGAAAGCCCTCCCGCCACAAACCGCTCGCTCGCCATGACACACACACACGACGCGATGAGCCTGCAGAAATCGGCCGGGTAGGCCCAGCCCTTGCCAAGCCAGGCACACACGCAGCGTGCTCCTGCCCTGAGGAGGAGGAGGAGGAGGAGAGGCCTGGCCGGGCCACAGCGCGGAGGGGAAACCCCTTCAGGCAGGGAAAGGGAATAAAAGGTGGCGGACTCCGGGCTCGGCTTGAGGCGTTTACCTGCGCGCCGTGGACGGCCATGGCGCCCCCGTCCCCGCTCGGCGGGGGAGGCGGCGGCAGCAGCGAGCTCAGCGTCTCCCTCAACGCCTCACGCTGCTGGCCCCGCCGCCGCCATCTTCTCTCTTCACGCACACACACCACACAGGAGAGGGCGGGCAGCGCGAGGCGGGGCGGACAGCTGCGCCTGCGCAAAGGCGCGAGCGCACCTAGTCATTCTGGCTCACGCCGCGCGCTCCAGCGTCTGTCCCTATCGCGCGCGCGCGCTTTGACAAAAAAGGTCTCTTGTCGAGGATCTCGCGTTCCTTCCCCTCGCGCGCGTGCGTACTCGGGGGTGGCCCGAGATTGACAGGAGGGAGGGAGGCGCAGGCGGACACGTTTTTGCGCGCGCGCAGCTGCTTCGGCAAGCGACCGCGAGAGAACGAAGCGGGGGTTGGAAGAAAAAAAAAGCAAGGCGGAGGCAAACGGGAGACTGGTGATACATTACGCATGCGCAGCTCTTCCCTACTATTGCGCTGGGATAAAGGCAAATCAAAGCTGCTGAATGTGAGGGAAAAGGCGGGGCGGGGGTGAGGAGGATTCTGCGCGTGCGGCCCTCAAGGCGGGGAAGGGAAAGAATAAAAGTGCATTCTGCGCGTGCGTAGTTCGACCGCCAAACTCGAGAGCGCGCATTGGGCTTGCTGTATCAAGAGATGAATGAATATTCCGCGCGTGCGCAGCACTGTCAAGGGGCGGGATTGGGCGGTTCCGTTTGGTACGCATGAGCAAAGAAATGCTGAAACGCTTGTGCTGCGCAGGCGCAGTGTTAGGATTGTTTCAACATAGTGGGCGGAATGTGAATGAATGAGCAGGAAAGCAACACTGACAGTTGTGGATGGTGCTTTTTCTTGTTCTTATCTTGCAATTATATCTTCAGTTATAATAATATATATACACACAACCGAAACAAAACTAATCCAACAGGTGCAGCAGGCGGCAGATTTATGGATCCTAGTTCTATAAATGGCCAATGCGTTTGGAGGAAACTGGTTTGTCATGGGGCGCGGTGGTCACATATATTGCAATTCCTCAAAAAAAATGCTGTAAAAGCAACCATTGTTCTACTGATTCTGTGCTGCAGGCAGGCTACTGCTACAACCAGTGTGGGTGAAGGAAACCTGGGTTCAAATTCCCACTTGCCATGAAACATACTGGTTGATCTTGAGCCACCTGCCTTTTCACAGGGTTGTTAAAATGAGAGGGAGAATCACACACTAGGCTTCTCAGAGGAAGAGTTGGATCAAATCTTATCAAATAAATCAGTATTTTAAAACTAAACCACCTTGGGGGCCTGACAAAAAGTGAAATATAAATGCAATAAACACATTTACTTTATGCTTATTAGTTGTACTTTGTATCGTATGTATATGCTGTGTCATTCATTTCTGTGTAATGTTTTTATAAAGGGGAATGACATATTTTAAAGGCATATATTTTTTTATCTGCCTTTCCCAAGGTCCAGGGAGGCCTGCAAACAATTAAAAGCAAATTATACATTGATTCATCCACTGGATGTAGTGGAGACCCATTCTGTTGGCTCAGATGAGAGGATTGCAGCTTGGTATTAGGCTCCATAACTCCCTGAACTCTTTCAGTTCAAGCTCCCCATTCTCAGAGCAACTATGTAGCTTAAGAAAGAGGCCCCCAAGTTCCTTTGTCTTATAGTAGGGAAGATATGGCTGCATTTGGTAGAAGATCAGTGCCTCCCAAGCCATTTCCCCCACATACCATTTGAAAATTGCTGAAGGTCTTGGCAGACCACATAATTATTTTTCTCCTGTTTGGGTAATTGTAATGTACTGTATGATTTTTAATTGTATTTTAACTGCTTCTTTTATTTCTTATATATTGCCCTTTATTGTATGGCAATTTGAATTCCATAAAATTCAAACTGTAATACAATAGAATACAACGTTTATAAAAGCAATGGATATACAATTAAAAAGCAACATGAATCTTTCACTGCAATGGATGTGCCATCTCCCATCTTTGGCCTCAAACCCAGGTACCCAGCGGCACCGCAGACCACATGAATTGATGCTCACACACCACAATTCGAGAACCCTTGCACTACTAGGTAAAAACTCCCAAAAGTCTTCAAGGGAAGCACCACAGGGAGCATTTATCAGTAGTCAAACCTGCAGTTTATAAAGCACAGATCGGTATTTCAAGTTCTCAAGAAGGGTACAACCTACACAAGAAACAGTACTGGTTGAAAGCACTCTTAACCACTGCGGCAGCCTGCCAAATGAAAACTCCCAGGCTACCTGTTCAGTTAGGAAAACTGAAACTTCATTGATCACAGGCAAATATCAAGGCAGTCCAGATGTCTGCATGTTTACATTATTATTACAGTTTTTTGTGTTTACTGCACCAAACTAACACAATGTCCCATTCTGAGGGGTCCGGGGAGTGGGCAGAGTTATTACCAGTCAAATCCTTGCATGGGCATAGCTGTCAACTTTCCCCCTTTTTTAAGGGAAATGCCTTTATTCCGAATAGGATTCCTCGCAAGAAAAGGGAAAAGTTGACAGCTATGTGCATGGGTGGGAAGATAAATTAGGGGAGGGAAACCCATTTATTTTAAGTTATATAGCTTGTTCCAGGTGAAAAACATTAAATGCCTGTTAGAAAGTGGGTGTGGTACAGGGTGCCTAAATTGACAGGTGATTTCCTTAACCATGTCATGTCATGTGCTCCAGCTACAAAGGATTCGGCAAGAAAACAGGGGCTAGGCCTCCCCAGAATGGTGCAATTAGCAACAGAGACAGCCTGGCTGGCTTTATTAAAGGGAACTCCCCAAAAATAACTTTAGTGAGAAATGTATTAAAAACACTAATTTGTGGGAGGGGCCAAGCTGTGTTGCAATGGATTGCTCGTCCCCTCGGTGGCTCACATCTGTGGATTTCTCCCTTTTTATTGAGGGCTAGGGGGAAGAGAAGGCGAAAATGGGGGCCCCTCCCTAGGAAAGGCTCCTTCTCCATTAATAAAGGTGTGCAAACAGCAATCCGGAGGCGCTGCTTCCGCTCCTCGACGCAACGGAGGCACTTCCGCCGAGGCCATGGCGCCCGTGTCCCGCTCGCGGAGCCCAGCGGAGACGCCGCCCTCGCGGCGGCAGCGGAGCGGCAGCTCGACCAGCCCGTCCCCGCCCAGGTCTAGCCGCTGCAAGAGTTCCCGCGCCCGGTCCCGATCCCACGATCGCGGCAGCAGCGGCGGGTTTCGTCAGCGCCCCGGGCCCCCTCACCCCTTCGGGCCCCGGCCGGGCCCCGAGCACTACGGCAAGGAGCAGGAAGAGTCGCTGAGGCAGAGGCGACTGAACGAGAGAGAGAGAATAGGTGAGCTCGGAGCACCCGAAGTTTGGGGGGTCTCGCCCAAAGTTCCCGACCGGGACTCTGATGAGCACACCCCTGCAGAAGACGAGGGGGGTGCATCTAAAAAGAGCAGCTCCTCTGGTTCCAGCTCAGAAGAGGAGCAGAGGAAGAAAAAGAAGAGGAAGAAGAGAAAGGCTGCTTCACGTGAGGAGGGGGGAAAGAAAGCCAAGAAGAGGAAAAAGAAGCATAGGAAAAAGAAGTCCAAGAAAAGAAAGAGTAAGAAAAGCAGGGAGTTGAGCAGCAGCGAAGACTCGGATGGTGATCAACAGCAAGAGGGGGATCTCTGGACTGAGAGAGTAAGAAATGCAGATGGGGAGGGCTTCATAGGACCAGAAGCTCCCATTACCCATGCCTCTCAAGAGGACCGACCCCTGAACTATGGGCACGCTTTACTCCCCGGCGAAGGCGCTGCCATGGCCGAGTATGTAAAAGCTGGGAAACGCATCCCTAGGAGAGGTGAGATTGGCTTAACCAGCGAAGAGATTGCGTCATTTGAGAAGTCTGGCTACGTGATGAGCGGCAGCAGGCACCGGAGAATGGAAGCTGTGCGCCTGCGGAAGGAGAACCAGATCTACAGTGCAGATGAAAAGAGGGCCCTGGCATCTTTCAACCAGGAGGAGAGGCGGAAGAGGGAGAACAAAATTCTGGCAGGCTTCCGAGAGATGGTCTACAGGAAAACCCAGGGCAAAGATGACAAATGAACTGGATGCTTCTTCTTGTGTATATTGACAAGCGGCACCTGTTAACAGCGATCTGCAAACGGGTGCCCAGCGTCATAGCCCGACTTGCAGGGCATACTCCAGGCTGAACTTCAGAAAATGGTTTGTGTGTATCAAATAAGAACATTGACAGGTGTATGTGGACAGCCCGGTTTCGTCAATTTGCTGCATTGTGTTGCCAGCAGCAGGAGGACAATGGTCTAAATGAAACAAGGCGTGCTCTCTTGCAAACCTTCCCAAAATATTGCTAGGAATCCAATATATTGTGCCAGTTGGTGACTTCAAAAAACACTTTGTAAAATCCTGAGCAGCAAACCAAGACTTATGCAACTGAAACTTGGCTTTGTTTAAAATCCTTTGCTAAGAGAATGTTGGGTTTGAGCCGCAGAGAGAGTGGATCAAAGAGATCTTCCTCTCACCGCTACCTCCTGAAAATTCAAACACCTGACCACCTAATTTCAGTTCCTAGGGAAAACGCTAAATATACTTGTAATTTTTGGTAGAAGTTAGGCCAGCTCCAGCTTCTTTTTCACCAGTAGGTGCACCTTGTAAACATTCCCGTTTTTCTGTTATGCTCACAAAACATAAACCTTTGGTCTGATCTGGCAGGTCTCTTCTGATGCAGTGCTGACATGCGTGTCGTCTTCAAAGGGCAATGAATTCAAAATTTATGACTACATGGTATAACCACTTCTTCTTTGCAAATGGTTTGTGAAGTTGGTTCACAAGCTTGTAGAATTAAAACATGCCCAAATGGAAAGCGGAGAAGAAATCGGAGTCAGCCCATGTTTAGTGTTTATACTAGAAAAAGGTTTATAAATGTATTCAACTCCAGCTATGTTAAACTCATTCTAGTACATGAATTAGTTATCAGATATTTCTCTCTCTCCTACAGATAACTTGGTATGTCTTTTAATGACAGAATTTCTTATTTTTAATTTTTAAAATGAAGCTTTTTCATGGGGTGAACACATCTTTAGAGAATCAGAAGCACTAAGTTATTCTTTGTATTTATTTTCAGTCGCTCCTTCCAAGTAGCCCTTCCAGGTCTGAGAAACAGGAATAAATCCCTTAACTCGGGAATGGAAACCTGGCAACCTCCAGATGTTCAGACTACAACTCCCTTCCTGACCACTGGCCACACTGATGGGATCCCACAGCATATGGAGCAAGGGGGGGGAGGGGCAACTGGATCTGCCCAGCAGGCCTGATAGTTATCTGCTTCACCCACCCTGCAGGCCAAATTTCACAGGTGGGTAGGGCTCCACACCTATAAATCACCTGGTGTCAGGCAATACTTTTTTGCCCCCATGGTTGAAAGCAAACTGTGCAGGCAAATGCATAGCCTGCAAGTGCCTTTTAAAGCACTCCATCAGACCTGATGGATCAGCGGGGCTCATGGAGGACTTTGCACAGGGCTTTGCAGACATCCTCAATCAGGTGCCTGCAAACCTTTCAGCTGAGCCAGGTTGGTGTGGTTTGACTGAAATGGCCCTCTGAGCCCATTGTAGATGCCTCACAGCTCTAATTACGTCTGCAGGTCAGAGATAACTTACCCCTGATCTAAATGGTCTTTGTTCTTCGTCCTTTCCTTAACAAGTACAGTGGTGCCTCGCAAGACGAAAAGAATCCGTTCTGTGATTCTCTTCGTCTAGCCGTTTTTTCGTCTTGCGAAGCAAGCCCATTGACGGATTAGCGGATTAGCGCTATTAGCGGCTTTTAGCGGCTTATCGGATCAGCTGATAAGTGGCTTAGCGGCTTAGAAAAAGGGGGGGAGGGAAAAAAACCCGCAGGAACTCGCAAGACATTTTCGTCTTGCAAAGCAAGCCCATAGGAGATTCGTTTTGCGAAGCACCTCCAAAACGGAAAACTCTTTCGTCTAGCGAGTTTTCCGTCTTGCAAGGCATTCGTCTTGCGGGGCACCACTGTAAATACTTCAGCCATTCAATTTATTGTTCAGCAGCCATGGAAAAACCCTACCCATCTTGATTCCCAACCCGGGGTGAAGTAGTCATGTTGATCTATATAGGTACAGGAATCAGCTCTGTTAGCACATCACCCAAATTTGGCAGTGATTAAAACCATATCCTGTGCATGTCATGGACAGGTCTTTGAATCATGCCCCGTGACCATCATGCATCACTGGTGATGACAAAAAGATATCCCACAACTCTGGGGGCTGGTTGAGTTTGGCTGTAGAGGTAAGCAGTTCTGTGGTTGCAAAGTCCTTCTTAAAGGAGCGGGAAAATGACATCTGACAATGAAGGAAAAACAAGCTTGGCTTCAGATTTGTTTCTTGCTACAACTCCCACAGAAGCTCCCTCTGATTGGCTCCCCAAGGCTCCATCACTCCAATCACAGTTGTTTCCATGCCTCTCATTTCCATCAGCAGCTGGACTGCCAATCTTGGTTCCCATATTGGATTAAAATAAATAAATAATTAGGCAGCTGTAGCTGAGTTATGTGCATAAACCATCAGGGATGGGGAGATCTCCGGGGCTGAGAATGTAACTAGCCCTATTAGCAAATTGAGTGACACAGATTTACATATGGCAGAGGCTATTGCAAAAGGAGGCAAAATCTGGCAATACTTTAGGGCAGGGACGTCCAACTCCCAATAGACTGTGATCTACTCACAGTATAAAAAAAACTCGCAGTGATCTACCCATTGTCGTAAAAAGACTGGCAGTGATCTACCCAAAGTCGTGGAGCTTTTTTTGTAAGCCAAAGTTATTGCTTTTTTGCTTTTTTGTAACGAGATCACTGAGGGGCCAGAGATCTACCAGGAACACCCCACGATATACCAAAAGATCGCGATCTACCTGTTAGACATGCCTGCTTTAGTGTATAGACATATTTGACTCTGGGTGGGCTCAAAAAAGTGGATGGAGAAAAGGTTTTCTCCCTCTGTCCTAACACTAGAACTTATAGGGATCCAATGTTGGGAGATTCAGGACAGATAAAAGGAAGTACTTCTCCTCGCAGCACATAGTTAAACTATGGAACTCACTGCCTCAATTGCCTCAATGGTTGTAGGCAATAATGTTTCTGAATACCAGTTGCTGGAAGCTGCAGGAGGGGACAATGCTCTTGTGCTAGGGTCCCGCTTGCACGTTTTCTACAGGCATCTGGTTGGTCACTATGAGAACAGGATGCTGGACTAGAAGGACTGTTGGCCTGATCCAGCAGGCTCTGCATATGCTCTTATGTAATTAGGACTTGTTAAAGTACTGTTACTTAGAAAGGTATTTGATAGCGCATTCGCCTTTCGGTTAGGCTGGCAAACTGGTCTTGTTTTAGAAGAATGGTAGTCACCGGTGGCGCTGTGGGTTAAACCACAGAGCCTAGGACTTGCCGATCAGAAGGTTGCCGGTTCGAATCCCCGCGACGGGGTGAGTTCCCGTTGCTCAGTCCCAGCTCCTGCCAACCTAGCAGTTCAAAAGCACGTCAAAGTGCAAGTAGATAAATAGGTACCGCTCCGGCAGGAAGGTAAATGGCGTTTTTCCATACGCTGCTCTGGTTCGCCACCTAAACATTAGGAAGAACTTCCTGACAGTAAGAGCTGTTCGACAGTGGAATTTGCTGCCAAGGAGTGTGGTGGAGTCTCCTTCTTTGGAGGTCTTTAAGCAGAGGCTTGACAACCATATGTCAGGTGTGCTCTGATGGTGTTTCCTGCTTGGCAGGGGGTTGGACTCGATGGCCCTTGTGGTCTATTCCAACTCTATGATTCTATGATTCTAAGTGGCTTAGTCATGCTGGCCACATGACCCAGAAGCTGTACGCCGGCTTCCTTGGCCAATAAAGCGAGATGAGCGTTGCAACCCCAGAGTCGGTCACGACTAGACCTAATGGTCAGGGATCCCTTTACCTTTACCTTTAGCCACCTGACAATGCAAAGGTATGTAATTGCTTTTTCCAAGGCAAGATTTCACAACAAAGTTATCCACACTGCCTGGGAAAGCCCCAGTGTAACACACTCCCAAACAGAAATGACAGGACTATAATTATGCATCGGAAGCTTTAAGAGTAATTAACACACCAGGTGACAAGCTACAGGCTAGGTATTAGCAAAAATGTGTCTCATTTAAAAATGATACAAAAGGTTTCAAAAACTCTTAGAAAACAGACTTTCATTGTCTGGAGTGGGAGGGGGAATCTTCCCCACCATGTCATTGAGACTCCATCCAAATGGCAGCATTTAAGTTCTTATAAAATGTTACAGTAGTACATTTGTATAAAATAAACATACTGGCTGATGGACACAGATGGACCATTCAAGCCAAAGACAAGTGACAAGGGCCTCAATGCAGCAGGAGACAAAAGCAATGTTTCCTTGTTTCAGGTAACCGACCCAGTTGCTGGAATATACCAGTTACTTACTCCAGAACAATGTCCCATTCAAGCTTGGGAGACTTTAGCAAATGCAGCTTTTAATACTCGGCACACCTGAATTTTTAAACACAAGTAACCCTCACTTCGCTCTCACTTCAATGCTTTCCTCATACTTCTGTCTGAATAGGGAACACACATATTGCCCACAATTAAAGGCATACCTCCCAACTTGTAGCTACACTGGATGAGTGAGAATTGAAGGACAACTCTTTGAATTACCGTTCCGTTTTTTTTAGGACAACCTGCTTTTCTCTCAACTCCTGTCTCCTTCCTTTGATTTCTAAACAGATGTTCCCAACCACCATTTTCTACATACATTTTACCATTTCTTCTACTGGATTCTGTTCAATAATGACAGTCCCAAGAACAATATGGCATTAACATTCAACTGCCTTTCCTGGAACCATGTAGATATTTCATCATCAGAAATCACCCAGTCCAACTGACAAGGGGGTGGGAGGAACCCTTTGTTGTAGTTTTATGAAAGTTTCCAAAGACGTTTACAATGCTATATAAAATATGATTAGAGGTTTGGTACACATTCTTTCTCCATGGCTGAACTGCCCAAAAGTTTGTCATCTCCCTTGATTCTGATGCCGTTTCATTTTTGGCCTTTTCTTTTTCTCTTCTGATCTTGGTTTTAACGCGCACACACAAGCAGAAACCCCAGCAATTGCTTTTGGAAGATCAATTCCTTTTTGCCACTTGTTCTTCTCTTTGTTGTACACCTGGACGGTTCTGGAGAAGACAGTGTCCTCCCAGCTATAGCCACCAAGGATGTAGATCTTGCCTTGCCACATGGCCACTCCAGATTCACTGTTGGCTTGCAGCAAGGGTGCCACTCTGGTCCACTGATTGCACTGTGGACTGTAAGACTCCACAGCCAAAATGTCAAAGCGGGTCATCGTTTCGAGGTAATCGTCACTGCCGCCAATGGAGTAAATGTCATCCTCCAAGGTGCACATGCTGTGCCAGCCGCGGGCGGTGATCATCGGCCTCTTCTCTTCCCACATGTCGGTGCGATAATCGTAGCAGAGCAGATTTTTGCGATAGGGGCCGATTTGGTAATCGTGGCCTCCTGATATATAAACCAAATCATTGTGGGCTGCGCCAGCATGGCCATAAGTAAACCTAGGACAGAAAGAAAGGGGGAGGGGGAAAGATATAATCAGTTGTGGGGTTCCCTTCAGGGTCCAGAAGGAAGCCCTTTCAATCAAGATGAATACTTTAGAAATCCTACTAAACTATAAAGTACTGTTATCGTAAAAGTAATAGTGGTGGGAGAGGTAATAATAATAGCCTACAGGATACAACACTAATGGTGTTCTGGTCCTGAATAGGGGCCCACACAATGCAGAAAAGCAGGACATTTACTTTCAGCACCAAGGAGAGCTCCTAGTGACCCACTTTCTCCTATGAAGGCTGGAGGTGAAGTCTTTTCAACCTCAGCCTCCCATGCACCTCTCCTAGGCTCCTGGCTCTCAGCGCCAAGTAGACCTCCTAGTGACCGACTTGCCCTTTAGCGGGGCTGGAGGTGACCTGAGGCTTTCTAAGCCTCTGACTACTGTCCACAACCCCTATGCAATGGCCCCTTTGTTTGAGGAAATACAGACAAAAAACTCTGCTTCTCTTGTGTGCCATGGCCTCCCACATGGACCCGATTCAGTGTCCCGGTCTCTGCTGGATTCCACTGCCATGACTCCTGGTTACTGCTGAGTTCTGCAAGCCAAGAGATCAAATTCCACTTTGCCCCTGGACAGTCTGAGGATCCTTACAGCTTTTCCTTTGAATTGCCACCACAATGAGTAAGAGGCAACAAGCAAACCACTTAATTTTGCAACTTTTTCCAGGAAACTCACATTGTTCTTTTTGCAACATAAAACAGCCTTCCTCAACCTGGTACCTTGTTGGACTCCCAACTTCCACCAGCCCCAGCCAATATGACCAGTGGCCTGGGAGGATGGTAGTTATACTCCAAGAACATACAGAGGGTGCTGGATTGAGTGAAAGCCAAAATAAAACAAGGGTGGGGGGTAATCTTCAGCCTGAGACCCCATTCCCTTCTGGAAAGCCTTCCAGGACTCACCTGCCACTAGCGGCCACGGCAAGAGGTGAAACACACATACACTATACACATACTTGACAACTGCAAAGCAGGGACATGGCTTGGGGAGGATTGATATTGAGGTTTGGAGGGCCAGATCTGGCCCCCAGACCTGAGGTTCACATATACACCCCCATGTGAATGATCGTCTCCAGATCCTGATCCATGTTACCTTGGCAAGCCTGCTACATAGGTCCATGCATCTTTCTCCGGGCTGTAGATCTCAACAGATGAAAGCGCTCCATTTTCGTTCCTTCCACCGACAGCCACTAGCATGCCCTTGATGGCAGCCAGATAGAAGTCTACACGACGCTGCCTCATGGAAGCAAGCTGTGAACGAAAAGGAAGCCCCACGACCTGAATAGTCATATATAGACACACACACACACACACGTATGTATGTATGTATGTATCATTTTTTTATTTATGATTTTCAGTTATATTCATTTCAATAGTTTTACGGTCATTTTAACATTTCAATACTTGACTTCCTTCCTCCTCTTTCTAAGGTTCCTTAAATTTATTTTTATCATTTCCTGCATATTCTAAATTAACTTACAGCCAAATATATTTTTGATGGCCAGACAATAGTTTAGAAAACAGATTGGCTTACAACAATGTCTAGATTAGGCTATTCTAACCATATCAGAAGAAAGATATATTCAAGAAGCCTGATTAATTCAATAACAGATGTATCCATTTACAGAGAGGCACCCAAACCCCATCCTCACTTGAACGTCTCTCTTGATGAGAACAGGAAATCAAGGAGTTAGTAAAACAGAAGTGACTTGCTACAGGGGAGAGATTGTTGGAACCATCGAGGAGGAAGAATTTGACACTTGTATTTAAAAAATGTAAAAAAGCTTTGATGAATTTATTCAGAATTTTGTACTGAAAAACTCTAGAAAGAAGCTATTTTAATTTAATATACAATGTAAGTTTTGCTTTATTTTGAAATATTTTTATTTTATTTTGTGGTTTAGTATTTTGAATTAACTAGGAGCGGGAACACAATCTTTTCAGTACTCAGGGCCTCCCAAGCTCTTTGAGTTACTTACTTCCTATAATAAACTGCTTTGTTATTTTCTTACTCCACAAACATCTCTGTGCATGTGCTTGCAACAGGTAAAGTCTACCTCTACCCAGACTCACAAGCCATACAAGGCACTCTCTGCCTATCAAAGCTCCAACACCACCCCTCACCCCAATTTCTGACCTTTCTTAGAGAACAGTGCCTCATTTTCTCAGTCTTCTATGCACCACCACGAATGCTAAGAAACTGCTCCCCCCACCTCCATTGAATCTGGAGGGGCATGATATATTGCAATATGGAAACCAGATTCCACAGTTCACAGCATAAGCATTGCTGCACAGATGGCTGCACTCCTTGGTTTTCATGTTTTAAGGACAGAAGTCTTTTACCTTCTGCTAAAAGCATAAAATTTTACAAGAACATATATGTGCCCATTGCAGCTGAAGCCTCACCTTTATCCAGTGGTTACACCGAGGGTCATACCTATATAGAAGATTGGAGGCGGCATCCCCGCCATTGTCACGTGAAAAGCTTCCTCCAGCAATGAAGATGAACCCTCCAAGCACTGCAACGCAGTGGTGGCTCCGCGGAGCAGGGAGCGGTGTTTCCCTCACCCACTGCCCCGTTTTGGTGTCCAGGAAGCAGGTGTCGTCACTCAGCTCCAAGCAATTTTCCGACACCTCCCCGCCGACGAAGAGGAGCTTTTCGTCACTCGTGCGGAGAGTGGTCCGCTTGTTCTGAAGGACCGGCTGAGCCGCGACATTGTTGTGGTAGTGGACCGCCTCTTCGACGAAGGTCTCACAGTTGGTTTCTTTTGAGAGGAGGGAGCAGACGGCCGGCTTGACGCGGTGCAGCAGGTCGCTCTTTGGTATCAAGGGGAAATGGATGTTTTCCAAGACGGAGTAGGCCTCCCTCTCCCTCTCTGGGGACTGCGTCAGCCACTGCAACGCGGCCTGCAGCAAGTCATGCTCACATTCCTGCTGGACGTCGTCACTGCCCAGGTACTGGCACAGCTTCTGGATGGAAATGTTCTGTAGGAAGTGTGGCGTGAAAGACAGCGTGCCAAAGTTCCTCAAGATGAAGGAATCAATGTACAAGTCCAGGCGCCTGAGGTTGTAGAGAGAGGCTAGCTCGTGCAGGTACAAGTAGTTCTCCTCGTTGACCTCGTTCTCCAGGTACTCACAACAGAAGTCAACCACTTTCCAGATCTGCAGCAGGTGGGCAGTTTCCAAAATGTAATCGATGTTGCCACCATCGAGGGAGAGCTCGCTCCCATACAGGAAGTCCACGATGGCTTTGAGGCCAACGTAGGATGCTCCAAAGAGCTCCACCTCTTTCTGGTAGGCTTCCCGCATCCCAATGGTGAACATTGAGTTGAAATAGTCACTGCAGACCGCTAAAATGTTCCGATGGGCGGGGACCCTCTGCTCGTCTGCAACCAGAACGACGTCACAGAAGAGGCCCCGTTGCCTCTGTTCGTTCAAGCTCTGAAGAACTAGGCTGGAGTGGTCAGCCCATTTGTATACCTGAAAGGAAGAGAATGGGTGTCAAATTGCTATTCACCTGAGGGGTAATAAATCTATGAATTTATCTGGCAGAGGGCCACGCTCCCTCGGAGGTCATCCTTTGGGAGCAACATGGCAGCACAGGGAGTGGTTCCAGAGCCACCTCACACTCTCTCTGTTTATCTCTTAAGAAGACCACCGCCCTTCCATCTCTTTCTTATGGGAGAATCAAGAGGGAGGGAGGAGAAAAAGCAAATACAGCATGGAGTTATCTTAGGAGAGAGAAAATGCTGGGTAGTGATGATCTTAACTGGCTGCCACCTTCCTGGTATATGCCTGGAATTAGGCAGGGGGTCACACAAAGCCCTGCAGTTCCAGGTTGGCCATTTGCCCCTCTCCTGGGCAGTTCAGGAGAGCTACATCTCAGAGTGGATGCTATGCATGCAGAAAGTCCCTCGTTGAATACCCAGCTTCTCCAGGTAGAACTGGGAGAAAACTCTGTACAAGGACCAATGGTTTGACCAATATGGCAGCTTCCTATGTCTCTTGGGAAGGGTCTTAGTTCAGAAGGGGAGCACCTGCTTTCCAGGCAGAATGTCCCTGGCATCTCCAAGTAGGGATGGGAGACGACCCTGTCTGAAACCCTGGAGAGCTGTTGCCAGCCAGTAAGAACTGCAGTAAGCTAGATGAATGAATGGTCTGGCTCAATATATAGCAGCTTCCTAAGAGACAGTGGTCTCCTCATCAGACAACAGCACTATGAACTAGAGTTAGACATTTATGGATCAAAGCAACTTCTAAAAGCAACCATCCTTGTTTCTTTTTCTTGGGCAAGAGACCTGCGAATAAATCAGCACATGTGGAAAATAGGAGAGGTTTTTTTCATATATAATTTGAAAACCACTACATTCCACATGTAAAATGGGCGTTAATTCTGGGGTATTAAACAGAGAAATGCAAGTCTCCCATATCTGTGGGAGAAGTTCCAGTCTGCCAACGTAACAAGCAATACATGCAAAAAGTCGCAGACCTTTGAGGATTCGCTTATCTTGTGTGGGCGAGAAATCCTTGCTTGTCTTGTTCCTTCCATCATTGTGCAGCTTCTTGCAGTCCTATGAGTGTGGAAAACAAAAAACAAATTAACAACCCAGTCACCTTTGAAAGAGAAAGAAAGATGAACTCTAATCATGGGGGCCTAGAATACAGTCAAGGAGTTTAAGTTTCAACTTTAGTCAGTTGCTTAGATTTGGAGTGGGAAACCCTTTTTGGGACTGAGGGCCACACGGAATTCCAATAGTGGGTGGGACCCAACTGAAAAGTGGGTGGGGCCCTACCCAGGAGCAAGCCCCACTGAGTTCAAGGGGATGTGGGTATAGGATTGAAACCTCCATTGAATAAATCAGATAAAAATTTACCTCCAATGTTGTTTTTTAAACAGATAATATTGTTTAAAACTGCAGGCTGCAAATACCATCTTAAATGCCACCCTCTTCAGTGCAATAAAGAAGTGAAAATGAAATTGTTTTTAAGGATATGAAAAGTTTTGCAAGCTCAGGACAACAGCTTAATCAATTTATAGTGCTATGCTATGGTCCTTTGCTATGCAGTAGGTAGTCTCCTACACATAGGATTGTACCAAAAGTCTCATAGGTTTCATTGACAGGTTAGCCATAATCAGGAGGTTCCCAAAAGGTTTCCCCATCATAAAGTTAGAAAGAACCACAAAGGTCAACTAGGCTATCTACTTGCTGATGCAAGAAATCTGCTGCTATAGCATCTGCAATAGGTAGCAATCCAGCTTCTGCTTAAAATCCTTTAACCAAGGACAGTCCACCACCTTCCAAGGCAGCCATTATTTGGCAGGCAATTCATTCCCCCCCCCCCTTTGCAGAATATTTCAACTGCCAGAGAGGAGGGTGCATTCATTCCTGACATCATTCCTTGGAATCATGGCACAGCCTTTCCACTAGAATGAGAGTAATACAATTTTAAGGAGAATAAATTTAGCAGGGGCCAGAGATCTACACACACACACACACACACACAGAGAGAGAGAGAATTAGCCATAGATAAGACTGCAATCCAATGCTGTTTATAAGAATAAACAGCACTGAACACAGTGAGTCTTGTTTTTGCATAAGTCATGTAATAAGAGTTTAACCAAAATATCAGTTTGTGAGAAGAGGGCAATGAGTAAACTGGAACATATGAAGCACAATATATATATATATTTAGTAGTTTTTTCCACTTAAAAATTAAACCAATTTATACTATTTTTTTTAAAAAAAAGAATTGCACTGAAGACTAATTTCCTCAAGAGAACTGTGCAGCCCAATGAGGCATTTTAGTCAAGGCCCAGCATCCAACTGCCCCTCAGCTAAATTTCACTGAGTGACAGTCTCTCTCTCTCATTCTAACCTATATCACAGGGTTATTGTGAGGTTAAAGAAGAAAAGGGGAATAATGGGTCATGTATCCTGACTTTAGATATACGTACGTACGTATGTATGTATGTATGTAGGTATATGTGTGTGTGTGTCTACCTATCATCTATCTAAAATAGTTGCAATCCTGTATCCAATTCTGTAGTCACTTAAATCAAACTTAATACTTACTTCTGAGTAAAGGTAAAGGGACCCCTGACCATTAGGGAGCAGCCAGTGTACGGCTTCCGGGTCATGTGGCCAGCATGACTAAGCCGCTTCTGGCGAAACCAGAGCAGCGCACAGAAATGCCATTTACCGTCCTGCCAGAGTGGCACCTATTTATTTCCTTGCACTTTTTGGCGTGCTTTCAAACTGCTAGGTTGGCAGGAGCAGGGACCGAGCAACGGGAGCTCACCCCGTCACAGGGATTTGAACTGCCGACCTTCCAATCAGCAAGTGCTAGCCTCAGTGGTTTAGACTACAGTGCCCCCCACGTCCCTCTACACATATATAGGACTGCACTGTTAACAAGCAAGCCCAGTTCTATGTGGTTTCCTTCTAGGTAACTACATATAGGACTGAAGCCTATTTTGGATTGCCCTTAGAGGCGTAAAAAGAAGATTTGAAACCAAAACATGTAAAAGAAAATGTCCTTAACAAATATTTCAGCATTCTAGGCAGTTAAGGATGACATTTTCACTAAACTAATGTGTTAGTTTGCTTTTAGGTTTTGAAATTAACAGTGCAGTCCCAGACCTGTTTACTTGGGACTAAGTCCCTCTGATATCAATAGGGGTTACTCTCATAATGTAAATGGGCACAGTTAACAAAGTTGATTAATCTGACCCTTTCAGAAAAGGAGGAGGGAATAGTGGGTTCTCCTGGCTTGTCCTAAACCCGAGCCTGTTCTGCAAAGCCAAAGGAAAATAGGGAAAGGAAGTTGGTGAAAGAGGCAGAAAGGGGAATTCAAATTCAGCAACTCCAATGCATGGGGGGGGGGATAAGTGGGGGGGGGGGATAACCCAGTAAGCATGTGGCTGGGGAAAAACAAAACATCAATCTTAAAAGTGCCCAGGAAGGGATTGCAACACGCATATCCTGCCCAGAAAACAGCCAATGGGAATCGGCCTTCACACACACACACACACACACACACACACACACACACTTTCCACCACGCTTCCAAAGCTCTGCCGTCACCCCAAATCTGCCCAACCACGCTGAGAGTCAATTAACATCACGGGGTAGGGGGAGGCAGCCGATGGTGAGGCGGGTTTGCTGCTGGGCTCAGGGGCTCGAGGCAGCGGGAGTTTCCCATCATGCTTCGCCCCGAGCATCTCCCCAAGGAGGCGCCGAGGGCCCTGCTGCTGCTCTTACCGCAGGGCTCAGGAGCGCTGCCGCTCTCGCAGC